>NC_025996.2:119623339-119782282 GCF_000442705.2 Elaeis guineensis | reverse complement strand
AGCTATGATCAAAGTCCATATTGGTCTAATCAAAGATATGGACTTAACTAACTATAACTATTGAAATTGATCAAGAGAAGAAATTGATCCAATCAGAATTAATTTTTAGTTAGATTTGATCAATTACTAACATGATCCATTATCAATGATTTCTAACCCTAGGTCTAACCCAGTTAAATGGACTTGACTCGAGCTAACCCATGAGTTATGAAATTAATGCCTTAGATCTTTGATTTTCAAATCTAGATCGCTTAATTCTCAATTAAGTTTTGAACTGATATGGGTTTAGATTTGGTGTTTGAAAATAATTTTTAATTTTATAAAATATTTTACAATCAATCATCTAATGATCAAAACTTAAATTTTGGATCTAATATACATTATTTCAGATCTAAAATAAAATTTTAAATTTTTTTTCATTGTTTATCATCATGAAAAAGATCGCATAGCACCCCTACATGTCGTAAGAGATCCCATCGAATAGGTAAATAGGATAGTGCAATCCTGATTTCTCCTATGATCGAATGGCTATGAGGATCTATCCAATTAGATTACTATACTGCTCAAATTAAAAATTAACTATTTAGATCTAATCTAAATAATTAAAATCAAATTATATGCAAAAAATTCATGTCATAAGAAACCTTGCTCTGATACCATATGAAAGAAAAACAGGTAGTTCAAAGCATGTATTTTTAAAATTTTATAGCAAAATAATAAAAGATTAAATATTTTAATTTTTTAAACATGCTTTAGATTAGATCTAAACTATCATTAAAAATCTATGATATGAAAAATTTATATATAAAATATGAAATAAAATAGAAAACTGCATCGATCACATCGATACCCTGAATTTGATCTAACCTTTAGATTATATCGGTATAGTTCAGAACTCATCACCTTTTTGCAGGTTGATGATCTTCACTACTGGTAAGCATGGTATGAAGCTCTTACTGATGTCGAGTAGCCGCACAAGTGTTGCCCAGCTATGCAACCCAAGAGGGGAGGGTGAATTGGATTTCTAAAAATTTAAGCTTAACTTATGACTTATGAAAAATGTTTGACAATAGCTAAATAAATAGGGAGAATAAAATTAATTCAAGACTAATGGCTAAAAGCAAGAATGTAAGAGAATAATGAAGAGTTAAAGAAGAGCAATTAGGCACACCACAAACAAAAGGATTTATAGTGGTTCGATGCCAATCCTTGCACCTACATCCACTCTCCAAGCTCCTACTTGAGAATTTCAATCCACTAATCTTGTATTCAACCCGAATACAAACATCGAAAACTCTGACTCTAGCTATCCCAAGCTAGTCCACTTATTTCTCGGGTACAAGCCAATCCAATACACTCCGATTCAAGGTTCGGATCAACCTTCTCTTGTTTTGGAATCCTTCCAAAATAAAAATAATCACTCAAATCGAGTATAACAATCAATAGCACAAGTAAGTACAAAGAAAGCTCCTTTAATGAGCGAATGAGACTTTAAATACACTTTACTCAAAGAGAAGAAGACCCTTTTTGATTTTCTTAAGGTGGTTGGAGACTTGAATGTGCACTTGAGGAGTTGGCGAGCTTGGATTAAAGGCTTCTTGAATGCTTTTAGTGAGCTTTTGCTTAGGGCTGAAAAGTTTGCTTGAAATCTCTTTTTTAAAATCTCTCTTCTTGATTCTTCTTTTTGATTCTCACCTTTTTGTCCCTTTTATAGCTATAAGAAATGGTGGAGAACAATCTGAGCTGAAATAGAGTCGTTAGACCACATTAAATGAGCATTAAAAGTACTTAAAATGGGTTAAAAACTAGCCGTTGCGGAACAATCCTGTCACAGGGGTTGACTCATGGGTCGACTCATGCCTGGGGGTCGACTCATGGGTCGACCTCTATGGAAGAACACCAGAAAACAATCAGAAGACAAGGTTTTGTGATTTTTGGCCTAAAAACAACAGGGGTCGACTCATGGATCGACTCATGTCTTGGGGGTCGACTCATGGGTCGACTCACAGGTTGTGCCAAGCCAAAAAATCTGCGTGCCAAATAGCTCATTGTGCCATTAGTTGACTCATGGGTCGACTCATGATTTTCAAACATGCATATCTTTCAAAATACAAGTCCAAAAATAATAAAATTTTCACCAATGGATCACAAATCTTTTGTTCTATCATTTGATGCTTTCAAATCAGAGTTTTAGTAAAATTATGATTTTATCCCTGAAGAGCAATAAGTCTTTTTCAAGTGAAAATCATTAGTACTCCTTCAAATGCTTTGTAATCATCAAAATCAATCCAAGGAGCAACAATCTCTCCCTTTTTGATGATGACAAAATACTTGAATAAAAGCATATATATAAATCAATGAGCATGAATTTCAAAGGAACGAATGCATTATAGGTAGTTTGAAGATAAATAGAAAATTTACAACCAACTTGAACATTACTTATAAATGCATTTGCTTGAAAAGAAGATTGATTCTTTTGGCATGCGATACATGTACCCATAATAATTTGCCTATTGCTTAATAATTTAAAATTTTGCTCATTTGATTATGTGATTTTGGTATCAGAGCAGAAAATTTATTTTTGTTATCAGAGCAAAGCAGAATTTACCTAAAGATTTTGAAAATTGCTCATTTGAAAATATCTCATTTGCTCATTTGCTTGTTTTTCAAATTGCTTAGCATCTTAAAAATTTGCTCATGCTCATTTGATTATTTAATTTTGGTACCAGAGCATGTCTAGAAATTAATTTTAAAGTTTGCTCATTTGCTTTTGCTGAAACAATTTACTCATTTTGCTTTTAATTCTTTTATTAATCTGCTTTTGATTCTTTCATCAATTTGCTTTTGATTCTTTCATTTTGGTATAGCATTTCTCCCCCTTTTTGACATCATCAACAAAAGATTGTTTACTCTCCCTTTTTCTTTGAATACATTTTCTCTTTTTCTTTCTTTTGATGAAAATAATTTTACTAATATTATTTTTGTTTACTCCCCCTGAATACAACAAATATAAAAGATATACCATTGGATATCATAGATAGCATATATTACAATTCATAATATTTTAAGCATGCACATAATTGAAAGCAACTAAATTTGAAGGTCATACATTAAAAGTCAAGGAGTAGATATATAATCAAAAAATGACTGATACCACATAGTGGTTTCAATACATACACCAAAATATAAATGTTAATCAGTCAACATCATTACATGGCCCAAAAGATAGATCCTAGAAAAAGATAAAAGATAAGACTAACTACAAGGATCTAGTAGAGCTCATGACTGGATGGATCGGAATCAGATGTATCGAAGATAGGGTGGGGAGATGATGGATCACGACCAAGGGCTCGTCCTCTACCCCGTCTGCCTCTGCCACGAGTGGAGATGCTGGCACGAGTAGGTGGGCGAGATGATCCTGAAGGCTGAGAAGCAATAGACTGAACTGCAAGAGAGAGCCTGATGGTGTTAAGAAGGTTCAGAGCTCTCGAAACAGACTGAAGCAGTGCAGTGAACTGTGTGGATGCATGCTCACTAGAGCCTCTGATCTCTCTCCTCAGAAAATCAAATCCACTCTCCAATACTCCTCTAAGTCTGGCTGCCTCCGTAGATAGGTCTGAGACCTCAGTAGTGCACTCCTGTGGCTGTGGATGGGCCAGAGCTAACACTTCGCCCTGTAAGTCAAGTACCCTCCCAGTCAGTCTCAAAATGTAACCCTCGAGCTGCTGAATCTGAACTGACTGATCTGAGATCATCTGAAATACAGTGGAGATATGGTGGATCAAGGTCTGATCAGATGCATCTAATGATGTGGATCTCGGTGCAAAAGCTGAAGTGCCCCACTGTCGAGAAAGCAAGGAAGCCACACGCTGAGAAATCAGCTCAATCTGATCATCAGCCAATATGATCTCTGAGGAAAATGCTCTGCTGTCCGGCTGCTGGACTGAGGTGTGCCTCCTAGTGGACTCTGAAGGGCCAGCCTCTGGATCTGAAACAAACTGGATGTCTGGAGATGCTGCCTTGATGTCATGGAGAGGTGATGAAGGACCTTCTTCCTCAGCTCTGTCCTCAACTCTCTCTTCTGCACCCTTAATCCAACCACCATCAGTCCTAGTGAATCCCATGCGGTGCAAAGTGTGTTGGTTGATGGTGTCAGAGTGAGAGAGCCTAGCTGATGCCTCCCCCTCAAAACTAACTCCAAACGTCCTGAATACCAAGGTGAGGGCCGTACCAAAAGGCAGATGAGCCTTGGATCTGTTCAGGGTTTTTCTCATGGCTTCTATCATTAATGCAGGGAGGTTTAGGGGGTTTGGATAATCACATGAAACGTAATACAGATGTCTCGGCCTGAAAGAAGGTCATGTCTACCACTTCTTGGGAAGAAAAGCTTTGTTACCAATTGATGTAGAATTCTCATTTCAATGGACAGGATCTTGGCTTCTAGTTTATTCAGGCTTCCCGAGTAGGTTCCTCCTAAAATCACATTAATCCCTTCTTCCTTCACTGGGAGTTCCATGTTTGAATATCCCTCACAGGGCAAATGAAGAATCTCTCCCAAAATAACAGGATCTAAATAGATATCAACACCCTTAACAGTAGATGTTACTGTTCCATTCCCATAGCACAGATTCAGATAAAACTCTCTAACCAAATCTACATATGTAACTTCTTTAAGAGAACAGTAAAATTTCCAACCTTGGTTTTTGATCTTTGAACCAATGGAGAACCCCTCTTTTTCAAAAAATCTGAAGTCAATATTTTTTCCGATTTCTACCTTTCTGACAGATAGAGGAATTTTACTATGGCTTAGAGGAGACTGAGAGGAACCTGGAGCAGATGCCAAAGCAGGAATGGGAGCAGAAGAGGTCTGAGAAGCTTGTCTTTTCCTGTGCACGCCCTCTTCCAACTCACGGACCGATTTCCTTCTTTGAGGGAGTTTCATTTTTGGAGCCATTCTCACCACCAGAACAAGCAAAGAGACTTGAAAGATCAAATGTGTGAGGAGATAGAGGGTTATTAAGGGATGGAAAGGGATTTTTGGAGGAGAGAAACCCCGATTTGGAGGAGAATGGTGGAAGCTAGGGCACGCTCCAACCGCTCCAATCACGGGAGAAGAATGGGAATAGCTCCTTTCCCAAGGGGCGATTTGAGGTGGAGAGGTGATGGGAGAAAGATCTTGGGCTTAGACCTTGGATTTGGAGTGAAAGAAGAAGAGGACTATGGGTTTTGGAGGGAGGAAGACGAAAATGGAGAGGGTCGGCTCACGAACAGGGTTTTAACCAAAAAGAGAGGAATCCGTGGGGTTTTGGTCGAAAATTATAAGTATGCCATTGGGTCGACCCTAGGGGGTCGACTCATGATTCACAAAATTTCAGGAAAAATATGAATAAATTTCGAAAAAATTTAGAATTCTGGGAGAAGAATTTTTGCTCTATGAAAAGTTGTGAGAACGCTAATCTTGAGCTTTTAGGTCCAAGAGAGATGATGGAAATTGAGCTCAAAGAAATTTTGACATTGATACCTTGGAATTAAAGATATATTTAAGCAAATGGATCAAGAATTTTTAGATCTCTCCTAATTTCACAGAATCTATCTTCACTTAGGGCCTTTGTAAAGATATCGGCTAATTGATTTTCAGTACAAATATAGTCAAGAATTATATCTTTATTTTGAACATATTCTCTTATAAAATGATGTCTGATTTCAATATGTTTAGACCTAGAATGCTGAATTGGATTTTTAGTAAGATTTATGGCACTAGTGTTATCACATCTTATGGGTGTTTCATTAAGTTTGATACTAAAATCTTCGAGTTGTTGCTTAATCCACAAGATTTGAGCACAACAACTTCCGGCTGTAATGTATTCGGCCTCGACCGTAGACAGTGCTACCGAATTTTATTTCTTGCAAAATCAGGAGATTAGATTAACTCCGAGAAATTGGCAAGTTCCACTAGTGCTTTTTCTATCTAATCTACATCCAGCAAAGTCTGCATCTGAATATCCTATTAAATCAATTAATGAGTCCTTAAAGTACCATAATCCTAGAGTTTGAGTACCATTTAAATATCTAAGGATTCTTTTAACAGCATTCAAGTGAGATTCTTTAGGATTAGATTGAAATCTAGCACACAAACAAACACTAAACATGATATCAGGTCTACTTACAGTTAAATATAATAGAGAGCCAATCATACTTCTATAATATTTTAAGTCTACACTTTTACCTTCTTCATCCTTGTCAAGCTTATATGAAGGGCTCATGGGTGTGCCAATTGCTTTGGAGTTCTCCATTCCAAATATTTTGAGTAATTTTTTTGTGTACTTGCTTTGGGTGATGGAGATTTCTTCCTTTGTTTGTTTGATTTGGAGTCTGAGGAAGAATGTAAGTTCCCCCATCATGCTCATCTCGAACTCCCCCTGCATGAGCTTAGCAAAGTCTTGACAAAGAGATTCATTAGTAGACCCAAAAATAATATCATCAATATATATTTGTATAATTAACATATCATTTTGATTTTTTTTAATGAAAAGGGTTGTGTCTACATTACCTCTTGAAAAACTATTATTTAGTAAAAATTTGCTTAGCCTATCATACCAAGCCCTAGGTGCTTGTTTCAAACCATATAGAGCTTTATTTAATTTAAAAACATGATTAGAAAAAGCATGATTTTCAAAACCTGGAGGTTGTTCTACATAAACTTCTTCAGTAATATATCCATTCAAAAATATACTTTTGACATCCATCTGAAATAATTTAAATTTCATAAAGCAAGCATATGCAAATAGAAGTCTAATGACCTCTAATCTAGCAACTGATGCAAAGGTCTCATCAAAATCAATTCCTTCTTCTTGATTATAATCTTTAGCAACCAATCTTGCTTTATTTCTTATTACATTTCCATGTTCATCTAATTTATTCCTAAAAACTTATTTTGTGCCAATTATTGAATAATTTTTAGGTCTTGATACTAAATTCCATACGTTATTTCTTTCAAATTGATTAAGTTCCTCTTGCATAGCATTAATCCAATTATAATCATTTTCAGCTTCTTCAATAGTTTTAGGTTCAAGATGAAAGACAAAAGCACAATGATTAAATACATCTTTAAGTAAAGAACGAGTTCTTACCCCATGCTCAGGATCACCTATAATTAGCTCCTTGGGGTGATTGTGAACATACCTCCATTCTTTAGGTAGGTCATTTGTACCTCGAGGTTGTTCTTGATGTTCTTCACCTTCCTCATTCTGTTTGTCTTCATGTTCCTCATCATCTTGTATTGTTGAATCCTTCAAAGTGATCTCCTTCATTCTTTCTATAAGAGGATCTGCATCATCAACACCTTCATTCTTCCTTGAAGGAAGATCGTTAGATTCATCAAAGACAACATGTATTGACTCCTCTACTACTAAGGTTCTTTTGTTAAAAACTCTAAAAGCTTTACTAGTGGAGGAGTAACCAAGAAAGATTGCTTCATCTAATTTTGCATCAAATTTTTCAAGTCTTTCTTTACCATTATTTAATACAAAACATCGACAACCAAAAATATGAAAATATGCAATATTAGATTTTCTTCCTTTCCAAAGCTCATAAGGGGTTTACTTTAAAATTTGTCTAATCAAAGCATGATTTAAAATGTAACATGCTGTGTTAATGGCTTCTGCCCAAAAGTATCTTAGAAGGTTGCTTTCACATAGCATGGTACGGGCCATTTCTTCTAGGGTTCTATTTTTTCTTTCTACTACCCCATTTTGTTGGGGTATCCTAGGTGCAGAAAAATTATGGCCTATTCTTTTTTCATCTCAAAATTTTTCAAAGTCTTGATTTTTAAATTCAGTTCCATGATCACTTCGAATATTTTGAATTGAAAATCCTTTCTCATTAGTGACTTTTCGATAAAATTTAGTGAAAACTTGAAAAGTTTCATCTTTGTGTGCCAAAAAGAAAACCCAAGTAAAATGAGAGTAATCATCTATAATTACAAAACCATATCATTTTCCTCCCAGACTAGTAGTTCTAGTAGGTCCAAATAAGTCCATATGCAAAACCTCTAAAGGTCTAGAGGTCGAAATAATATTTTTGGATTTAAATGAAACTCTTGTTTGTTTATCTAGTTGGCATGCATCACAAATTCTATCCTTTTCAAAATTTAATTTTGGTAAACCAAGAACCAATTCTTTCTTAATTAATTTTGAAAGTGAATGCATGCTAATATGTGCAAGCCTACGATGCCAAAGCTAACTAGTCTCATTAATTTTGGCATTCAAGGATACTAGGCATTGCATGTTTATTTTAGACAGATCATTTAAATCTACCATATAAATATTACCATGTCTATGTCCAATAAATTTAATGCCATCATTAATAGGACTAATTATAATGCAAACAGAAGATTCAAAAACAACTTTATATCCTTTATCACAAAATTGACTAATGCTTAGTAAATTATGCTTTAAACCATCTACTAACAAAATATTTTCAATGTATTTGGAGGGAGTGATACCAATGTTACCTATACCGATGATCTTTCCTTTGCCATTATCTCCAAAGGTAACCATCCCTCCATTCTTAGCATCAAAAGTGATGAATTGGGATTCATCACCAGTCATGTGTCTCGAGCATCCACTGTCAAGATACCATTTTCTGTTTCTTCCTTGGGATGCTAGACATACCTGCAAGCAAAAATCAAGTTTTTGTTTTAGGTACCCAAGCTTTTTTGGGTCCTTTTTGGTTAGTTATAATGGTTCCTTTTGGAACCCATATTTTCTTTACATTTGAGTTTGCAGATTTGTTAGAGAAGCAAGTGTATGACTTATGTCCTACTCTACCACATTTGAAGCAAGTAATATTAGAAGACTTGTTACTTAAAGAGTTTACATAGATATTTTTCAGATACTTTTGTTTCTTCAAGGGGTTATAGCCAAGTCCAGCCTTATCATACACGGCCTTTTGATTTTCAAGAATCATATTAAGTTTATTTAAACTCAAGATGAATTTTTCAACTAATGATTTTAACTTAGCAATTTCATTCTTTAAACTTTGATTTTCTTGAAGCAGGAAGGATTTTTCAATTGAAATGCTTTCATTTTGTTTCAATAAAGATTGATTTTTCGATTTTAGATCTTTGTTCTTTATCCCTAGTTTCTTTAGTTCATCAACTAAATCACAAAAAGCTTCATGCAGTTCTTCAAATGTAAAGTCACTAGGAGTTTCGGAAGTTATCTCATTTTCATGTGCCACAAGGCACAGGTTGGCTTGTTCAATCGAGTCTTCCTCTTCGGAGCTTGAGTCATCACTCGCACTCCAAGTGGCCATCATAGCCTTCTTCTTGTATTTCTTGGGACCCTTCTTCAGTTATGGGTATTCGGACTTGAAGTGTCCCGGTTTCTTGCACTCATAGCAAATAAGGGGTTGGTCTTTATCCTTTTCTTTGCTCTGTTCTCCTTTTGTGAATGGCCTCTTCCTCATTCCTTGTTTTCTTTTTCTCAAAAATTTCTTGAATCTTCGGGTAATGAGTGCCATCTCTTCATCCTGCTCTTCATTTTCGGTGTCATCAGTTTCTTCATCTGATGGAGCTGTGGATTTGAGGGCGATTGTTTTCTTCTTTTTGACTTCTTCCTCTTGATGTTGCTTCATGCTCAGCTCATGAGTCATCAATGATCCAAGAAGCTCTTCCAAGGGTAGAATGTTCAAGTCTTTGATTTCTTGGATGGCGGTCACTTTGGCTTCCCAAGTTCTTGGTAAGGACCTGAGAATCTTTCTTACAAGCTCACTGTTAGTATAGGACTTACTAAGACTCTTTAAATCATTTGTAATATTAGTAAAGTGAGTAAACATATCAGTTATGGACTCATCATACTCTATTTTAAATAATTCATATTTATGCACAAGCATGTTGATTTTGGACTCCTTTACTTGATTGGTTCCTGTTGGGAATAGTGTCCCAAAGCCAATCGTCAGCATGTTGACGGTTGTGCTCCTTTTGTATTAGTACATGAATTATAAATAAATAAAAGTTATTTTGGTATTTTTTCATCATAAATGTTTCATCTTCTAATGAACTCCTGTGTTGTGGTGAAGTCCTTAGGACTATTTAGACTCGACAAAGGAGGATTTGTCGTTTAGTCCTTAAACATGTTCGCGACCAAATGATACGTTGTTACCAAGGACGACAACATTTATCGAGCATAGGTCGTTGTGTGCCATATGGGTTGGTTGTCCTCATAACCAAAGAGTGTGGAGACACTGGTATGGCATACAGGTGAGATGTAATGGTACATCTGCACTGAACATGACCAACTCCGGAGCTATTTCTGCTGTCAAGATTTGCTCCGATGGGATATGGGTATAAATGTCCCTCCGACCTGAGACCGCCACGGTGACTTGCAAGCAACTCACTGCACTTAGGCACTGGACTACCTGAATTTCTAATTCAGTGACGGAAGGTTGCTGGGTGTAGTCAAGTACTTGACTTGTCGGTGCGTGTGTCAAGATGGGATTGACCACTCCAGTTTAGGAGCTGTGTACAGTCGTGTTTCAATTTAGCAAAACCTTGGCCAGGGTAGTCCTAGGGAGGAGTCACAGGACTAATTGAGTTGAGCACGATTCGGATGATATCATCAGAGTTGACAGTTTAACTCTGAGTCATCCTAAACACAGGGGTCAAAAGGGATGAATTATACGGTAACCATATTCACGTAGGTTCTGAATGTTGCGATTGTGATTATTCGATCTATCCGGTCGTCGGGTACCATTGCTAGATGGTCACTTCGATTAGTACAGAAATTGGTTCCTGTGCTACCGGCTTAGGTTCGAACCTGCGGGGTCACACACATTAGAGGTTCCTTTCTGATCTGATGGCTGATTATGAGTCTTATCTATCTGAAACTCTATGATTGAGAATTAGGATTCTCTAATCATGAGTTCCACACATTTTGGGTACCGGGGTCAAAATTTTGAATTTCGAATTTTGAATTTGAAATTTGAACTCTTTGATCAGGGTTTCATATCGATGGTCTCTGATGCCTGATTGCCCATCGGATTTGGACTCAACATTTATGAGAGGTTTAATTAATAATTTAATCACTAATTAACTCAATTTGATTGAGTAATTATTTTTGGATCAAGTCCAATTGAATTGGATTCAGTTTGGATTGACCCGATTAGGTTAAATATTGACCTAATCGCTAAGGTGGTTTAGTCCCTGATTTGATCAGGGGTTAGGTTTAGTTAATTCCTAATTTGATTAGGATTTTATTAAGTCTAATTAAGCCTAATTATGTTGGGTTTAATTTGATCTAATTGTGCTCAACCTATTTTAAACTAGGTTGGCTCAATTTGAATCAAACCACCTTGTTTTAAATTCCCTGCGTCACCCAACTTCCTTGCACCCATTTGAATTCACGAGAAGAAACTTCTCGTGAAATTTTTCTCACATAAAACCCTTCCCCATGTCCTCATTTGTGTGCCATATGGATGGATAAATTAATTAGTTAGCCATTCAAATTCAAAGCATGTTTGAATTTGAATGGATAACTTATCACTTGCCCTTTCATCCTTATCCATTTTGTGCGCCACATTACTTACACGAGAAAAGGTTTCTCGTGAAACTTTTCCACGCACAAAGAGCCACGCCCCTTCTCTTCTCACACCCAAAAGGATAGGGATAAGTTGGTTTTCGTTTGAATTCAAATTTGATTTGAATTCAAATGTGTAACCTCTTGTCTTTATCCTCTCACGCGGATAAGACACGTTTGACGTTGTTTTAAAAAGAAGAGAAAGGTGGGACGTGCATAGAAAAATTAGGAGAGAAACTTTGGGGC
Organism: Elaeis guineensis; assembly: GCF_000442705.2. Lineage (NCBI taxonomy): Eukaryota > Viridiplantae > Streptophyta > Magnoliopsida > Arecales > Arecaceae > Elaeis > Elaeis guineensis. The sequence continues at coordinate 119,770,460 of NC_025996.2, read as the reverse complement.
GTGAGGAAGGCTTCTACACAAGGTGAAGGTCCAAAACCTTCCGAGAGAAAAAGAAAGAAAAGAGAGAAAATTGGGCGCAGGGTTTTTGGTGTGTACCCTAGGGTTTCTACCTAGGGTTCGGGAAGTGAGATTGGTGTGCCACGAGTGTCGTGAGTCCACCAAATTTCAGAGAGAGATCCATCAGCCTCTCAAGTAACTGTGCAGACGATCTGGAGCATCCGAGAAGTCGGCACACATCGATCGAAGGAGTTCGATCAACATCTGCCATCAAAAGGGTGAAATCACGAACTAGCATTCGTGAGGAGCTGATCAGACGGGAGCTTCGTGTGGACGATCTGCAGAGGCCAGACAGTTGGGTGGCTATGACGTGATGATCAGAACCCTCCGACGGTGATCAGATTGCGGTGATCGACTACCTGCAAAAGGTGATGTGTTCTGAACACAGTACTGTAAAACGTTTACTGATTCAAATTTGAATTTCAAATTTAAATGCATGCTGTTGTATCATATTTAGATCCTAGTGTAGGGTTAATTAGTATTAATTAATGAGATTAATTAATAATTCCGCTGTAAAATAATAATTTTGAAAAAAATTTAAAATTACCATTTTGCCCCTGCACTAAATTTTCGCTTCAATTGGTATCAGAGCAGGTTCTAGAATATGATATACATATGCATGCGTAGATTAAGGTGTAATCTATAAGTTTAAATTTGAAATTCAAAATTCAAAATTCGAAATTCAAAAGGATTTGAAATTTGAAATTTGAAATTTGTTAGAAGTTTCAAATTTGAAATTCAAAATTTGAAATTTGAAATTTGGTTGAAATCTCAAATTTGAAATTTAAAATTTGAAATTCAAAATTTGAAATTTGAAATTTGAAATTCAAAATTCAAAATTCAAAATTTGAAATTTGGTCGAAATCTCAAATTTAAATTTAAAATTTGAAATTTGAAATTCGAAATTTGAAATTTGAAATTCAAAATTCAAAATTTAAAATTCAAAGATTGAAAATTCGAAATTTGAAATTTGGTTGAAATCTCAAATTTGAAATTTAAAATTTGAAATTTAAAATTTGAAATTTGAAATTCAAAAATTTAAATTTTGAAATTTGTATATTTAGATATACATGATCCAAGTAGCAAGTAATCTAATTGGGTTGGTTGCCATGGCCGTCCGATCATAGGAGAAAAGTAGGGTTTAAAGGCCCTCTCTTCCTATTCGATGGGGTCTCCTATGGCAGTAGGGGTGCCGATGCAATTATATCCCATGCCGATGAAGCAGTGAAAGGACTTAATTAAGAAATTTATCATGAATGTGTTAGATTAGATCTAAAAGAAAATTTATGATTTATTTTGAGTTATTTTCTATTATGAAATGAGCAATAGAATTGCTGTTTATGAAATGTGCTGACCCGTTTGTGAAATTAGTTAATACATTTGGTGAACAGAAAATAAAATCTTTCAAATTTGAAAATTATTTTCGAAATGCCAAACCCTGACCCATCAGCCCAAGTACTTAATTAAAAGAATTAAGTGTTGTCTAGTAGGTCTAGAATTGTGAATTAAGACCTAAGACAATTGCATAAACTTTTGGGTCAATGGGTTAGATGAATTAGGTCCATAATTGGGTTAGACCTAAGGTTAGTTTAAAAAATAGACGAATTGGAGTAATTGGTCAAATCTAATCAAAAGTTGAATTAGATTAGGTCAAGGATACTCTAGACTCAACTTCAATAGTTGTAGTTGAATGGGTCCATGTCTTTAACTAGACCAAGATGGACTTAATTCATGGCTACGCGGTGGAGCTCTATTTACTAAGTTGATCAAAATTAAAACTAATGAACCGGTTGGTGTCTAAGGTAAGTTCGGCAGTTTTGACCAGTGGTTCTTAAGCGGGAGCTACTCGCATTGATTCGATCATTGACGAGTTAATGGCAAATCCCCACCACTGATCTCACTTACCTGGCCAATCTGGTAAGTTAGATTTTGATTAGATCACTTGGTGATTAGAGCTCACCCATGTCATTAGGTAAATCAGTATGACTGATTTAGGTGCTCCTAATGCCAGCTTTAATTAAATCCTTTTTAATCTGACTTGGTGAAGTCAGTGAGAGGATTGAAATTGGCTGGATGATTTCTTCTCTACTATTCTTTAATAAAATCCTCAAAATTATTAGGTCCCTAAAATGATTAAGTTATAATGATAACTAAGTCATAGCCTCCCATTAAGTGAATGATAATGAGTCCATTAGTTCAATGATCATTGGAGGCCCAAAGGCCTGGTGCTCATTGGCTAATGGAATTATTATTCATAATATGATAATTTGATTGAGTCTTTCTGATGGTGGTTAGGTTGGCCGGCCAAAGTCGGGCCTGATCATTTATTGGTCCGATTCACTAAATTAAGTCATGTTAATGGTTGGACCTAACCAGATCTTTTCAGTGGAGGCCAAAGCCTACTGATTAGGTTCTGGGGCAAAATAAATTACTAGAAGTTGTTTAGAGAAACAACTGGTTAAGAACCTACCCATAGATGCACATGGGTTGACCAACCAAAGTTGGGCTCGTGTGTAGTCTGTGTGGATTCTAGTACCCATTAAGGAATTAAAGTAATTTCTCGAATTGGAGGATGAGGCTACCAGTTCGTAAAAATATTGAGAAAAACTTTAGACTAAAGTCCAAGTCTTTAGTATTAATTTATGTACTAATAGAGGTCTCGTTTTTCTTTAAGCAGCTATGGCCACTACCCTGTCGCTCCGGTCATTATTAGATAATGACAAGCTCATGGGACCCAATTTCGATAGCTGGTATCGAAAATTGAAAATCGTCCTTGAGCATGAACGGATCCTTTATGTAGTAACGGATCCAGCACCTGAGGAGCCAGCTCCGAACGCTAGTAAAGCGATCCGAGACACTTACTTGAAGTGGCTCAATGACCGCACCACCGTTCGATGTATTATGCTGGCAGCAATGAATGATGAGTTCAGCCGAAGGTTTGAGAACGCCCAGCCACAGAAGATGCTTCAAATGTTGAACGACTCCTTTGGCACGCCTGACGACGTTGAAAGGCACAAAACTAGTTGTGCTATTTTCAATGCTCGGATGAGGGATGGGGCCTCAGTCACTGATCATGTACTGTATATGATCGAGATGATTAAGCGCCTAAGCAAATTGGGCTTTCCTCTGCACGAGCAGCTCGGTAAGGATGCGATCCTTAATTCCTTGCCCAAGTCCTTCCTCCCATTCCTTACTCATTTTCGAATGACAAAGCCTGCAGTAAACTACCACGGATTGTTGGGGTTGCTGCAAAACTTTGAGAAGGATCACCAACTTCATAAGGAGTCGGTGAATGTAGTGGGAGGGTCTTCTTCTCGTCGTCAACCCTTTGGGAAGGGGAAGAAGAACAAGAAGAAGAAAAATAAGAAGGTGCAATCTCATGCTGGGACAGTAGCATGGGGTCAGACCAAGAAGCGCAAGCATGACCAGAGCCAGGCGGAGTGCTTCTTTTGCAAGAAGCACGGGCATTGGAAGAGGAACTGTCCTCAATACATTGCCTCCCTGGACCCGAACAGGCCAAAGAAGAAGCAAGGTAATTATATGATAACTTCTTGCAACTTTTCGATTTGTGATACTACTGCCTGGGTATTGGATACCGGAAGCCCTTATCATATTTGTAATTCGATGCAGGGTCTGCAGGTCAGTAGAAGATTTGATGAAGGCGAGAGGTTCCTGAATGTTGGAGATGGAAGCAAAGTTCCAGTTCTAGCTTTAGGAATCATGAGTCTTGTAATCAATTCTCGTAATGTAATTCTGAGTGAATGTCACTATTGTCCAAGTTTTTTATTAAATATTATTTCTGTAGGCCTTTTGGCCATGTACGGTTATGATTTTTTAATAAAAGGAAATATTTGCAATATCATTTTGAATGGTGTTACAATATTTGTTGGACAATTAAATAATGGAATTTACTTACTATCACAGCCTGTTAATGTGGTTCAAAAATTCGGTAAACGCTCTAGAATAGATAATGTGTCAGAAGTCTACCTTTGGCACTGTAGGCTAGGTCATATCAATAAGAACAGGATAAACAGGTTGGCTCAAGAAGGAATTCTTGAAGTTAGTGATTGTGAATCACTTCCAACCTGTGAGTCCTGTCTTCTTGGAAAGATGACCAAGTCATCTTTTACTAGAAAAGGTGAGCGAGCCAGTGAACTCTTAGGTCTGGTACATTCTGATGTATGTGGATCCATGAGCTCAAGTGCAAGAGGTGGATTTTTCTACTTCATAACCTTCACAGACGACCTATCTAGGTATGGGTATGTCTATTTAATGAAGCATAAGTCGGAATCATTTGAAATGTTCAAACTATTCCGAAATGAGGTAGAAAAACAAACTGGGAAGTATATTAAAACTCTTCGATCTGATCGAGGAGGTGAATACCTTTCCAATGAGTTTCTGACGTATCTAGGGGAGAATGGGATTCTCTCTCAGTGGACTCCTCCTGGAACACCACAGCATAATGATGTGTCTGAAAGGAGGAATCGGACCCTGTTAGACATGGTTCGATCCATGATGGGGTTTGCTGGTCTGCCGATCTCCCTCTGGGGATATGCGCTCGAATCGGCTTGTTACCTTCTAAATAGAATTTCGAGTAAGTCTGTAGCCAAAATGCCATATGAGATATGGATAGGACGTAAGCCAGTACTCTCGCACCTTAGGGTTTGGGGGTGTCCGGCTTATGTTAAACATTTAATTACAGACAAGCTTGGACCTAGGTCTGACAAGTATAATTTTATAGGGTACCCAAAAGAGACCAAAGGGTATTATTTCTACCTTGCTGATGAGCAAAAGGTGTTTGTCAGCCTTAAGACAATCTTTTTAGAAAAGGAGTTCCTTAGTGAAGGAACTGTTGCCTCTAAAGTCGAACTTGACGAAGTTCGACAGGTAGAAAAACCGACACATGTTACTGAACCTGAACCGGATTTGATTAGATCAGATCCGGAGCCCATTGATTATGCACCCTTAAGGCGGTCTGGTAGAGTACCACATCAACCGGACAGATATTATGGTTTCTTGGTCCGGGATGGTGATCCTATCGAACTTGATGAAAATGATGAGGATCCGATCACCTACATGGATGCAATGCAGAGACCTGACTCTGAGAAATGGCTAGAGGCCATGAAATCCGAAATGGAGTCCATGAAGGTCAACGATGTGTGGACATTGGTTGACCCACCCGAAGGAGTAAAACCCATAGGGTGTAAGTGGGTCTTCAAAAGGAAGAGGGGCGCAGACGGAAAGGTGGAGACCTATAAAGCCCGTCTGGTTGCCAAGGGATATCGTCAACGTTATGGTATAGACTATGACGAGACATTTTCTCCTGTGGCAATGCTCAAATCCATTCGGATTATGCTTGCGATAGCTGCCCATCTGGACTATGAAATCTGGCAGATGGATGTGAAGACAGCTTTCCTAAATGGAGAGCTGGACGAAGAGGTGTATATGATACAACCTGAAGGGTTCACATCCACAGATGAGTCTAAGGTGTGCAAGCTACAGAGGTCCATTTATGGACTTAAGCAGGCATCTCGGAGTTGGAACATACGTTTTGATAGGACGATCAAAACGTATGGCTTCGTTAAGAACGGAGAAGAACCCTGTATTTATAAGTGGGCTAATGGTCCAGCAGTAGTATTTCTTGTATTGTATGTGGATGACATTCTCTTAATCGAGAATGATGTCCCTGCATTACAAGGAATAAAGATTTGGCTATCGTCACAGTTCTCCATGAAGGATTTGGGAGAAGCTTCCTACATCCTAGGGATGAGGATCTATAGGGATAGATCCAAAAAGTTGCTTGGCTTATCCCAGTCCACGTACATTGATACTATGCTGAAAAGGTTCAGCATGGAAAATTCCAAGAAAGGCTATCTACCGATAGGCCATGGAATTTCTCTCTCGAAGAGGGATTGTCCGACAACACCTCAAGAGAGAGAGCGTATGGGTAGGATTCCATATGCTTCGGCAGTGGGATCTATCATGTACGCCATGACATGTACACGATCAGATGTGGCATACTCACTAGGGGTAGTGAGTAGATACCAATCTGATCCAGGAGAGAATCACTGGAAGGTTGTTAAAACCATCCTGAAGTATTTGAGAAATACTAAGGACCAGTGGCTTATATATGGTGAATCGGACTTGAGACTTATAGGGTTTACAGACTCTAGTTTCCAGTCTGATCGAGATGATAGCAAGAGTGTGTCAGGATTTATTTTTACCCTTAATGGTGGGGCTGTCTACTGGAAGAGTTCCAAGCAGCACACTGTGGCTGATTCAGTATGCGAGGCGGAGTATATTGCTGCATCAGATGCTGCCAAAGAAGTGGTGTGGCTGAGAAAATTCATCACCGAGCTCAGAGTAGCACCCTCCCTTATTGGTCCAGTTCTGCTCTACTGCGACAGCTCTGGAGCCATTGCTCAGGCGAAGGAACCAAAGGCACACCAGCGGACGAAGCATATTCTGCGCCGCTACCATCTCATCCGGGAGATCGTGGATCGAGGTGACGTCGACCTTCAGAAGATCGACGGGAAGGAGAACCTGGCCGACCCATTCACTAAAGCCATTGCGGTGAAGGAGTTCAACGACTACAAGTCGAAGATGGGTATTAGATACTGCACCGATAGGCTTTAGGCCAAGTGGGAGATTGTTGGGAATAATGTCCCAAAGCCAATCGTCAGCCTGTTGACGGTTGTGCTCCTTTTGTATTAGTACATGAATTATAAATAAATAAAAGTTATTTTGGTATTTTTTCATCACAAATGTTTCATCTTCTAATGAACTCCTGTGTTGTGGTGAAGTCCTTAGGACTATTTAGACTCGACAAAGGAGGATTTGTCGTTTAGTCCTTAAACATGTTCGCGACCAAATGATACGTTGTTACCAAGGACGACAACATTTATCGAGCATAGGTCGTTGTGTGCCATATGGGTTGGTTGTCCTCATAACCAAAGAGTGTGGAGACACTGGTATGGCATACAGGTGAGATGTAATGGTATATCTGCACTGAACGTGACCAACTCCGGAGCTATTTCTGCTGTCAAGATTTGCTCCGATGGGATATGGGTATAAATGTCCCTCCGACCTGAGACCGCCACGGTGACTTGCAAGCAACTCACTGCACTTAGGCACTGGACTACCTGAATTTCTAATTCAGTGACGGAAGGTTGCTGGGTGTAGTCAAGTACTTGACTTGTCGGTGCGTGTGTCAAGATGGGATTGACCACTCCAGTTTAGGAGCTGTGTACAGTCGTGTTTCAATTTAGCAAAACCTTGGCCAGGGTAGTCCTAGTGAGGAGTCACAGGACTAATTGAGTTGAGCACGATTCGGATGATATCATCAGGGTTGACAGTTTAACTCTGAGTCATCCTAAACACAGGGGTCAAAAGGGATGAATTATACGGTAACCATATTCACGTAGGTTCTGAATGTTGCGATTGCGATTATTCGATCAATCCGATCATCGGGTACCATTGCTAGATGGTCACTTCGATTAGTACAGAAATTGGTTCCTGTGCTACCGGCTTAGGTTCGAACCTGCGGGGTCACACACATTAGAGGTTCCTTTCTGATCTGATGGCTGATTATGAGTCTTATCTATCTGGAACTCTATGATTGAGAATTAGGATTCTCTAATCATGAGTTTCACACATTTTGGGTACCGGGGTCAAAATTTTGAATTTCGAATTTTGAATTTGAAATTTGAACTCTTTGATCAGGGTTTCATATCGATGGTCTCTGATGCCTGATTGCCCATCGGATTTGGACTCAACATTTATGAGAGGTTTAATTATTAATTTAATCATTAATTAACTCAATTTAATTGAGTAATTATTTTTGGATCAAGTCCAATTGAATTGGATTCAGTTTGGATTGACCCGATTAGGTTAAATATTGACCTAATCGCTAAGGTGGTTTAGTCCTTGATTTGATCAGGGGTTAGGTTTAGTTAATTTTTGATTTGATTAGGATTTTATTAAGCCTAATTAAGCCTAATTATGTTGGGTTTAATTTGGTCTAATTGTGCTCAACCTATTTTAAACTAGGTTGGCTCAATTTGAAACAAACCACCTTGTTTTAAATTTCCTGCGTCACCCAACTTCCTTGCACCCATTTGAATTCACGAGAAGAAACTTCTCGTGAAATTTTTCTCACATAAAACCCTTCCCCACATCCTCATTTGTGCGCCATATGGATGGATAAATTAATTAGTTAGCCATTCAAATTCAAAGCATGTTTGAATTTGAATGGATAACTTATCACTTGCCCTTTCATCCTTATCCATTTTGTGTGCCACATTACTTACACGAGAAAAGGTTTCTCGTGAAACTTTTCCATGCACAAAGAGCCACGCCCCTTCTCTTCTCACACCCAAAAGGATAGGGATAAGTTGGTTTTCGTTTGAATTCAAATTTGATTTGAATTCAAATGTGTAACCTCTTATCTTTATCCTCTCACGCGGATAAGACACGTTCGATGTTGTTTTAAAAAGAGGAGAAAGGTGGGACGTGCGTAGAAAAATTAGGAGAGAAACTTTGGGGCATGAGGAAGGCTTCTGCGTAAGGTGAAGGTCCAAAACCTTCCGAGAGAAAAAGAAAGAAAAGAGAAAAAATTGGGCGCAGGGTTTTTGGTGTGTACCCTAGGGTTTCTACCTAGGGTTCGGGAAGTGAGATTGGTGTGCCAGGAGTGTCGTGAGTCCACCAAATTTTAGAGAGAGATCCATCAGCCTCTCAAGTAACTGTGCAGATGATCCGGAGCATCCGAGAAGTCGGCACACATCGATCGAAGGAGTTCGATCAACATTTGCCATCAAAAGGATGAAATCACGAACTAGCATTCGTGAGGAGCTGATCAGACGGGAGCTTCGTGTGGATGATCCGCAGAGGCCAGACAGTTGGGTGGCTGTGACATGACGATGAGAACCCTCCAACGGTGATCAGATTGCGGTGATCGACTACCCACAAAAGGTGATGTGTTCTGAACACAGTACTGTAAAACGTTTACTGATTCAAATTTGAATTTCAAATTTAAATGCATGCTGTTGTATCATATTTAGATCCTAGTGTAGGGTTAATTAGTATTAATTAATGAGATTAATTAATAATTCTGCTGTAAAATAGTAATTTTGAAAGAGTTTTAAAATTACCATTTTGCCCCTGCACTAAATTTTCGCTTCAGTTCCTTCATGGGTTACTTCTAATCTATCCCATATTTCTTTAACAGACAAGCAAGTAGAAATGCGATTAAATTTGTTAGCATCAAGAGCACAATATAGAATATTCATAGCTCTAGCATTTAATTGGGTCATTTTCTTATCAACCTCATCCCACTCTTTTTCGGATTTGACTGATTTCATACCATCGATAATCTTAGTGGGTGTGTGAGGGCCGTTCACTATGATACTCTACATATCATAGTCTAGTGCTTGAATGAATATTTTTATCCGAGCTTTTCAATAGGTGTAATTAGACCCATTGAAAAGTGGAGGTCGGTTAGTGGACTGCCCCTCGGCTAGAGAAGTACCGACTTGAGTTGCCATAGATCTTTGGCTCTTTGATTGGTTAGATCAAAGTAGGACTAGAGCACCGGACTCTGATACCACTTGTTGCCCAGCTATGCAACCCAAGAGGGGGGGGTGAATTGGGTTTCTAAAAATTTTAAGCTTAACTTATGACTTATGAAAAATATTTGACAATAGCTAAATAAATAGGAAAAATAAAGTTAATTCAAGGCTAATGGCTAAAAGCAAGAATGCAAGAGAATAATGAAGAGTTAAAGAAGAGCAATTAGGCACACCACAAACAAAAGGATTTATAGTGGTTCGGTGCCAATCCTTGCACCTACATCCACTCCCCAAGCTCCTACTTGAGAATTTCAATCCACTAATCTTGTATTCAACCCGAATACAAATGTCAAAAACTCTGACTCTAGCTATCCCAAGTTAGTCCACTTATTTTTCGGGTACAAGCCAACCCAATACACTCCGATTCAAGATTCGGATCAACCTTCCCTTGTTTTGGAATCCTTCCAAAACAAAAATAATCACTCAAACCGAGTATAACAATCAATAGCACAAGTAAGTACAAAGAAAGCACCTTTAATGAGTGAATGAGACTTTAAATATACTTTACTCAAAGAGAAGAAGATCCTTTTTGATTTTCTCAAAGTGGTTGGAGACTTGAATGTGCACTTGAGGAGTTGGTGAGCTTGGATTAAAGGCTTCTTGAATGCTTTGAGTGAGCTTTTGCTTAGGACTGAAAAGTTTGCTTGAAATCCCTTTTTCAAAATCTCTCTTCTTGATTCTTCTTTTTGATTCCCACCTTTTTGTCCCTTTTATAGCTATAAGAAATGGTGGAGAACAATCTGGGCTGAAATAAAGCCGTTAGACCATATTAAATGAGCATTAAAAGCACTTAAAATGGGTTAAAAACTAGCCATTGCGGAACAATCCCGTCACAGGGGTTGACTCATGGGTCGACTCATGCCTGGGGGTCGACTCATGGGTCGACCTCTGTGGAAGAACACCAGAAAACAACCAGAAGATAAGGTTCTGTGATTTTTGGCCTAAAAACAGCAGGGGTCGACTCATGGGTCGACTCATACCTTGGGGGTCGACTCACAGGTTGTGCCAAGCCAAAAAATCTGCGTGCCAAACAGCTCATTGTGTCATGAGTTGACTCATGGGTCGACTCATGATTTTCAAACATGCATATCTTTCAAAATATAAGTCCAAAAATAATAAAATTTTCACCAATGGATCACAAATCTTTTGTTCTATCATTTGATGCTTTCAAATCAGGATTTTGGTAAAATTATGATTTTGCCCCTGAAGAGCAATAAGTCTTTTTCAAGTGAAAATCATTAGTACTCCTTCAAATACTTAGTAATCATCAAAATCAATCCAAGGAGCAACAACAAGTGTCTGATCTCTATGGATGGTTCATATGAAGTCCCTCGGATCGATCAGCCTTCTGCAGGAGTGCTAGCTCGTGCAGTCAGCTCCTGATCACAGATCTAACTTAATCTCCTTCTTCGATCACCTCGAATCTTTTCGATGTCGAAGATGGATCAGAGAAGGATGCTAAATGGTGGAGAAAATTTAGATAAAGACTCTCATCTTTTTTATTTTTTTCTCACTCAAAAATCTAGAACAGTTTTAGGTCTCTCACTCAAGAGGAGAATGGTCTCCTCTTTTGTTCATGCCAAAGAGGAAGGAAACCCACCCAATCCTCACATCCCAAGAAAGTATTTTTGACCCTATTTTTCTCTGGTATCTCATGGTGAAGAGCTCTCTCCTTTTGACACATAAAATTATGATCTTTTTATAGTTGTTGCATAAACCAAATAAAATAGAATAAGAACTGGAGTTTGTTGCAATTCAAACACTTTTGAATTTCAATTCAACTCCAATTTCAGCATGGCTATGGACGAAAAAGTTTCATGATAGTCGATGCTTTAGCGTTAACTATAACCTTTCATGACTAATCTTGTCTTATAGGTCTCTACCTTACCATCCGACCCAATCTTTCTTTTACAAATCTATTTACATTCAATAAGTACAATACCTTCAGGTAGATCTACTAAGAATCAAATCTGGTTAGAATGCATGGACTCAATTTCTGACTTCATCGCATCTATTCATTTCTCGGAGTCAACATCTAACATTGCCTCATCATAGATTTTGGGATCATTCCTAATATCCCTATCTCCCACAAAGAACGCTTCTTCTAAATCCTCTGTAAGAATACCTAAGTATCTTTCAGGAGGACAGGAGATCCTACTTGATTTACAAAGTAGAGAAGGTATCACATCTACTGGCTCATTATTGGGTTCAGATCCTTAGACTTGATGCTCTTCAAAGATTTTCTCTTCGAGCTCAATCTTTATCCCACTACCTCCATCTTGGATAAACTCTTTTTTCAAAAGACGGCATGACGACTCACAATCACATTGTGATCCTCAGAAAGATAGAAGTAGTATCCTATAGTTTCCTTAGGATACTCTATAAAATGAGCCCTAAAGGATCTAGCCTCTAATTTGTCCATCTCCTGTCGCTTGATATTGGCCGGACATCCCCAAATCTTGAAGTACCCAAGATTTGGCTTCTTACCATGCCATAATTCATATGGTGTGGTAGGAACAAATTTAGAGGGAATTCGATTCAAGAGATTAATCACAAAAAGCAAAGCATATCTCCAGAGAAAGTCAGAAAAGTCTGTGAAGCTCATCATGGACCGGACCATATCTAATAGGATCCGATTCCTTCTTTCGGTTATCCTGTTGAGTTGAGGCATCCTTGGAGATGTCCACTGTGAGACTATGCCATTGTCCTTGAGATAGGTCCAAAATTTTTTACTAAGATATTTTCTTCCTCGATCTGATCGAAGAACCTTTATAAATTTTTTGGTCTGTTTTTCTACTTCATATCTAAATTCTATGAACTTTTCAAAGGCTTCAAACTTTTGATGCATCAGATACACGAACCCATACCGTGAATAATCATCAATAAAGATTATGAAGTAGATATAGCCACCCCTGACTTGTACATCAAATAGACCACACACGTCAGTGTGTATTCGGGCTAATATCTTAGTGGTCCTTTCTCCTTATCCCATAAAGGGCAGCTTGGTCATTTTTCTTTGAAGATATGATTTACAGACGAGATAAGACTCAGAAGTCAATGATCCAAGAAGACCATCTTTTTCAAGTTTGATGAATCTGTCTTCTCCAATATGGCCTAGCCTAAGGTGTCATAGATACTTTTGGTTGATCCTATCTCTAGATCTCTTAGACCCTATAGGAATCACTATTTGCTCGTTAATATTTACACTTGCATCCGTATGCAAATGGTAAAGACAATCAATCAAGAAAGCACGTGCTATAAATTTATTTTCAAAATAAATAGAATACATGTCTTTATTGAAATAAAATTATAATTATCCTATGCCAGCACAGAGATAGAAATCAAATTTCTACTGGCTATAGGTACATAGAAACAGTCTTTTAAAAGCAAACTAAATCCTAACGGTAGTCACAGAGGGTAGGTCCCGATGGCCACAGCAACAACTCTTGCTCCATTGCTGACTCAGAGAGTGATCTCGCCTTCCCTCAGCCCCCTAACTTCTTCAAGATTCTGCATTGAAGTGCACAAATGAGCACTTGAACCAGAATCAAGAACCTAACTAGAAGAAAAAGAAATCGTTAGATTAGTTTTAATAACGAACAACTCAAATGTACCTTCAGAAGGCCCATCCTTCTTCCTGCTCTTAACAGTCGCCAGGTAGGCCGGACAGTTTTTTCTCCAGTGGCCTTCGACATTGCAATAAAAATATTTTTTTTGTCATCAGCCTTCTTTAAAATCTATTTCTTGGGCTTGGCCTCATTCTTCTGCTTCTTTGTGAGTTTTTTCTTCTTCTTGAAAAAGACTTCCTTTTGGAGGAAGCCCGCTCTATAGCCAGAACTGTGTCCCTTGAACTTTTCAACGTGCCCTCTGCAGTCACCAGCATATTTAATAACTCTGGCAAAGTAGCATCAATCTTATTCATATGATAGTTTATAATGAACTACCCATATGAATCAGGAAGAGACTGGAGGATCAGATCCATCTGCAATTCTTTGTCCATATTCATCCCGAGCTTCTGAAGCTCCTCTATGTCCTCGATCATTATCAAACAATGATCATTAACGGCCTATCCATCACGCATCTTCGCTTTGAAAAATCTCCTGGAGACCTCAAAGCGAGCCGTGCGACTCTGTTCACCATACAACTTTTACAGGTGAACCAGCATCTCCCTAGCAGTCCTCATATCTTCATGTTATTGCTGAAGATCATTGGACATGGACGCTAAGATATAGCACTTCGCCTTGTTATCTTCTTCCATTCACTTTTCAAGTGCAGCTCATTGATCAGCGGATGGACATGCAGGTAATGCAGGTGCTTTCTGATCGAGGACATAGATGAGTTTTTTGAAATTAAGAATAATTTTCAAATTTTAGAGCCAATCTTTGTAATTGGTGCCGGTCAACCTATTTGTATCAAAGATTTGGGGTAAAGGGTTTGAACTCGACATGGTTATCTGCAGAGAGAATAGTTTTTAGTTATATTTTGTACTTATAAAAATATTTATTCTAGAAACTTTAAAAATAAACAAAGGCTTCCATTATTTTTTCGAATCTCCCACACTCCTCGAGTGGAGAAATAAAAATCTATACGTGATTAATTTCAAGTGGATACTGCAATCTTATTAATCTATACACACCTCACTTAACAATTATTGATGAATACAGATCGATGAGTAGACAACACTTTATCCATTGCTTCACTAAACAAGATGCAGTGTGCTTGGTCTCTAAATCCTGTGGCCTCACCTAACAGTTATTGATATATTCCTTAGTTAAGTCAAACCTATCGTTCACCAACGGGTGCAAAGCCGTCATTGGGATCCTCACCTAATAGTTATTAGGCCCAACCCTATCTCTACTTTGGAATATCAAATGTCAATAGAGTGGTTGTACTTTTTCGATGCGACCGAACCACTGTAATCAGTCGAGAACAATCAACATCAGAAAGGTATCCGTATCTCTACAATGATGGAAGACCTCTAGACTTAATATTTAATAAGAAGATTTAAGTTTAGATCTCTTCTAAATCAGCAGATCTGATATCCGACTGATTAAATTAGGTCAGCACATCAATATGTCTAACCATCCTAGTTGGCATGGGTGAACTTGAGTCAACAAGTAACCTAACACGAAACTGAATCTCCCAAGATGGCCAGGTAAGTTAAGATACGTGGGGATCCCCCCATTGCTTTCCTTAAACACTAATCAAAATTGACCAGGTCAGACAACGAAATCAATTAAATAACCATCATCTAAATACTTGCCTTAGACACCAAATTGATCAATTAGAATCGATTAGATTAACCTATAAAGATGGACCTGAACCACTGAACCAAATTCGATCTTAAGTCAATCAACTCACATCAAAATGTGAATCGATATGACTAATTACAACTAAAGTCGACTTTGAGTCTTTTTGATCTAATTCTAATCATCCATTGATTAGGTTCAATCAACTACTCAAAATCGAAGATGGGTTCTAGCCTAATCTAATCAATTAGATCTTAATTATAGTTTGTTCACTTAGACCTAATTTGTTCAACCCATACTCACATGTAATAATATAATTTCAGATCTAAAAATAATTTTTAGATTATGTTTCCTTGCATGCAATTAATGACTTATGATATTGAAACTGTTTCAGATCTAAACCTAGTTTCATATATCGAATATATGTAGTTTCAGATCTAAATCAAATATGTATCACATATACATTAATTTTAAATCTAAAACTAAATTTACATATATCAAATATGTATAAAATTAAATCTAAAATAATGATCAAAATATTTTAAAAATATCTTTTCAAAAACTGATTTACAGCAAACTAGGACAACCTTTACAATATAGGGGGTAAACCCCATATCATGATAACCTTAAATCAGTTTGATGTGAGTTTTTAATTATTCTAATTTTAGATCTAAACATAAATTAAACATATCACGTATATTAATTTTTAGATCTAAAAAATTTAATTTAATTATTTTAAAAATAATTTTTCAAAATCAATCAATCTTGTGCTAGGACAACCTTTACAGTAATCCTATACCAGGACAATCTTATATCAGCATAAAATTAATTTTAAATTATTAAAACTTTTAGATCTAATCTAAAAATTAAATCATATATATTTTCAAAATCTATGGCTTTGATACCACTGTTAGAAAATCAGGTAGGCAGTATGTGTAGATTTCAAAACTTTGAAAACAGACAGCAAAAAATAAATCGGATTAAATCCTTTAATCCCACATGCAAAATACTAGATCTAAACTTACTCAAGCCCAAAGAAAAGTATATATTATCAATCTAAAATTTAAAAAAAATTATAAGATCAGATCTCATTACCTTTATGCAGATAAAAATTCACTGTTATTGATGATCTCAGATTCGTAGAAGGTTGAGCCGTACACGTGTCCGACCTCTACAGATATCCATCAGGATTGATCTCAAATTTTTTTTCTCATATAAAATTCTTCTTCTCAAGAGCAATCTTGATCTTGAAGATTTTGATCAACTTCTTTGATCTTAACTGCGAGATCAACTC
The DNA here is from genome assembly GCF_000442705.2 of Elaeis guineensis. NCBI lineage: Eukaryota > Viridiplantae > Streptophyta > Magnoliopsida > Arecales > Arecaceae > Elaeis > Elaeis guineensis. The sequence goes on along the minus strand of NC_025996.2, from coordinate 119,754,234 downwards.
CTTAATCTGCAGCCTTCTTCTTCTTCTCCTCGATCTTTGATCTCTAAGTCACCAGAATTTTTTCTAAATGTGTGGAAGAGAGAGCACCCAACTTTTGAGCGTAGAAAGGAAGAAAATGATGAGAGGAGGCATGGAGATGGAGAGAGGGAGAGCTTTGTTGATCAAAAATTCATTCTATGGAACCCTAGAGACCACCCTTTATATATAGACATTGTCCTGACACATATCAGGAATCCTATCAACTTAAAAAGGTAGATTCTTATCTCATAAGAATTCTCTACCTTTTAAATCTGATTTATTCTAAATAAAATCAGATATAAATGGTAATTAATCAGTCCTTTTAAGTATGTACAACAGACATTCATGGAATACATGTCAGGTGGTTGGGGTGCCAACTCTTGACACCCCTCAAAGGGATCTCTAGCCAAAAGAGATAGAGCGTGGACCCCACTCTCTCTCCTCCACATCATGACACATAAGAGGAGGTGGGCCCCTCTAGGATATGGCACTCAATAATTTTAAAAAAAAAAGATGTATCACATATTCTTCCATCTATTCCACATGCATACTTAGAGATAATTAGGAGATAAAGAAGAGATAATGTTAGGATAATTATGCCAACTAATTAACTTAATCAAATTCTCTTGGGCCCATAATTAAGAGCCTAATTAAATCCAAATACATTTAGGTTAGGTTCAAGACTATGGACTTAATCAAATCAAAATCTCGAAAAGAATTAGGTTTAACCGTGTGCTAACATGGTTCTCATAAACCTAATAGGATTTCAATAAATCCTAACCCAATTAAAACTTCATAAGTTTAATTAATAAATTCAAGATTAAATCTCTTAATGTGTGACTCCATAGGTTCCATTCTATCTGGTAGTGAGATATATTGTGATCTCTATCATAATATCATCGAAACTCTTTTCGATAGATTGGAACATTTTCAATTCTATCCTTCAAGGGCCATCGATCATCAAGATGACGTCCGATGAGTCTCACAATCCACTAATAACACCTAGCAGTATATAGTGACAATTCAGTAGGATGAAAGTACAAACTCTTAGGTACAGTTATCATATGATTCAGTCCTTCTATCATGAGTTCCGAATTGATAGAGGTCATAAAGAGCTCGTCAGATCCCATCGTCAGTCATATGCTAGATTGGTTCGACTCGAGTTCATTTGTGAATTTCGTGAAAATTCTATTTCAGTATTCACACTTACTTTGGCCAAAGACTTTATGAACTCAGTCTCACAAATCGTATAGGACTTTTCCTTTTCTATCAAGATCAATAGATCCCATCTAGGTGCATCCTACTCCAAACAGTTTACCTGAACCTACTGAAGCCAACATACACAGCAATGACCCAAATGGCTAGGGACCAAGAGAACGTGCAGTCAAACCCAGTAGCCTCACTGCGAATAGTCAATGACATCATAGGTCAAAGGACCACTCACATCACTGCAGCATCGAGAAGACCATTGATGAGTGAGTAGATATCTATGTGGTTCTCGTATTAATCACACTCAGTGTAAGTTGTTCTCTAACAACCATCTGTACCTTCACCTCAGTATCTTTACACCACAGATCTGAGACTCATCTGTCCACAAGGGAGGTGAATTGTGCACCAATTTCAAATGGATTGATCACTATCCTCCGTAACGATCCTTTAATCGGGAGCATTTAGAAATTAACCACTAATTAATGTATGTCTCAAATGCTTAACTCTTTAAGAATATATAAAAATCATCTTTATTAATTTTTAGGATAAATCATGGACACATGAATATGATTAGAAAGAAAAAGTCCTTTATTGATAATAAAAGTTATAAGTACAAGTATAGGCCCAAGAATTACATAATGTGTCAGTCAATAATTGACTTCTAGGACACAAATCCAATAAGAAGACCTATGGACTTAATATTTATGAGAAGATTTAAGTTTAGATCTCATTCAATTAGTCATCATATGACCGATCTAATTGGCATGAGCTAAATTAAACCATCAAACAATCTTATTCAAGACTCAATATTTCAAATTGGCCAAATAAGTGGAGATCGATGGGGGTCCCCCTATTATTTTTCTTAGATATCAATAAATTGATCGGATCAATAAATGAAATCAATTAAATAACTACCTCTCAATTATTTATCTTAGACACCAATAAGTCAATTGATCAAAATAGGTTAGCTTAAGCGAATCAGGCTCAAGCCATCGAGTTGAATTAGATCCTTAGGTTAATTGATTCTACATATGAAATTTAATCGATTTGATCAACGATAATTGTATGATTTTAAAACTTAATTGACTTAATCCTAATCAATACTTGACTCGATTTGATCAATTACTTAATCAAATTAGATCCATTATGTTTAAATCAAAAATTCTAGATGCAATCTAATTACATGATCTAATTTTTAATTTATCCATGACCAAAATTCTCATATACAAACCTAAATTTTATATTTTAAAAATAAATTTCAGATCTAAATTTATTGCATGAAAGATAAGTTTTGAATCATAAAACTAATTTTTAAATTTAACATACAAGCATATATCTCATATATGTATGTAAATTCAGATCTTAACATAATATCATATATCTCATATACAAGTCATGAATCATATTGAAACTAATTTTTAAACCTAAATATGTAATCATATATCTCATATATAAATCATAAATCAGATTAAAATAATTTTAGATTTATACATGCATCTATATATCACATATACATGAACTAAAATCTTATCTAAAATAAATTTTAGATCTATACATGCCTTCACATACTGAATATATGAACTAAAAAAAAATTATCTATACATCTCATGTATTAAAAAAAAATAGATTTTGAAATTTTTTTTAAAAATATATATCTCAATTTCATACATATGAAACTCATGGCTCTGATATCATTGTTGGAATTTTATGTAGAGGCTTGCATGTATGTTTCAAAATTTTTTTTCTAAACAACATAGTAGAATAAAAGATTAAAATATTTTTTTATCTAAATCATGCATGTATAAAATATAGAATATAAGAATCTACTTTATATATTAAAATTGAATACATGCTGAATTTTATACTGAAATTAAATATATGATCGAATCACATATCTGTTTCATAATTTTTTTTTTCAAATCTAGATTTAAAAAAAGATAGACACTCTCTTAGCCATACAAATACTTGATCTCTATGGGTATCCACTCAAGATCAGCCTAAAACAGTCCTCTATAGTGTTAATTTTTCTTCTCCAAGAATGATCAACCTGCGATTCTAAACGAAGTCTGGATCGCGATCAACTCTTTGATCTTGTTCTTGATCTTTTTTTTCTTTTCTTTTCTTACTCTCCTTCCCTTGATTATGAAGCAACCAAAGTCTGAAAATCAGCTACCAAAGGAGACACCCAAACTCCTTTTGGGCGTGGAGATTGAGGACATCCAAGCTCCTTGAGCATTGGAACTAAAAGGGAGAAGAGAGGGAGGCGTGGGGAGACCTTGAGGGGCGTGGGAGCTACTGAAAATCTGATGCTTAGAACCTTAGAGGAGGCTCTTTTAAATAAGCAAAAAGTTTGAATCCTATTCAAAACTAAATAGCCTCTTAATATAAGTCCTACTTAAATTAAAAATCCTTATAGCCTTAGATATTTGACTCCTTTTAGAAGATCTATAAGGAGCCAACTATTGGAGCCTTTTCATCCACTTTTTCACATGCCACATGGAGCTTAAGGGACGCCCAATGCTGGTCCTGCATGCCCTCTATCATATGGACATACCCAATTTGATCAAATCAAGTGGCATCCTCATGCAAACAATCAAAAAAATTGATTAAGAATTTGAACCCTTAATGCATATGATCCAAAATCCTAGGCATCCAATAATTGGAGCCTAATGAATCTAATTCATTAAGATTATTAGCAAATAATTAACTCAAATTAATTTTATCAAATAAGTAATTCAAGTGTAAAGAAAAAATTAGATTCAACCATGTGCTAGCAAAGTTATCATGAACCTAATAAGATTTCTCTAAATTCAATTGAGACTTCATAAGTCCAATTGCTTATTCCAAATCTAATCCCTTTGTTGTGTTACTCTATAGATTTAATTCTACTTGATAGTTAGATATACCATGATCTCTATCATAGTATCATGAAAATTTTTTTTAATGGGTCAGAACGATTTCACTCTAACTTATCAAGGATTGTCAATCCTGAGCAATCCTAGTGAGCTCTCACAATCTACCAGTGACACCCATCAGTATATAATGGTAACCTAGTAGAATCGAAAAAGAACCTCAATGTGTAATTCATATATAATTCAGTCTCTCTATCGTGAGTCCTGACTAGATGATAAGTCATGGATAAATCGCCAACCTCATCATTAGTCATATGATAGATTCGATTAGCTCAAGTCCAATTATGATCCTCATGAAAAAAATTTTTCATCAATTACACAGCTGTGGTCACAGACTCTCAGACTTAGCCTCTCAAATCTTATAGGACTACTCTTCTCTATCAAGATCGATAGATTCCATCTAGATATGCATCCTACTCCTACAGTGGATCAACTGTCACCAACATCCACTACAAAATCTCAATAAAGCCATGTTTATGTGTCAGTAAAACTCCAACAGCTTCACTGTGAGTAGTCATACCATCGTAAGTTAAAGGACCATTCACACAACTACAACATCGAGATAATTACTGATGATTAATTAAAAATTCAAGTGATCTATCGTATGGTCACACTCAATACTAGTTGTTCTCTAACAACTATCCGTACTTATCGCTCAGTATCTCTATATTATAGATCAGAGACTCATCTACTCTGAAAGAAGCGATCTGTGCATCGGTCTATCCAAATCGATTATCGTCTTTATGATGATACTATGATCGAGAGTATTCAAAAATTATATACATACCTCTAATTCTCAACATTTTAAGAATATGTATCGAAGTATTAATTTCATAGACGATTCAAGGACACATCACTCTTGAATGAAAATCAAACTTGCTCTTTTATTGATCATATTAATGTATTAAGTATAAAATTATGTCCTAGACTTATTATAATATATCAGTTATATTGACTTCTAGGATATACATGTAACAAAATGCTGTCTAACTTTATATAAAGAGGCCCTTGGCATCCACCGTGCACCTATTGGATAGATGCATAATAAACAAACACTACAACAAAAAAAAAGAAAAAAATCATCACTCAAAAAATTAATTTCATTATAAAAGATTTTAATGATTAAAAAATTATCACATCGCTCGTCATAAAAAATGCATTGCTAAAGATATAAGATAACGGTGCAATATTTCATCATCTAATATATATTAATTATGATGAAATTATATATTATTAAATGATAAATATTTGATGATGATTTATTTCATCATAAAAAATTAAATATTTTATCACGATATGACATATTTTTTGTCATCAAAAATTAATCTTTAATGATGTAAACATAGTCATCATTAAAAAAATAATTTCATCATAACACAATTTTGGTAAATGAAAAAAAAAGCATTATAATGCTCGTCATCAAAAGTGTGTCATTGAAAGTATCAAGTGACAATAGCAATATCCATCATCAAATAATATAATATTATGTTATATTAATGATGAAGTAATTATATCATCATCAAATAATATAATATTTGGTGACGATATATTCTGTCACAAAAAATTAAAAATTTTATCACAATATGATATATTTTTCGTCAATAAAAATTAATCTTTAGTGATATAAAAATGTTCATTATCGGAGACATTATATTTTTATGATAGTTTATTTATTATAAAAAATTTAAATATTTCATCATGAAAAAATACTTCATCGTCACTAAAAGAATTCTATAATGAGTTTTTTATAAAGTTAAATAAGAGATCATTATCTAATGGCTAAAAATAGATAGATAAATTCTAAATTATAATTCTGAAAAGAGTTCTTTGCTAAACGATGACTAACTTTTTTTTTTTCTTTTTTGATGAAGATGACCAACTTTATTTTTACTTTTAGTATATCCTTAAGCTTTTAGGTTTTACTCTTTATCTTTTTTCCACTTAGAGTCCTTGAAGGTCAAGCCTAGCTGCAGACATGGTTTTCTTTCCATCTCAACCCAAGGGGAAAAAAAAAGGGGACAAGTATGTATGTATGTATATAGTAAATAATATTAAATCTTAATTCTTAACTCTAACTCAATCGAAGGTCCAAATATTGAAATGACTCAATCGGTCAAGCCTGGTTCAGGCAGGATTGGGCTGGGTCAAGTACATTGAACCCTCCATAGAAGGTTCAAGTTCCCCATCCAAGAACAATCATCCAAGCCCACGTGGCATCATTTGAACCATTGATTTCCTCCAGATGGATGTTAGGGTTTCGTCCTGGCTTCCCATCCTTTCCCTATAAATAACTCCGTGCGCCTCTTGCCCCTCTTCACCCGCTCCGTTTCTGCTTCTTCCTTTTGGATGCCTGGAAGAGGTGAGCTCCATCGCCTTCGAATTCTGATCTCGTTTCGATTTTGGGTGTAGGGTTTAGGGTTCTTGTAGCTTTTTTTTTCTCCTTTTTGTTGTGCGTCGGAGAACTGATTACCGGCGGAGGTTTTCCTTGTAATCGCCGCGTATGAGTCAGACGCTAAACTCATCTCTTCTCCATCATCTGCTCTTTTCTCTTCCTAACTTGGGCATCATGGCCTAATCGCAGATCTGGAGATATTTTTCATTTTTTTTTTAAATTTCTGCTGATTTTTTTGAAAACCTTTTGGTTAAATCAGATGGATATATCTCTTTTGATGTGAGATGGATGGGGTTTTTCAGGGAGGTGATGATCCTTTCCCCACATGATCGACTATGATTATATCGTGCTTTTTGTAATTTTTTTCTTCTCTAATTCGAGGAGAAATCAAGCCAGGATTCTGATCCTAATTTACCTCTGCCATCTCTTCTCCAATTCACGGTAAAAATTTTTCCTTTTTTGTGGGATGTGGGAATAAATTTATTTGGTTTGTTTCTTAGCATTTTTTGGCCGTTTGATAAAAGGGGTGTTACAGGGAGGAGGTGATGATCCTTTCCCCAGATGATCGACGCTGAACATAACGTGCGCTTTTTTTTAACATTCTCTTTGGAGAAAACCAAGCCAGGACTCTGATCCTCTCAAGCACCTACCAATCAAACGGCCAATAGATTTTAGTTTTTCTTTTTTTTTTTTGAAAGTTTTGTTTGTTTTTGTATGAATGGATGTGATGATCCTTTCCCCACATGATCGACGCTGAACATACTCTGCGCTTTCTTTATTTTTTTCTCCTTTATAGAGGAGAAAATTCTAGCCAGGAATCTGATCCGTTCATCGTATGAACTTTCCAGTGGTTTTTCTAGTGATGCATTGTTGTTTTTTGTTTCATGTGAGACTTTTCTTCTATCTGCCATTGGATCCTTAAATATTTTTTTATTTAATTTAAGGAGACGGGTTTCTTCAGAAAGTCTTTGAACCGAGCAAGCTAATTGTTTACCTTATATTAAAAATCAAAATTATCTGGCTTTTGTATCACTTCAGATTATTTTAATTAAATAATTAATTTTCTCTAATGTGGCCTTTGAGTTTCATTTAATATTAACGGTTTAACTAATATTCTATTAAATTATGAGTTTAAGTGTTATATAAAAATAAATCTTATGAGAGAGCAAGTGATTTTTCAGTATAATTTAACGGAGGATTTTGTAATTTGCCTTTAAAGTGATGCTTTCTAGAGCACTGATTAATGGTAATCTAATACTTACAGGAGGCGACCCAGAATATTTAGATTAGAAGAGAATTGATATTTTTATTTATTTTTTTACCTGGCTAAACAAAATCTGACCATCTTAAGGATGTGATAATTTACTGTCTACCAACAAAATATCATTAACTATTTATAAACTGCTGTATGGAAGATTATTACATCAACGAATTGAGATCGTTCCCAATTTTATACTTTGTCATACAAAAACAAGAACAAATGGCGCTTCACTAATGGTCCCAAGAAAACAGCTAATGACATTATATTACCAGAAACATAACAGCCAACTTTATGGGAGCCATTATACTATATTTTTCCAAGTTCACTGGTTAAAAAATTTAGCAACCTGTAGGAAGCTCGTGCCGGTTCAAGCTCAGACGAGCATCTTGAGGCATCCCCATTAAATGTGCCAGCTCCATTGGGGCTGTCTCCCTTCACCTTCTCCATGGTGGATCAGAGTTATGGTTCTTAAACTGCCGTAAAGAAGATAATGAAAAAAAATCTGTTTGTTATGCAATTGTGATGCAAAATTCATAATCTGACAGCACCGCTAGATTTGTAGTGCAAATCAGAGAGGGGGAGGGAGAGGATGGACAAGGCTATTACTCGAGGCTTGCCAAGTCCGGTATAATTCTTCTACAGTATCTCTGCCCCTCTATGGTACTCTAGTTCAGCCAAGTCCGGTATAACTCGAGAGAGATGAAATGAGCTCGTTACGTTATCTCTGCCTTGGAATTCTTCTACTCTGGCGGATGACTGGATCATTTAAAAAATGGTTGAGTACTTGATCGGCTTATGTCAAGGCGTCATGTTGTCCAAAATGTAGAGCGACTTATTGCCTTTATTTTGTTTTTTTTTAAATAAAAAAATACTTCATTGAATAAAAAATTGTGTTACTGGGACAATAAATTCCCCGATCTGTGTACAAGTAGTATAGTTATGACAACTAAATAAAGATCCAAAACTGTATCGGGATAACCTTAGAACCAAAAATAGTAGCTGAGACGTATCACAGCATAGTAACAAAATTAGAACATTAGAAGTATATGAACAGATGAAGCACAAGGTAGATAAGAAGGAAAAAAGGTGTTGTTGCAATAGCAATGCGAGTAGCAAACAAGTGAAAATAATAGCGGAAGCAAACTGATAAGTCCAAGAGATGGACCCATGATAGAGTAATATTTTCCAGTGAAGTTTATGAAGAGAGATAACTACCAATAGTATATTTGCTGTAGTAGATTGCATAAGAATGTAGCTGTAGCAATAAGCTTTATGAACAATAATGAATATTAAATCATCGTGCCATGCATAATTTGATTATTCTACCGGAACAATAAATTGGCCAATGGAGTCCATGAGTTTCATGAGGGATTAACAAACCCAAAATACCACTGATCTTGGTGAAATTCTGTAAACTAACAAATACATTGTCCCAAGATATCAAAGCAGGTAGTATCATGTGTAGGTTGCACAACTGAAAATAAAAAACATCCAAAAGAAAATCCTGTGGCCAATAAGTAGTATAGAAATATTATCACGCTTCCGATCCGAGATCGCAGCAATCGTCGCATATTTATGAAGAACTCTCTTTATAAGCATGCAAGACATCTCATCACGATATCAATGATCACAGCAGAATAAATTCAAATAATTATTATTCAATTTTAATTCAAATAATTAAATCAAATATTTTACATCCAATAAAATTTCACTAAAAATAAAACAATAGATCTAAGTTCAATGAAGTTGACAATGCTAAATCTCGCATCTAAAAGCTCTGTTCCAATATTAATTCTCACGCTCATAATTAATTATCTGAGTCTGAAAAATAAAAAGAAAAGAAATGAGCTAAACAGCTCAGTAAGTAACAAATATCTCAACTAGATATTTCAGATATTTATATAATTTTCAAGAACAATGCTATGAATAAACATAAAAATGTATTTCATACTGATTCAATGCAAATCTAATCTCTTCAAATATTATAATATAATCATAAATCTAATTCGAATTAAAATACTCATAACTCAACAGCCTCGACTATGACCAACATTTAATCCCCATTGACGGGGTCCACTGAATACCAGCGCACAATCCTCATTGGCGGGATCCACAAATACCAGCGCACAACCCCCACTGGCAGGATCCACTGAATACCAGCGCACAACCCCCACTGGTAGGGTCCACTGAAACATAGTTAGGCTGAGAGCATAAATTCGATCGGTATCAAAACACTATTGTATCATAACAAATCATAATTTTCACTGAACATATGCATAATCGACGAACCATAATATTTCAAAAGTACTTTTCTTTCAAAACATAATTTCATAAATCATGTATAATTTCAAAGAATAATTATTTATTTTCAGAATAAATATGAAATATCTCGAGAAGATGATTCATTACTTACCTTTCACAGAGTACTGAATGAACAGATCGACTAACTTTTAGGAGATTCTTAAGTGCCTATTATCCAAAATTATATTCTTACATTAATTTTAATTCAAAATTAAATCTAAACAAATCTCAAATCAAAACCTTACTTGTAATCGGACTCTTCCCTAAACTCGATCAAAATCATCAAAATGAAGCCTTTCACTATGCTAATCTTAGAAGGATAACTTTGGAGAGAAAAATCCATCAAGAGAGAGAAACAATCTAGAGAGAGAAAATAGAGAGAGAAAGTCAAATTCTAGAGAGAGAAAGCAATGGTTCAGGCTGAAGGGAGAGAGAAAAAATTTTTCTCTCATATTTATTTATTTATCTATTTATTTATTTTTCTTTTCTTTCCTTTTTCTTTTTCTTTTTTTTTTTTTCCTTTTTTTCTTTTCTTTTTCTTTTCTTTTTCCTTTTCCTTCTTCTACTTCTTCCCGTGGCCTCCCATGGGTGAAAAAAAAATGAAACAGGGGACCGAATGGTCCCCTCATAAGGTTGGCCAACCGACGGTCGGCCGGCACGAGAATGGCCGGCAGCCAGAGGAGAGCGCACCACCATCTGGAGGAACCCAAACCGATGGCCGGTGACGACCACCGACGTTCGAAAACTAAAAAAATGAAACTTCTCCAATGATAAAATTCGATGACTCTGGTCATCGACGAACGTGCACACCAGAATGGGAAGGAAGGGAGAGAAGAGAGGAAGAGAACCATATGCTTACCTCGAGCTCCGACGACCTTTCCGGTAAGGAATCACGGCAAGCACGGTGAGAGTTTTCACGGGCAATTTCTGGCGATCTTTGCCGTTTCGCTCCAAGTTTTTCACGATGGAAGGAAGGGAGAAGGGTCTCCCCCTTAAATAGAGCCGAAAGAGAGGAATTTGACTCCTCTCCGATGAAGTTTCCGACTCCGATTAGAAGCCGGTAAGGAGAAGAAGACTCCCTGCGAGAGTCTTCTTCATTTTTTCCTTTTTTTTAGGCTTTTGGGTTTAAGGCCCAATGGGCCGGATGTTACATTCTTTCCTCCTAAAAATAAATTTCGTCCTCGAAATTTCTCTTATCTGTCACCATTGCATTGGAAGCCTGTGCGTTCTATTGAGTAAGAGCATAAACTCTTCTCTGGGTTTTAGAAATCTGTCCACCACCCTTGTTTTGTCCTTCATAAGTCTTTAGCCAACTTGATTTTCAGTATTTAGTGGGCAGCTAGCAATTTTATGATTCATCTGACCACATTTGAAACAAGCACCTGTATTCCAATGGCAATCTTTGTCTGCATGATTTTTGCCACATCTGGAGCATCACTCACCATCAATCTATTGAGTCTTATTATCTATTGCTCCCTTAGTTGAACTTTTGATGTTCTTATTATTCTGCCCTTGTGTATCATTTGATTTTACTCTCTTTCTTTGCTTTCTTTTCCTTTCCATGCATTCTTCATTGACTTCTCTTTCAATTATCAGTGCTTTGTTTATCACATTTGCATAAGTTGTCAATTCATACGGAACCACTTGTTTTCGAATCTCAGTTCTCAATCCTAACTCAAACTTGTGAACACGTTCTTGCTCACCATCCACTAATCTTGGAGCAAATTTTGCTAACTCTGTAAATTTTGCTTCATATTCAGTCACACTCATACCCTTTTGCTTCAAATAAATAAACTCTTGCTCTTTCTGGATCCTTATACTCTGAAAAAAATACTAATCGTAGAATGCAATCCGAAATCTTTTTCAGGTAAGTATTTCATCGTCTTGTTCATACTTGCGCTGTAGTCACTAACACCAGTTGTATGCTTCTCCTTGTAGTAAATAAGCTGCATATCGAATCTTTTCTTCATCACGACACTCTTGGATAGCGAAGGCCTTCTCCATCTCCATTATCCAGTTATCAGCCTCCAAAGGTTCAGTAGTCCCCTTGAAAGCTGGAGAAGCAAGCTTTTTAAATTTTGAAATGTTGTTCCGTTGTACTGGTTGCTCTTCATGTTGTGGTGGTGGATGCTGATGTTGTTGTGTATCTCATTATATCTGCTATTGTTCAAGCATTTGCTGCTGTATTTGTTGTTGCGTTTGTACCATCCCGATTAGGGTCTGCATTAACTGAGCCTTATCCGGTTTCTGACGTGCTCTCGAACTACTCGCATTAAGATCTACGACTCCCTCCTCTTGAGGGGTGCCACTGGTCAGATGGGGAGTGCTACCATCCCATGGTTGTGATATCTCTCTTACAATCCCTTGAGTAGTTCTTGTTATTCTATGGGGAAGTATAATAACCTTGTAGTAGTAAAACCTTATTAGATTCATTTATCTATTTGTTAGGATGGGTTTATTATGATGCTCATACTTTAACGTCCCAATATTTCTAATGTCTACCCACCTATACTCATACTATGTCTAATTCTAAATCTATCCACTTATGCTCTGATACCATATTAATTGTCACACCCCTGGCTCGAGATCGCGAGCAGGAGGTCGCAGCAACCGCCGCATACTTATGAAGAACTCTCTCCATAAGCATGCAAGGTATCTCATCACGATATCAATGATCACAGCGGAATAAATTTAAATAATTATTATTCAACTTTAATTCAAATAATTAAATCAAATATCTTACATCCAATAAAATTTTACTAAAAATAAAATAATAGATCTAAGTTCAATGAAGTTGACAATGCTAAATCTCGCCTCTAAAAGCTCTGTCCCAATATTAATTTCCACGCTCGTAATTAATTATCTGAATCTGAAAAATAAAAAGAAAAAAAATGAGCTAGACAATCCAGTAAGTAACAAATATCTCAATTAGATATTTCAGATATTTATATAATTTTTAAGAATAATGCTATGAATAAACATAAAAATGTATTTCATGCTGATTCAATGCAAATCCAATCTCTTCAAATATTATAATATAATCATAAATCCAATTCGAATTAAAATACTCGTAACTCAACAGCCTCGACTATGACCAACGTTTAACCCCCATTAACGGGATCCACTGAATACCAGCGCACAACTCCCACTGACAGAGTCCACAAACACCAGCGCACAACCCCCACTGGCAGAGTCCACTGAATACCAGTGCACAATCCCCACTGGCAGGGTCCACTGAAACATAGTTAGGCTGACAGCATAAATCCGATCTGTATTAAAATACTTTTATATCATAACATATTATAATTTTCACTGAACATGTGCATAATCGATGAACCATAATATTTCAAAAGCACTTTTCTTTCAAAACATAATTTCATAAATAATGCATAATTTTAAAAAATAATTATTTATTTTCAGAATAAATATGAAATATCTCGAGAAGATGATTCATTACTTACCTTTCACAGAGCACTGAATGAACAGATCGACTAACTTTTAGGAGATTCTTCAGTACCTATTATCCAAAATTATATTCTTACATTAATTTTAATTCAAAATTAAATCTAAACAAATCCCAAATCAAAACCTCACTTGGAATCAAACTCTTTCCTAAACTCGATCAAAATCATCAAAATGAAGCCTTTCACTATGCTAATCTTAGAAAGATAACTTTGGAGAGAAAAATCCATCAAGAGAGAGAAACAATCTAGAGAGAGAAAATTCTAGAGAGAGAAAGTAGAGAGAGAAAGTCTAATTCTAGAAAGACAAAGTAATGGTTCAGACTGAAGGGAGAGAGAGAAATATTTTCTCTCATATTTATTTATTTATTTATTTATTTTTCTTTTCTTTTCCTTTTCTTTTTCTTTTCTTTTTCCTTTTTCCTTTTCTTTTTCTTTTCTTTTTCTTTTTCTTTTTCTTCCTTCTTCTACTTCTTTTCTTGGCCTCCCATGGGTGGAAAAAAAAATGAAACAGAGGACCGAATGGTCCCCTCATAAGGTTGGTCGACCGACGGTCGGCCGACATGAGAATGGCCGACAGTCGGAGGAGAGCGCACCGCCATCCGGAGGAACCCAAACCGATGGCCGGCGACGACCACCGACGTCCGAAAACCAAAAAAAATGAAACCTCTCCCATGATAAAATCCAACGACTCTGGTCGCCGGCGAACGTGCACACCAGCACGGGAAGGGAGAAAAGAGAGGAAGAGAACCATATGCTTACCTCGAGCTCCGACAACCTTTCCGGCGAGGAATCGCGGCAAGCACGGTGAGAGTTTTCATGGGCGATTTCTGACGATCTTCGTCATTTCGCTCCAAGTTTTTCACGATGGAAGGAAGAGAGAAGGGTCTCCCTCTTAAATAGAGCTGGAGGAGAGGAGTTTGACTCCTCTCCGATGAGGTTTCCGACTCCGATTAGGAGCCGGTCGGGAGAAGAAGACTCCCTGTGGGAGTCTTCTTCATTTTTTTTTTTTTTTTTTGGGAAGGGGGGCTTTTGGGTTTAAGGCCCAATGGGCCGGATGTTACAAATATACTATATTCTATCAAGCTTCACAAAGCAAAACAAGTATTGCATAACTGATTGAAGGCCATGCAAAGAACAGAGCATCCCTTAGTGAACAAAATAACAATGAGCATTAAGCTTAATAATTTATTTAATTGCTGCTAGCAGAGAACATGATATAATATGCTGCCACACAAAGGGAAGATATGATAACACTGCCAATATGAAGGATAGAAGATTGCTGATAGAAATTTAAAATCTATATTTGGGACCTTCAACCTGAGCAAAATAAGACCATGATAACTATATATCACCAGCCTAGCATAAATCCCTGCAAAATAAATACGAATCTAAATACAATTAGACAACATATCAGAGAAAAGTAACTTGAGAAGCATCATAGCTAAGGCCAGCTAACTATGACCCCACCCACCAACCTGACCTGTATTTGATCCATCATAAATAGATTTGGATTTAAGCTAAATAGATTTGAGTCATAAATCGGTTCATCCGTTTAACTCATTTAATATTTGATCGGATTTAAGTTTTAGATATTTGACCTATTTGACCCATTTAATATTCAGATCAGGTTGAGCCAAATAACCTATTTAATCCATTCAAGATCTGTTTAATCTATTTAAAACCTACTTAATCTGTTTTTGACTCATTTAATCAAATTTGTTTAACTTATTTAAGATCTGTTTAACCTATTTAAAGTCCGCTAAACTATTCCTGACCTATTTAATCCGATTTGTTTAACCTATTTAACCCATTTAATCTAATTTAATATATTTAATAAATAAATTAAGTAGGTCAGATTGGACTATCTGTTTAATAAACAGATCAGATTTAGGTTTGAATTTTTGATCTATTTAATAAACATGTTGGGTTTGGGTTGATGATTTTCTAACCTGACCCACATTGATCTAACCCGACCCGATCCAATTGCCACCCCTATCCGCAGCCAATAAGCCAACAAAAGAGTGAGGCAAATAATCACCCTTAAAGTAAAGAAAGTCATTTGATAAAGCATGATTTGCCATCCAGTCTGCTGGCTGATTATCTTCCCTATAAATATGTGAGATCTTAAAAGATAGACAAGAGCGACTCTATAATTTAATGTCTTGAATCCATTGTAAAGATTTTCTAAAGGATTTTGATAAATTAACCAGCCAAGAAATCATGACTACAAAGTCACGTTGTAGCCAAATATTAGGGTTAACAAAAGATGTGTCTTGAATCCATTGTAAAGATTTTTTGGAGGATTTTGATAAATTAACCAACCAAGAAATCATGACTACAAAGTCACCTTGCAGCCAAATATTAGGGTTAACAAAAGATGCCATTACCGTATGTAGAGCAAGCCATGCCATAATAAGCCCAGTAAATGGCACATCACATGACATTAAGCATTTACCCCCAGCAAATAACACAGCTCCCTCATGATCACGAACAACAAACCTTGTTGCTGCTGCATCCTTATGAACAATGCCATCAAAATTCAAGAGTAACTCTTCATGGGAAGGAGGCTCCTAAGAAATAAGAAAATAAGAAAGATGATTGCTCAGTTGAGAAGAGCCCCAGTTCCATGACTAAGTGTATCACGAATAAGGTAAAGAAGAATTAGAAATATATCTATCTTAAAGCATTGACATTGGCGTAGCAAGTCATCCGAAGATTGATGCTCCTATTGGAAAATATGGAGGTTCTGTGCTTCCCAAACTAAAGTAGCCATATAAGCCATCATAGACTTATTCACATTGTCTTCCAAAGAGTTTGTAAGGAATGCTAGCAAGTCCAGCAAAGATTAAGACTGAAATTTAGTAGACATCTATGCCAATCTACTCTAACGTTGCTTAGCAAAAGAACAAGCAACAAGCACATGTTGACAATCCTCAATGGTATCATGACATAGATCATAAGAAAAGCCCAAATTGGACAAAATTCCCTTAGAATGCACAAAATTTTTTGAGGAGAGCTTGCCCCACTGTACCTTCCCACAGAAATACTTGGTACGCATAGGAACCCTCAATTTCCAAACCAAAAAAATGAAAGGGAGGGCTCACAGGCAAGATAATATATATGCATAAAATCCTTTACAAAAAGACATTATGGGTAAGAAGATGTCAATCCAAGCTAATCAAATCATGGCCCTTGGGGAAGGAGAATAGCTAAAATTCTTGTCATCATATCAGCATTAAAAAATTGAGATAGAAGGCAACATTCCATGTTCTATCTGGTCTAATAAAATTAGCAACAGTATAATGAGTAAGATTAACCAAATTAGAAATAAAGGAAGGAGCACTTGTTTAAAGGTATAGTAGAAATCCAAGGATCAGTCCAAACATTTACCAAAGTACCATTCCCAATTAGCCATTGGAACTAATACTAAATCTTCTTTCTTTAAGCACAAAGTTTCCTCCAAATAGGAGAGCAAAATTTAGGCACTTTATATGAAGACCAGAAACCCAAAAATTTGTATTTAGCAGCCACAAATTATGCCCATAAAGAGGAAGGATGAAGCAAGAGGCTTGCTGTCATTTTAGCCAATAACAGATTTTTGCATTGATCAAAGAGACTTAAGATCAAGCCTGCCCATCGGCTTTGGTGTACAAATAGTGTCCCACAATAATAAATGCAATCTCTTTTGAGAGGTCAAATATCCCCATAAGAAGGCTCTAACTTCCCTCTCAAGAATATTAACAACCGCTGGTGGGATATGAAGACATAGCATAGAATAAATAGGAATGGATATAAGGATGGAGCTTAGAAGGGTTGCTCTTCCTACAAAGAAGAGAGCCTTTCACTTCTAGCTTGCAATCTTTGACATAACTTTGTGAACGTAATAATTAAAATGAGCAGCATGAATTTTTGTAGTAGCAAGAGAGATGCCAAGTTATTTCCATACTCCATGCTTAGGCGATGTTGGTGCAAAAATTCGCTTGCGTCAGAGAAGCTGGAGTCGAGGGAGTCGCGGTCGCCGCCGGGACCTGCAAAGAAAGTCTAAACCGGAAGTGGGATTGCTCCGGCAAGACCCTCCGACGCTCAAGTCAGTTCTCTGCCTCAACAAGAATGGAGTGCTCGAACGAAGAATTTAGCAGAGTTTTGAGGTAAAAATGAGAGCTTATAGAATAACGTATCTGGGATTTCCCTTTTATAGACGGAGGGAGCAACAGATTGACAGCGACGTTCATAACCGTCTGGTAGTGGGCGGCCCACGATCAGGAGGAATTTGTTGCAAGGAGTAGTGGAGTGGACCCGTGGCCCTCACAGTAGCACGCCACGTGGAGTCTGCCGCAGGGAGTGGAGCGGCGTTCGTTGTCGCGACTTGCCGGAGGATGGGAGAATCGCGCAGTATCCGTTACAGAAGGTGGAGTAGGATCGTAGGCATCATAGCGGTCTGCCAGGGAATAGTGGAGCCGTGCGGAATCCGTCGTAGAAGGTGGAACAGAGTCGTGGCTGTTATAGCGGTCTGTCGGGGAATGATGGAGCTGCGCGAAATCCACCGCAGGAAGTGGAGCAGGATCGCGGTGGTTGCTGTGTCGCGCCTGGGAGTGCAGATCCGTCGGCTAAAGTTCGGCAGCGGTCAGAGCTGGCGACGGAGCCCTGCTCCCGTAGGAGTCCGGGCGGAGTCCCCCTTGCAGTTGAAATCATGGGCGGAGCCCGGCTCCCGTAGGAGTTCGGGCGGAGTCCCTTGCAATTAAAGTCAGGTGTAAAGTCCGGCTCCCGTAGGCGTCCGGACGGAGCTTACCGGCAGTTGATGTTGGCGACGGAGCCCGGCTCCCGTAGGAGTCCGGGCGGAGTCCCCCTTGAGGTTGGAGTTGTGGGCGGAGCCCGGCTCCCGTAGGAGTTCGAGCGGAGTCCTCTCGGAGTTGAAGTTATGGGCGGAGCCCGGCTCCCGTAGGAGTCCGGACGGAGTCCTCTCGGAGTTGAAGTTGTGGGCGGAGTCCGGCTCCCGTAGGAGTCCGGACGGAGTCCTCCTGCAATTAAAGTCAGGTGCAAAGTCCGGCTCCCGTAGGAGTCCGAACGGAGTCTTACCGGTAGTTGATGTTGGCGACGGAGCCCGATTCCCATAGGAGTCCGGACGGAGTCCCCCTTGAGGTTGGAGTTGTGGGCGGAGCCCGGCTCCCGTAGGAGTCCGGGTGGAGTCCTCTCGGAGTTGAAGTTGTGGGCGGAGCCCGGCTCCCGTAGGAGTCCGGGCGGAGTCCTCTCGGAGTTGAAGTTGTGGGCTGAGCCCGGCTCCCGTAGGAGTTCGGGCGGAGTCCTCCTGCAATTAAAGTCAGGTGCAAAGTCCGGCTCCCGTAGGAGTCCGGACGGAGTCTTACCGGCAGTTGATGTTGGCGACGGTGCCCGGCTCCCGTAGGAGTCCGGGCGGAGTCCTCCTTGCGGTTGAAGTCGTGGGCGAAGCCCGGCTCCCGTAGGAGTCCGGGCGGAGTCCTCTCAGAGTTGAAGTTGTGGGCCGAGCCCGGCTCCCGTAGGAGTCCGGGCGGAGTCCTCTCGGAGTTGAAGTTGTGGGCGGAGCCCGACTCCCGTAGGAGTCCGGGTGGAGTCCTCCTGCAATTAAAGTCAGGTGCAAAGTCCGGCTCCCGTAGGAGTCCGGACGGAATCTTACCGGCAGTTGATGTTGGCGACGGAGCCCGGTTCCCGTAGGAGTCCGGGCGGAGTCCCCCTTGAGATTGGAGTTGTGGGCGGAGCCCGGCTCCCGTAGGAGTCCGGGCGGAGTCCCCCTCGGAGTCATGGACGGAGCCCGCAAGGGTTAATCCCGCCGAGAACTTCGGCCGTGGGTATTTTATACCCAATACCAGTCCCCCTACTTCCGAGTTCGAATTTCGAGCGAAGAAAGTACAGAGAGATTGGCGCAGCCGAAGTCGTCTCCTCGAATCCTGCGCACGACTGCTCCCAGATATTTTGGCATTAAATGTGTGCGTGCTGGAGTCTTTTCGAATCGGGGCGATACGAAGGGACCCTTCGAAATTTCCGCCGGTACACTGGCCCAGGCACGGCGCCATAATGACTCTGCCAATCCGTCAGTCGCTTTTAGCCGCCTGCCGGGGGAGTGGGACACGTGTCGGGCGTGGGCTGGCCTGGGGGGATTCGCGATCATTATGGCACCGGATCCCAGGGTCTATTTAAACCCGTCCTTCCACCTTTAGGGGTCCTATTCCGTTCCAGAGTTCTATCAGTGTCTGCCCTCCCTTCGAGAGCCCTGATTCAGTTGGTGTCTTCTCGGGCCATAGGCGCCCTTCCAATCGTCCCTGTCTTCGTCCCTCTGCATCCCTCAGAGCGATCTAGGTTAGTTCCAACACCTTCATCTTTCTTCCCGCCACTTAGGGACCTCTTCTTTGCCATTATTTTTTTTGTATTCCTCCGAGTTAGTTTCCTGTGACCTCTTGCCCCTCATCCTGTCCGTCTTCTTCGGGATCTTTAGAGCCCTCATTCGAAGTTATTCGAAATATCGTCCGGCTCTTCTGCTCCCTGCAGTTCCAGGAGTTCTTCCGCCTCAAACCCCCAGGTCCCTTGCTCTGTAGACGAACCTGCGTCTGGGGCTGGGCTCCGCCCGATTTTTGCGCCGGGTGCCATTCCATGTTCCCTGACTCCGGAGGAACTCCTTCTGATAAGGGTTCAGTATGGAGTTCCTCCGGAGTACGACCTGGAGCTGCCTGGCCCTTCTGACCAGGCAAGCACTCCCCACCCGGCCGTTTTTGCCTGTATCAGGAGGCGTTCCGTGCCGGACTCCGGCTTCCGCTTCCGTCCTTTGTTGTCGCCCTCTTCTGCTTCTTAGACATCTCCTTGGCTTCTGTGGCCCCGAATTCTTTTAGATTTTTGATAGGATTTCTCTCCCTTTGTCACGTAGTCGAGGTCCAACCGTTCCTCTCCATGTTTAGGCACTTTTATACTTTCAAGCGCCATCCTTCGACGAAGGACTGGTGGTACTTCTCCCCCCAGTTCGGCAAGAAGGGGTTGCTGAAAGGTGCCCCTTCTTCAATCCATAATTGGAAGAAAAAATACCTCTTCATCCATTGTCCAACCCTGAGGCCGGGCCTACCTCCTTGGGGCTCTCTGAGGAATTCTGTCCGTCGGGCCCCCAGCCTGGGGGAGGATGACCTCCAGGCTGCCCGGAAGCTTCTTGCCTATTCCGCTCCTTCCCTTCCCAATCTTCTGAGGGAGCAATTTCTGTTCAACATTGGCCTGAGCCCCCAGGATCCTGCGAGTACCTCATCTTTTCCCTTATCTTCTTTTCTTCTGCCCTTCTTCTTTTTCTTTCTCTTTTTTCACTCTTCTTCCTTCTCTCTCTTTTTCTCCTCTTTTTTTTTTTTTGACTCTTGATTGATTGGTCTACTTCTTTTTCTTTCTCTCTCTCTGTTTTTTTTTTTTAAGGAATGGACGTCGAAGCAGCGCGGATGCTCGTCAGGGGCCTCAGGGCCCACAAAAGGAAGGGCGTCGCGACCTCTGGATCGGCGAAGAGGGCCAAGGTGGAGGAGTCGAGCTTGGCCGCACCCACCTAGGCAGCTCCAGCGATTGACATTCCCTCGAATGCCGAGGCAACGGCTCCGCATACCTCCTCGAGGAGTCTGCCGACTGGGGCCCCTGTTTTGGGGGTCCGCTCCACGGAGGCGCCCGTAGCCGAGAGGGGGAAGAGAAGGAAGTCGGTGGCCCGCAGGGTGAGTAGCCGTCGAACTGCTGCTGACGAGTCCCTCTGCTTCGAAGAGGGGCCGGAGAATCCCTTCAACGACAGGGACTTGATCAGGCGGTTGATCGACGGCTGCATTCTGTCCGACGTCGTCGAGAGGATCGACCGCGTCGATCCTGAGCAGCGGGCCTGGGACTCTTTGGGGTCCTTCCTTGAGGTAAGCAAATCTTCATTTACTTGGCTATTCGGCCCTTGTTCTGATCCCCTAGCTGCCCTTGCAGATCGGGCACCAGCTCCTCGCCAATATCGAGGCGATGAGCCGTGCGAGGAGGGATATCGTCCAGGTGGAGGAGCGCTGTCGGGCCGAGGTCGCTCGCCTCCAAGAAAAGATGGCTGAAGTAGTCGCCCTCCAAGAGGCCCTGGAAAGCGAGAAACAAGCCCGGGAGGAGGAGAGGCAGACCTTGGAGGAGTCGGCGAGAAAGGCGGAGGCCGAGGTCGCCAACTTGGCTAAGCAGATTTCGGTCCTGGTCTCGGAGGCCAGAGTCCTTACGGTAGAGGAATTCAAGACCTCCGCAGAGATGAGGGACCTGAATGTCCAATTCGGCCAGGAGGCGTTCATCAAGGGGTTCGAGCTCTGCCAAGAGAAGGTAGCCAGAAAATTTTCAGAGCTCGACCTCAGCTTCCTAGGCGAGGAGTCCGAAGACGAGGCCGGTCCCTCGCCAGCCACCACTGCTATCGTAGCCCCTTACCGGGGACGCCGAGTTCTCCAACCCCCGCCCCTGAGGTCTGAGACCTCCGACCTTGTATTATTATTTCATCGCAATTTTTCTTTTCCCCTTTTTTTTGTCTTCAAGAATCATCCAATCAATAAAGTTGAATTTCTTGTCGTGGATGGCTTCTCCTCCCTCCCCTTCTTCTCTCTGCTTTTCTTCCTGCGATGAGTCGTGTTTTGACGCTTTTGCCTTCCGATGGCAGTGTCCTGTAGAAGCACTTCCCCTACCCCTGGGGATCCCGATGAAGTCGACGATTCAGCGGCTGAAGAAGGAAGTCCTTCACTTGACAAAAAAATCAAAGAAGATGGAAGGCGAGCTTCGTAGATTGAGAGAAGGTCATTCTGAAGCCATCGCGGAGGCCACCCACTTTCGGAATCTCCACGTGAAGGGGATCATGGAGTATAGCCGGAGGAAGGCGGATTTCGCGAAGGAGCTCGAGGAATGCAAGAAGAGCGCCAGCGACCGAATTTGGGCTCAGGCCGCCAAGATTAGCGCCCCCAAGGTGGAACTGTCAGCTGCGATGGGGAAGATCGGCCAGCTGGAAGGAAGTTCGTCCCGACTATTGGCTCGGGCCGACGGCGACCAGGAGTGGTCGAAGAAGGTCTCCGACCTTCAACGGCAGCTTCAGGACGCCGAGGTGAGCCACGACGTGCATCGGGCCAACTGGCGCAGGCAGGTAGAGGATATAAAGGGAGACTCAGGACGGCGACCGACGAAGTCGCCCGTCTCCAGAGGCAGCTGGCTAACAGGGCTTAGCTTACTTCCGCCCGGGATTCTGATGAGCTCCAGTCCCTAAGAAGAACCGTTGAAGGGATTTCTGTCACCCTCGGGGAAAAGATAGCCGAGCTGCAACAACTGAAGATCCAACTGGCATACGAGCAGCGGGCCGTCGCGGACGCGGAGGCGGAATCCGAGGTCTTGAGGAAGAGGCGTCGAGAGGCGGAGGCCGAGAGCCAGCGACTTCGTCGGGCGCTCCAGGATGCGCTGCAGAGAAGGGGGGAGCTAGAAGAAGAGATTGAGAATCTAAGGCAGTCCTGGATGAGGGGTGGAGCAGATAACTCTAGGTCGGAGGGAGCAGAGTCTCCTTAGAGCTCTTTTCATCCTTCTGTCTTTTCATGTATATACTTCCCTTTTTGTTGTTTCGTCCTGCTTTTGTCATTTTGCTTTTCTTTCCTTGGCCTTCCGGACTTTGTAGTGTGCATTTCGGAATGGGATGAAAAGGGTGTTTTGTGTTACCTCGTCCGCGCGTTGTATTAAATTGTCATCCGCCGAACTTTTCTTGTCGTTCGACTTGTCTGATGTTGACGTCGTTGGGAGGCATCCAGTCGTCGATGCATTAGCTCGCCTTCCTCATCGTACATGGCCGCAAGCCCGAGTTTGGCGGCCCGAACTTCGCATTACTTCGGGGACGTCGCTGTCTTCTTGACCTGTGTCGGGAGTCTTCTTAGAGGCTGGGGGTGTTTGGTAGGGACTCCCCCTCTTTGTTGGGACGAGGTTCTTTAGGTCTTTGGTGTGGTTCGTCCTTCATCTGTTTCCGTCGTAGCTCGTCACCCTTCCTTTTTAATTTTCCTCCTCTTCTCAGAGTGAGGGCCCTCCCCTCGCTTTTTGCAGGGTTGCATAGGAGCGTGGAGGTGCCGCCGAGGGGCTTTTTCCCTTCATTCGATCTTGTTGGGCGGTCGGGTTTCGTCACCGTCAGGACAAGGTTCTCCTCCCATTCCTGCGGGGGCACGTAAGGGCCATGCCAGGGCGGACGGAGTCTTCCTTGCTGCAGAAGTCGTGGGTGGAGCCCAGCTCCCGTAGGAGTCCGGACATAGTCTTCCTTGTTGCAGAAGTCGTGGGTGGAGCCCGGCTCCCGTAGGAGTCCGGGCGTAGTCTTCCTTGCTGCAGAAGTTGCGGACGGAGCCCGACTCCCATAGGAGTCCAGGCGGAGTCTTCCTTGTTGCAGAAGTCGTGGGTGGAGCCCGGCTCCCGTAGGAGTCCGGGCGTAGTCTTCCTTGCTGCAGAAGTCGCGGACGGAGCCCGGCTCCCATAGGAGTCCAAGCGGAGTCTTCCTTGCTGCAGAAGTCACGGACGGAGCCCGGCTCCCATAGGAGTCCAGGCCTTCGACTTTGCTCAAGTCGGGGCGAGGTTCTCCTCCTGCTCCCGACATGACCGTGGGGGCGCGTTAGGGCGCTGTAAGACCTCTCCCCCCATCCGATCTAAAAGAACCGGGCCTTTGACTTTGCTCATGTCAGGACGAGGTCCTCCTCCTGTTTCGGACATGGCTGTGGGGGCACATTAGGGCGCTGTAAGGCCTCTCCCCCCATCCGATCTAAAAGAACCGGGCCTTTGACTTTGCTCATGTCAGGACCAGGTCCTCCTCCTGTTCCTGACATGACTGTGGGGGCACATTAGGGCGCTGTAAGGCCTCTCCCCCCATCCGGTCTAAAAGAACCGGGCCTTTGACTTTGCTCATGTCAGGACGAGATCCTCCTCCTGTTCCTGACATGGCTGTGGGGGCACATTAGGGCGCTGTAAGGCCTCTCCCCCCATCCGGTCTAAAAGAACCGGGCCTTTGACTTTGCTTATGTCAGGATGAGGTCCTCCTCCTGTTCCTGACATGGCCGTGGGGGCACATTAGGGTGCTGTAAGGCCTCTCTCCCAATCCGATCTCGAGATAATCGGACTTTCATTTTAGGTATGTTAGGATGAGGTTCTCCCCCCGTTCCTAACATAACTTTGTTTTAGGCGTTTGAAGGGGTTATACCCAGTCGTGACAGATCCATGCCAAATGGGAAGAGCACGTCAAGTAGAAAGGAATTTAGATTCAAGGTGAAATCGTAAGTGATACATTTACAGGTTTTCCGAGTTCCACGGTTGCGGGAGGTCTGCTCCTCCTTGAGGCCCTCCGGTGATGGAGTCGATGGTCCCGATGGGAGGCCGATCCCCGGGTTGCTCCTCCCTTCTTGGCGGTTCAGATTGTGGAAGGGCCCTTGGCCGATCTCCTCTACCCTCAGGCCTGCGTCGGATGAACCTGTCGAGTCGACCTCGTCGGATGAGCTCCTCAATCTCATCTCGGAGCTGGATGCATTCCTCCGTGTCGTGGCCGTGGTTGCGGTGGTAGAGACAGAACTTGTTGGGGTTGCGCTTCCCGGGGTATGTGCGCATCCTCTCCGGCCTAGGGAACTGCTCCCTGACCTCCATCAGTACCTGGGCCTTCGAGGCGTTGAGGGGGGCGTAGTTGCGGAATCTTCCCGGTGGAGAACCCCGCCGAACCCCGCGATCCGGACTTCTCTGCCTGCGCACCCGGGGTGGAGTATGGGTACGCTTGTGCCCAGGAGGGGATCGAGAACGCGGCCGGGCTTCTCTTGGCCTTTTTTCAATTGCGGGCTTACTCGAGTCTCCCGCCTGCCGCTCCCTCGCTGTCTCTTCATCTTTCATTTTGAAGGCTTCTTCCGCTCGGGCGTATCCTTCAGCCCGAGCCAACAAATCAGCAAAATCCTTGAGGTACTTCTTCTCCAGGGAGAACAAAAGGCCATTCTTCTGAAGGCCGCCCTTCAGAGCGGCCATTGCGACTGATTGGTCCAAGTTTCGGACCTCCAGCGCCGCGACATTGAAACGGTTGATGTAGGCCTGAATGGACTCTCCTTCCCTCTACTTGATGTTGATGAGGGACTCCGAACCCTTCCGGGGGCGCCGGCTACTGACAAAATAGGCCACAAATTGGTGGCTCATTTGATCGAAGGAAAAGATGGTACCCAGTTTCAAAGCCGAGTACCAGTTTCTTGCCGCTCCCTTCAAGGTGGATGGGAAGGCCCGGCATAGAATGGCGTCGGGAGCATCGTGAAGCAGCATCATCGTCTGGAAGGCTTCCAGATGATCAATCGGGTCCGAAGTCCCGTCGTAGCTTTCGAACTGGGGGAGCTTGAAGTTTGGCGGGATCGGTTCCTGCATGATCATTTGAGAGAAGGGAGGGTCAGTACAAATATCCTCACCATAAGCGGAGGGAGCATGACGGAGTTCTTCGATCCGCCGGTTCATCTCCTGGAGTCTCCGGTCCAGGAAGTCCTCCCGACTTCGAGTCTCGAGGGTCCTCTGGCAGAATGGGGGCAGGGATCTTTCAGGGGTGGAGTCGTGGTCCAATTGAGGGCTCTCCACCCTCGGGTTCGTTTTTCCAGGAAGGACGGGGCGGCTGGCCCAGGTGGCCCGCCCTGCCGTCGGATTCTGGTGTTTCGGAGACACCCTTTCCAGGCGTACTGATGCCTGCGGCTGTTGCTGCTGCATAGCCTGCACAGCTTCTGTGAGGCCTCTGACCTGCTGCGCCAGCAGGTCAAACTGCTCCGCGCCGACCGCCGCCGCCGGAGGAGGAGGGGTTTGAGAAATAGGAGGGGAGGCCCGAGCCTGAGATCTGGCCGCAGAGGTCGTGGACCGTCGCGTGGATGCCTTGCGGGGAGGCATCAAGCAAGGACCAAGTGGAGAAAGGAGGGGGGAGGGGACGCCGGAAGAGATGCCCGGGGGCGGTCCCGTTGAGCGCTCCTTTAAGAACAAGGGTACTGCGAAGGTTCAGCCCTTCCTCTAGCGCCAATCCTGTTGGTGCAAAAATCCGCTTACGCCGGAGAAGCTGGAGTCGAGGGAGTCGTGGTCGCCGTCGGGACCTGCAAAGAAAGTCTAAACCGGAGGTGGGGTTGCTCCGGCAAGATCCTCCGACGCTCAAGTCAGTTCTCTGCCTCAACAAGAATGGAGTGCTCGAACGGAGAATTTAACAGAGTTTTGAGGTAAAAATGAGAGCTTATAGAATAACTTATCTGGGGTTTTCCTTTTATAGATGGAGGGGGCAACAGATTGACAGCGACGTTCATAACCGTCTGGTAGTGGACGGCCCACGGTCAGGAGGAATTTGTTGCAAGGAGTAGTGGAGTGGACTCGTGGCCCTCACTGTAGCACGCCACGTGGAGTCTGCCGTGGGGAGTGGAGCGGCGTCCGTTGTCGCGACTTGCCGGAGGATGGAAAAATCGCACAGTATCCGTTACAGAAGGTGGAGCAGGATCGTGGGCATCATAGCGGTCTGTCAGGGAATAGTGGAGCCGCGCGGGATCCGACGCAGAAGGTGGAGCAGAGTCGTGGCTGTTATAGCGGTCTGTCGGGGAATGATGGAACTGCGCGGAATCCGCCGCAGGAAGTGGAGCAGGATCGCCGTGGTTGCTGTGTCGCACCTGGGAGTGCAGATCCGTCGGCTGAAGTTCGGCAGCGGTCAGAGCTGGCGACGGAGCCCTGCTCCCGTAGGAGTCCGGACAGAGTCCCCCTTGCGGTTGAAGTCGTGGGCGGAGCCCGGCTCCCGTAGGAGTCTGGGCGGAGTCCCTTGCAATTAAAGTCAGGTGCAAAGTCCGGCTCCCGTAGGCGTCCGGACGGAGCTTACCGGCAGTTGATGTTGGCGACGGAGCCCGGCTCCCGTAGGAGTCCGGGCGGAGTCCCCCTTGAGGTTGGAGTTGTGGGCAGAGCCCGGCTCCCGTAGGAGTCCGGGCGGAGTCCTCTCGGAGTTGAAGTTGTGGGCGGAGCCCGGCTCCCGTAGGAGTCCGGGCGGAGTCCTCCTGCAATTAAAGTCAGGTGCAAAGTTCGGCTCCCGTAGGAGTCCGGACGGAGTCTTACCGGCAGTTGATGTTGGCGACGGAGCCTGGTTCCCGTAGGAGTCCGGGCGGAGTCCCCCTTGAGGTTGGAGTTGTGGACGGAGCCCAGCTCCCGTAGGAGTCCGGGCGGAGTCCTCTCGGAGTTGAAGTTGTGGGCGGAGCCCGACTCACGTAGGAGTCCGGACGGAGTCCTCTCGGAGTTGAAGTTGTGGGCGGAGCCCGGCTCCCGTAGGAGTCCGGGCGGAGTCCTCCTGCAATTAAAGTCAGGTGCAAAGTCCGGCTCCCGTAGGAGTCCGGATGGAGTCTTACCGGCAGTTGATGTTGGCGACGGTGCCCGACTCCCGTAGGAGTCCGGGCGGAGTCCTCCTTGCGGTTGAAGTCGTGGGCGGAGCCCGGCTCCCGTAGGAGTCCGGGCGGAGTCCTCTCGGAGTTGAAGTTGTGGGCGGAGTCCGGCTCCCGTAGGAGTCCGGGTGGAGTCCTCCTGCAATTAAAGTCAGGTGCAAAGTCCGGCTCCCGTAGGAGTCCGGACGGAGTCTTACCGGCAGTTGATGTTGGCGACGGAGCCCGGTTCCCATAGGAGTCCGGGCGGAGTCCCCCTTGAGGTTGGAGTTGTGGGCGGAGCCCGGCTCCCGTAGGAGTCCGGGCGGAGTCCCCCTCGGAGTCGTGGACGGAGCCCGCAAGGATTAATCCCGCCGAGAACTTCGGCCGTGGGTATTTTATATCCAACAGGCGACATTCTAAAAATAGAAGAAATAGTATCTTTTATCTAAGCAGGTGTCGATGGACTGAAAATGATATAAGATTTGAAAAAATTTACTGCTTGTCCCGAATAGTGGTAATAGGCATCAAGTATCAATTTCAAGCATACTGCATCTCGAACAAGAGCTTGGGTGAGTAAGATACAATCATCTGCATAAAGAACATGTGAAATAGGAGAAGCTGCCGGCTGAGGCCTATAAGCATGCAACAAATTACTAGCAACAACAGCTTGCAAAGAAAAAGATAATATTTCAAAACACATGATAAAAAGATGCAGTAAAAAAGGGTAGTTTTGTCAAAGCCCACAAAAAGTAGGTAACTAAGAAGTTAGTGTGCCATTGATAATTAAAGAGAAATCAGGATCTTGTACATAAGTATTCACCCAACTCATAAATTATTTATAAAAATTGAAATTCTGTAGCACTCTAGTGAGACAATGCCATTGAACGCTGCCGAACACTGCCATATACCTTTTCCATATCCACTTTAATCATCATAAAACTTTTCGACTGAGGGAACTTATGCAAAGAATGCATCAGCTCTTGGACAAAAAGAATATTTTCTATAACGTTGCAACCAGACACCAAAGCTCTCTATATATTAGACATCAAGCAAGGTATCACCGGTTTAAACCAACTGACAATAATAGATATAACAATTTTATAAACTGTATTACAAAAATTGGTAGGTTGAAATTCTATAGCAAACGAAGGGTTAATACTCTTAGGAATAAGAGTAATATAAGTCTGCTTCCACAAAGAATACATGTGAGTAGTATGAAAGAAGTATTGAACTACCTATACAACCTCCTTATTAATGATATGTCAATAGTCTTTAAAAAAGAAATATGAAAATCCATCAGGCCTCAAGGCCTTATCCAGAGGGAGAGAATAAATAGCATTCATAATCTCCTTCTGCATCACTAAATAGTGAAGTTCAATATTTTGTTCCATAGATATTGTACCCATAGGCTGTGGAAGCTAAATATCAATGTTGCATTTGAAGACCCCAACGATGAAAAAAATAATAAAGAAGTAATTGTCTAACAAAATTTTCTTCTTCAACCTAATTCTCTTTATCATCTTTTAAGATCCAAATACAGTTCCTTCTTTAACACAATACCATAGATTGAGGAAAAAACTTCGTATTAGAGTCTCCTTCAACCAACTAAGTGATCTAAGATTTTTGATGCCAAAAAAGCTCCTGCATCTGTAGATTTTTATTATACTTCTGCAAGAGACATAAAAGAGTTATATGATCATGATCAAATAAACTTTCCAACCATGACTCTTAACATTTGGAAATACATAATTTGATTGTACAAAGACTTCCCTCTTCTGAAAATATTACCAACCCGATAGCAATTCCATTGCAGACTTGACTTTTTGTAAGAGATGTGATAAATGAACATCTGGAGGATAGTGATCTTCTCCTTGCCAATCTTGCTTGATAACCTAATGAACACCTGTATAAAGTTTTCAAAACTTTTTAAATCTAAATGGATGATGCTCAATGGACCGATGCTACTATATGGTGAGAAGTAATGAATAATGGTCAAACCCGAATCTAGTGAGATGTTGTACTCAAGATTCAAAAAACAAAGAGATTCAGAATTGATTAGCAAACACCCTATTAAGCTGCTCCCAAACTCAAGCCAAACCATATTAATTATTGTACCAAGTGAAGTTAGATCCTTCAAAGTCAAGATCAACAAAGCTAGAGGCAGCGATAAATTGACGAAATTTTCAAACATCTCTATCAACCCTAAAAGGTCTAGCACCTCTTTTATCATAAGCATGCAAAAGGCAATTAAAATCACCCAGCAATAAAAAAAAAAGTAGCCCCAAAGACACAACATGATATACAGAATCCCATACTACATGCCTTTGAATGTCATTAGTGCTAGTATAGGCCACACCAAAAAGCCAAAGTAGCCCAGAAGAAGGTGAGATAATTCTAAAAGCAATATAACGATCATGATGTAGAAAAGGTAACTGGACAATTCTTTTTTTCTAGAATATAAAAATTTATCCCACTGACTATCAGTCTGAACCACATAGTGATCCCAAGCAGATCCTATTACCCAACAAATTCGAACAGCAAACCTCTTATTTGCATGAGTTTCAACAAAATAACACACATCCAATGCATATGCACGAATCATAAACTTGATATACTTATGAAAAAGAGGCTTTGAAGCACCCCTACAATTCTACATTAACAGCTTCATGGAGTATGAAAAAGATGATGGTCAACAGAAGCATCCTCCTTTCATCCATGATGAGCAGAGTCACTATTAGGATTATTAGCTTCCTTTATCACTGTAGAACTTGAAGGCTCACCCTCAACCTTTCCATTCCCAACCTCCCCCAACACCCACTACATCGAAAAGCAAAGTTATAAATGAGAAGTAGGAGGATTAACATCAATAGGCATAGTGTTATTATGGGCAGATCTTGGAGGAGTAACAGAACAAGACACATCTTGTCAGCTAGTACCATTAGGACTTGTTCTAATTGCTCTCCACAACTCCTTCTTAGGAGGGCCTTTTGAATAAATAACCAAAGCCAAAGAAAGGGAGTCTACATATTCTTTTAAATGTGATTCTTCATGAGCAACCACCTTTATTTGAGGTGAAGAATCAAATCCATTAGACTTGGTAGAACCCTGAGGCTTAGTAGGAGACCTTTTATGCTTTTCCTTCTGAATACCTGCAGATTGAGTCTGGGATTCAGGTTGGTCAGCAGCTTGAACATCTATTGGAACAAAGTCAGGTGATTCTTTACTCATATGCATAACTAATATTTCGAACCTTGATCCAAAACCCACATGCTGTTGAGACCCCTTCACAATCTGTTTCATCTTAATTTTCTTGGGGATCAACCATTCTTGTTGGCCATGAGAATTAGTATGATCAGTAGCTAAAGGTGGAGATTGGCGACTCATACTTGATGACTCTTGTGAAACTGGCACACAAGCCATCCTAATCCAATAACCATACAATTATTTAGCTGTAGGATCTATATCGCCTTTGCAAATTGCACATTGCTTCAAAGTAAAACCAATACCACTCCAGCCATAACATATATCGAGCAAATCTTCGTAAATAAATTCCTACCAATCCACATGATCTGTAATTTGAAGTCGGATCTTCGGACAAACCCATCTTGTTAAATCGAGTTTAATACATACCCCAGCAAACCCAATCGAGTAGTAGATGTTATCCAATCATCTAAGAACTTCGGAGTCTCAACACGAGCAGTGATCTTCAAAATCATCTATTTATCCTAAACTTCTAAAGATAGATCAGGTAGTCTAATCCAAACATTAACTTTCTTGATGGTATACTTGCTAGGTTTAAATATACGTCGCCAACATTCAAGAGCAAGAAGTTGCCCTGCAAGAGACCAAGGCCCTCTCTCTGAAACCTTAGCATAGATCTCTTCCAAAGCAAAGTAAAACAAAATAAAATCCTTAAAAAGGTAAAACCTAAAATTCACCTTCCAAATTCCACTACATCCACATCTCCTTTGCCACAAATTCAAGAAGAAAGCCTTTGCCAAAGAATTTACCGATCACAACCTATTTAAACCTGTGCATCGTCCTCTACAGTTCATCATCGGAGAAGACCACCAGCTGTATAAATTGTTCCTCCAAAATAATGATTTCCTCGGTAGTAGCTCGACCCATCTCCCAGCAGAATCTACGCAACCCTTGTATGACCTACGCCCATGAACAAGCATGCTCCGGCAGAGGCCTAGACGAAGAAAAGTTATGCTGGTGAGAAGGAGATAAGATCTTCCCATTGCTTGCCCAATTAACATCCTGCGACGTCTGAGAAGGTGATGATGTCATCCTCTTAACGGAGCTTCACAAGTGTAAGTCTTTTTGCCAGTCCCCTTAGTTGTATCAACATTAATTTTGTCGATTTCATGATTTGAGTCCTTGTAATTGGTCCCATGATAGACTTCCATGCATTTCTTCAAGCAATTCTTCATATGAAGAAACACTAATTGATAATTCTAGCAAATCTGTAAATTTGACTCTTTAAAAGTTTTTCCTTGTTTTGTGACAAAGCGTAGCTTGTGCAATCTGCACAAACTCACTTTTAGGAAAAGTTAAGTAGCATCTATCTAAATGGCTTATAAAAACCTCAATAGAGATATCTTATAGGCTCCTATAAAACTAAGCATATTATGTGAATCAAGTGAAGTACAAAAACAGTCTCAACTTCCTGAAATCATCTCCATCAAGTTCACCACACAATGTGGTAAACCAAGCAATGCGTTCTACTGTCTATTACTTTCCATGATAGGTAAACTTAATGAAATCATGAATTTTATAATTCATAAGATATGCAGATATGCATTCATATTTATTTAGATATGGCCATTTTTTGAGAAGTAGCCAATCCAACCTTCTCAAGGTATGCCGGATGAATTCAGTCAATAGCCGAATTATTTGTTCTCTAGTTAACACATCTATAGGTATAATTATCAAATAATTTTCAATCTAAAACTGTATTTGGCCTATTTCCTATTGGTCAGCCGTCCAATAAGGCTTACAAGATAATCAATCTCTCCATCAATGAGATTAAAATTGTGAAACATTTGTCTTCAAAGTCCTAGTCAAGCATGTCTCAGAAGTAACCTTGCTATAAATCACAAGCTATTCTATTGGCGTCTCTCTGTAGCTCGAATTACATTCTGATTAGCTCTCTGCTTTCTTCTAGTGGTCTCTTGAGAGTCTATAATGCCTGATGAAATGGTTGCATTGCTTGAGCAAACATGCAACCAATTTCCTTCATTAAAGAACCATTAAAAGATATTTTAGCATTCTGTTCTATCTTTTAATCTTTGTGATCTGCCTCAAAGATGATTTCTTTGCCTTCGACCAAATTCTGGCCTAGCAGGAAATCATCAACTGCTTCATGGCCTTGTGAATGAGAAACTTCCTTTTTATATATTGGAAGTTCTTTCCTCAGCACTTTTATTCGTTATCATGAGATCATTTGCTTGCGATGGTCTTCATGTTCATCAATTGAGGGATCAACGGTAATCCATATGATTGCTCCTTTAGACATTTGTCTATAGCTTACTACCTTAGGACTCTTCTTTGGCATTCTATCCTATTATGTCCTAACTGATGTTGCAAAAATGTTTCCTTAGCAACTAAAACTATGGTTGGTTGGATCATTAGCTTGCCAGTTCGAGCAAATCGATCAATAGAGTTAGATCAATTAGGGAACTAAGTACAACTTTGCATTAGTGAATGAGTTAAACTTTCTAGTGGGATGAGAAAGTTATAAAGAGCAAGGGAAGCAATAACTCATGGGTAAGAGAAACAACCAGGAAGAACAATGGCATGTAAGAAAATAACCGAGTACAGTCAAATGATTCCTAGAGGTGGAATGATCGTCATGCCAAAGAATCAAACTATAAGAGATTCATGGAAATGTTCATGGACCTCATTCAGATAAGTGTAGTTGGTGTCAGAAATTTGTTAGGGACTCTCATCATGGTTTTCCTTCTCTTTGAAATCTATTAAGTACATCATTGCCATTCTGCTTGATACAACTGCTGCAAAAGTAGTTGAAACAGTCTAAGCCCATGTTTATAATCGTCAGAATAAGATAGTAGCCCGTGGTTCCCTTTTTGCTCTGCTTCCAATCCCACGTTATCCTTTGATCTGAAGCAAACATAAATTGCTCAGACGACCTGCAAAGATGTTTAAACTCC
Source organism: Elaeis guineensis (assembly GCF_000442705.2). Classification (NCBI taxonomy): domain Eukaryota; kingdom Viridiplantae; phylum Streptophyta; class Magnoliopsida; order Arecales; family Arecaceae; genus Elaeis; species Elaeis guineensis. The sequence continues at coordinate 119,720,135 of NC_025996.2, read as the reverse complement.
AATATTGATTCATACCATGTATGTTGGGTAAAAACAAATTCGTACATTGTTTTTTTCATTTTCTTAGCCTCGTCAGCATTGTTGTCGTATTGCATTTTATGCGCTATGCTCGTTATTGTTGGAAACAAGTAGAGCCATCGCTGAACAGACGCTGCTTCCTAGATATGGTCCTGCAATAAAGCTTGGGAGAGCAAGTGCTTGAGTCAAATCAAACAAGGAATAACAAGGCCTCAATGTTTTCACTTCTCTTTTGACACAATTAAAAGCACCATACCAAAGAGCAGCCTGCTTCAACAAAACAGAAACATGTGCCGATCTCTAAGAGAGTTATCTTAATAATAAAAGATTGCTAAAAAAGGATATCCATTACAGCTGAGACAAAGTCCATTATAATACATCAGTAATATACATCACAGATGTTAATTGAACAGTTTAAAAGTGGAAATTGGATCAAAACTACAGATACAGCATCATGTGGTACCATGAAGACTCAGAGATCCAAATGCGGCTTTCTTCACATTAAGATGTTGGATGTTTAGCAGGGGTTAGTGCTGATCAAGATGCTGGTTTCCCAGAGCATCACAGAAATCTCCAAAAGTTGCCACTACCATCCATCAAATGCCAGGGCAAAAATTAGCTGCATCTTCAAAAATCTAATCCATAAAAGAAATGCTGTTTGGGAGCTGGTTCATAGCTTGGAGGGGAATCACATTAGTACCAGAATCACCAACACAGACACTACATGTTTGATTGCACCATGAGGCATAGCTGATGCCCATACAAGAAACTCAGATCATCAACCTGGCTTGTGAGCCTGATTTTTCCTCTTTGTAGAACATTGCTGAGAAGAAAGTCTTTCAATTGTATTAGTGCAATAAGATATACAACTGATGAGCATTTTCTTATGGCCAAATCTCTACTGAACTGCCAATTTCCACCTCTCTAGCGACTTCCTAACCTTCGTAGGCAATTGGGAAACACCAATGCCTTCCATTTGAAGGCCATGCACTTCAAGGACGCTTTTTAACTCTTCTTTGCAACATTGCAAATCCACGCACTTTAGACAAGAGGGATCGTAAAGTGTTTTCTCTATAACAATCAACAATAAGCTATCATCCTCAATCCTAGTCGGTAATTTTTCCAAAATATCATGGCAACGTTTTGCCAACCATTTCATGACCAATAACTCATTTTCAACAGAGAGCAAAGATCCTGCATAAACTTGACACCCAACTGCTCTTCGATGGTTCACCGGCGTTGCACATAAGCGTAAAGCACAGAGTAATGCAAAAGAGGGTCTTCCATTTGGTTGAATGTACAAAGAATCTACCGGCCAAGTACTGGATGTGGATATGCCTGTATCCAATTGGATGAAGGCCTTGTCATTTGGATTGTCATCTAGAAGAAAACCGTAATGCTCCAGAAGATCCAGATTAGCATATGTCCCATAACTTAAAAGAACCTGTCATAAACAACAGACTTTTCAAAGCTTAGAATTGGCTGGCTGTACAATCACCTACATGAGGAGAATCAAACGCACTGCTTTGCAGACTTCAGGCGTAACAGCTAATAGAGAAGCTATGGAAATGACAAAAGCTGAGAATGCACAGCATTATAACAAAATGAATCTTAATAATTCTTGGGATGGGATGGCAGAATGAACCAAGAAAAATTAATTTATTCTGGGTGGTGTCATAGATTGACCCCATGAATGAAAGAGTCAATGTGCCGTAAAACCTTTGTTTGTTGGACTACAATTTTTGGCATGGTCAGATAAAGATAAAAATAAGGATTCGTCATGCTCTACGTTGTATTCCCAAAAAAAGCATTACTTCAATTTTCTATATCTAATAGTACACATGTCTAGCTGTATATCTTGTACATACATCTTCCCATGTAACAATTTGAACAGAATAAATGCCATTGATTACTTATTCATTAATTACATGTATATCTGTAATATTGTTAGATGATTTCATTCATGAGGAACTGGATGGGAGAACAAACTGTCATGTCTAGTTACACAAATAGCCACATTTGTCAAGATAGACAAATAACCCCACACTTGTCTCAACTTATATCACAACCAAATACGGCATAAGTGGTGGATGATGGTGGATGCAAATAATAGCTATTGCTAAGATTGAGAAAAGGTAGCCCATATTGCCATCCTCTTATCTCATTTAACATAGCTAACTGAGTCCAATTTAAAGCATCCTCAAATCTATATCTTATCTTGGCCTCCTATCTAACTCCAAGAGCCATCAAATCCCACTCCAATTTTAGTACCCAAGCATCTAGTCCTCTGTTGAAGTTTTAGCAATTATTTGATCCATTGAAGAACATTTCTTATACATGTAAAGAAGAAGATGAAAAAAGGCCATTTGCTTGCAGAACTCACATGTGATTTTCTTGATGGCAAACCAAAAATTTATGCTCGCATCAAGGACACTAGTTGCAAATATAACAATATAGTAGGCCACAAGTAGTTTTGCTGGAAAACTTCAAACCAAAGAGATTGGCTTGGTCTGACAAACCATATTTGTTACCTTCTAATGGTTCCAGCAATACCTCAAAGAAATGTATAACAGAGGTCAATTAAGATTTCTTATAACCAACACATTTCAAGAAACAAGGAAAATATATATCATAAAAGATTGTTGTGGTCTAGTCCCATAAATTATCAAATTGCAACTGAATCCTAGGCTTCTGAAGCACAAACTTTTCTTCAATTTGTATGACAAACAGTTGGTTATTTTAACCCAAAAACTGTTAGTACCTTAATATGTTTTTTTTTTTTTTTTTTTGAGATTGTCGATATGTTTTACCTTTTTCCATCAAAATTGCTGGAATGTAGACACATGAGATCAAGAGATTAAGATTCTTAAACAAAAGGTAAAATTGTAGTCAATGATACCGTATAATAACTTTAGCAATCACTGTGTGGTTTGCAACAGCTTGACCCTTCATCCACCTAGGGGCAATACTTAAATTTCCTGCTCATAAAGATATCATTACGATATTTGTTGGGACAGGATTTGATATTGATGGTTATACTTCTAGATATTCTCAAGATAACTGCTGAATAAAAACTTTTTGGCTTCAGAATCACTAACTTCCTATGGACTTATGCAGCAAGCTAAAAGTGTAGAATTTTGAGAGTGTGGGATGAAAAATATACTTTATAGTCTTTGTATAACGTTCTGGAGGGCTTTAACCTATGGGGCATGGTCACTTCTCAGTAAACAGCCTATGAAAATCTGGAAGTGCTAACAATGTGGCAGGGCAATGGCACATGAACTGAATGATCTTAAGTCTGGCAGCATTCAGCAGTTGCTGCCAAATGTTGATCTAAAATTTTATATTTTCCCAACTTGATTAGTTGAGCAAGTTCATTTGTTGTCAGAGGAAGTATTTTGTTGCTTTGAAATTAAAAGACAAAATGCAATCAGACACCAATGGAGTGCTAAGCAGGTTTAGAACTCACTCTCTCCAGCATGATATAGTAAAGATTAAAATCGCAAGGAGTCAGCATATCTAATTCAAAATATGTCTGGAGGTACCTGCTCTCCTTCTTTGTATCTTTTCCTTGCATAAAAGCAATATGAAGTGGTGTCTTCCTCATATCCACCATCTGTTAGCCTTTGTGATTGACATTCAGGCTGCTCAGTATCTGAGTTCTCAGTGATATGCTTCTGTGTCACAATAGAATTGGTATTTGAGTGTTCTGCCATGTCCTCTGATGCATCAGGTGAAGACTCCGCATCAGGTGCAGCATAATTAAACAAATCACCAACAGGGCATAAGCAACCAGCATTATCCCATGGCACATGTAATGTACGGGAAGATATCTTCCAGAAGAAAGAGTGCAATATGAAAATCTAAACAAAAATAATCCACAATAAATACAGAACAAAAATAAGTAGAACTACGTTAAGGTAACCATTAACTCACAGTTGACAAAGCCCAAAGCCATGACCTAAAAGTCAAAAGTTGAGGCTTAAGGTTCATTTCCTGCATGAGACTGATGGCTTCTTTCCAATCCAATTTTGCCCTGTGAACAGCCCTCTCTGAAACCCAGATAGCATCTTCAACCTGACAATCAGATAAATAATTTTGGAACACTATATGGCATCAAAAAGCAGATAATGACCCAAACTTCTATGTTAGAAACAAGGTTTTGCTGGAACTTACTTGCAAAGTTTGAATTTCAAAGTTTGTGAAGTTTGCCAGTGTATTGTAACTATGAGGCAACTGCACCAGATATGGATACCATTGAGAACCCTTCCCTTTCCCACTTCAGTCAATAAACATACGGTCAGTATCTGTAAAAAACATTCATGACTAATTTTATTCGAGAACAGAGTTGTGAAAAAAAAAACAGAAAGAAGAAAAGACAAGATGAAGGACAAGAGGTGCCTTGGGAAATTAGCAAAATAATTGCCAGTTCCCTACAAAATATGGTTGACTTTGATGAGGTGTATAACATATACAAATGTGTTGTAGTATCAGAGGCATTCTAGACATCATATGGCATTGCATAGCTACCGGTGTCTAAGTTAAACAGTGTACATTGCACAGTTGGTGTCTCAATTGAACACATGCATCACACGTGCCAGATTGTAGTGTGTATGAATGTGTTTGTTCCAGTTTCACCTGATATGATCATGTTTTTCATTTTGACAACTGCTGCAGTAAGTCAAACACAGACATACAACCACATTCTGAAAACTGACTTGTTAGAAGTAAAGACAAAAAGGTTAATCTGATATATAAACCCATCTTGCTTCAGCAAAACAATTTTAGCAGACCATTTAATGCAATTATAATTTTGTGACATATTTTTCTTTGGTTTCTTTTGTCTTTATGAGACACATTCCATAAAGGAAAATCTCTTATAAGCAGTGTATAGTCAAAGCTGCATATAACATCAAGGTTCGAATTGATTATAGAAACAAATGATGAGTGTAAAACAATCTTTCTCAAGATTGTCATCAATGTTTTCAAGGACCAAGCTGTATCACAGCCTTCTACCAAATTTCCTCTCTGTTCCTTCAGGGTCTTTCTAGAAAAGCAAGTATTTTGTCCAAATTAATTCAATACTAGTACTTAGCACACATGCTCCACATGCCCTAAAGAGTGAAGTGAGAAAGGGAGAAAAAACAGGTAAGAGTCCAAAAATAAGTGGAACTGTGGGTGGAGAAGCACCTCCCAGATTCCCATTATAATAGTAGATAGGTAGATCCCACAATGTACATAAAAGGAAAAAAAGAATCAAATACTCAACTCAGTAAATATATGAATATATATTAAACATATGCAACATTCTTTACATGATACATGCCATAATGCTAATAGTCAGGGTTCTTGGACAAAGTTCATTCTAAAGGAGCAATGTCATAAAAGTCACCCCAGATTAATCAGAGTGAAAGGCATGAAAGAAGCTGATGCATTAGATACTACTAAAGAAAGCAAGACTTTAAAAAGATATCACTCCTTGATTTTTTTTGTTATGTCTCTTCTTAATGTGCTCTAACACGTAAATACCTATATATATGTTACAGTTACTAAAGTATTTCAGTTTGACAAAGGCTTGCACTTATGGCACCTTATTTATTGTCCTTTATTTGTCTCTTTGAGAGTCCATATAATGTTTTCTAAGCTTTGTATCTGAATACAAAATAGGTCAAAGTATTTTCTTTCTAAAATCTTTGGTGGTGAGATATTTTAAGTCTTGTGATGGTCATAAGAATTGGTATTGTTTCATTTTCTTCTTCTCCCTTTCTCCACTTATTTTCTCTCCTTCTAACATTTCAATTTTTTCCGGTTTCTATTTTTTGTTTTCCCTTGAACACTAATCTGATCATGCAATAATTCAACACAAAGAGAATAATTTATCTGGGCAGATAGTTATCTTCAAACTTTCCTATAAGCCAATAAACATACCCATACAGTCACTAAATCCATGAATAAACCCTGTAGATTGCAAATAACATCCAGAACATATGCATTAATTAGTAGTATAACTTATTCATATGAGAAAATTCGCACTTTCATTTAAATGTTCCATGATTACTAATTAACCACCCAATTTACAACAGGGATCTCAAGCCAAGTGATCTAAGTTCACCTTCCCTTGTTGCAAAAGTCTAGAGTTGCATCATTATTAACAAATAGTATTTGAAACTCGGGCTTAAAGGGGAATGCCAAGATATCATGTTGCTCAAACATTTCATGTACACAGCATCCTAATTATATGCAGTGAGTACATGAATAGCTATTCTCAAGTTTATGTTGACATTCATAAAAACAAGCACCATTTTAAGGATATTTTAGTGATGAGCTTCTTAATGGACAAATGTTGATCGGAATTTCCTCCAATCAGGTGATCGCTTTTGTATGATGTCAACCTTAAGCCCTTCAAGTTAGATGGTCAAAATTTATGCTGGGACTGGAAAAATTGGAAAGGGAAAATCTAGGTTGATATTGACCAAAGCTAGCAGAATATAGAAGTAAACTTCAATGTCTAAGTACAAGATCTGCTAGTTGTTCTCTTCCCATTTTTCCAGAAATTTTGGAAGAGTCTAGAGAAAGGTTCGCTGTTTGGGTACCCAACCCCATACCGGTGAAATTCCACTGTAATGTCGGTACGTGATACAATACGGTATGCTTGTGTCGGTACATGGCAGTTCGGCATACCGATATGCGCCCGATACAGTATAGGTGTACCAAACGGTTCGGTCCGATATGAAATTCTATGGTCTAGAGTCTAAACGGCAACAATTTTAATAGATAAATGACAGAAATATCCAAAAGTAACAGAAAACTATGTAATTAGATTTGCCAGCAGAATAGGAGGTTGACCAATAAGACTCAAGTTCATATTTGAAAATGAGATCCATGAAGATCGGCTGCAAAGAATAATGTGAGAGAATAACTGGCATGATATCACTAGCTTACTAGTCTTTGTTGTATTGGACGATATTAGAGATTACACAAATAGAGACATAAAGTAGGCAATAAATAATGCATCCCAAAAAATGTATAATTTTAGGATATTTTTTATGATATTGAAAGGACCTTCAGCAAGGAGATACCTTTTGAGAATCTTTAAAAAAAAAAAATCCATGGCACAAAGAATATTATGATGCTTGGCATTAACAACTTTTGTGGAAAAGAGGAGAAGAGGCTATATGGTGCTTTGGATTTCCAAACAAAAGGGGCAAGGATCAGCAATTCAGAAGAACTATCACAAGATATGATGTCCCCGACCAATAAATAAATGTAGATGAATCTAAAAGATGGTCTGCTAATAATACCTTTTGATTTTACTCCATGCACAAGTTTAAATAGTTACAAATAGTGCCATATTGGTTGATCATAAAACCAAGCACACTTCTGCCAAATCCTGGCATACATAACACCAAAATGAGAAAAATAACTAAAATATGCTTAAAGTTCTTAGTTCTTTTTTAAATAGGATCGAGCTCATGAAAGATAGTTAAAAAGTGAGTTTCTTAAGTATAATCTAGATAGAACCAAGCAATACTTTCAATTTAGAATGAAAGAGAAATTGTCAACCTTGATACATCTAAACGTGTTTGAAAATTGAATAACTATATGGAACATATATTGCAGATAATCTAAGGGAGATATGTAAATATTGACAAACAAAACCCAATTCACAAATCAAAAGATAGAGAAAACTTTAAGAATGAAGCAACATTTAAACAACCATGGACTATCTCATTTTCGTGCCAGATAATCCCATATGGAATGTATATTAAGGAATGTGATGCAGTGATACAAAAGTTGCCCATACTAGCCCCATAACAATAGGTGGTACATGCAGTATCAGCCAGGATCCAAGAGCGGAGGGGTATATACTTCTCTAGTGCAAATTGGCCCCGAGCTGTCTATGTCAAACTTAAACAGGCATTCAGGCACACCAAGCCTGAAAAATCATGTACGAGGTTGAACCAAGAGTAAACCACCTGATAAAACATAGGATGGGGTTTTTACTACCTTTTGAAGCTTTCTCCACCATTTCAAGGTAGAAAATAGTATAAGGAAAAAGTTGAATCCATTCAAGGGCAATTTCAATGAATTGAAGCAAGGATTGGAGATTTTGAGCCAGAAAAGTATTCCAACTTGGCAAGTTTTTTTCTCTCCTAACCCTTCTTTTTTTTATTTCTTAAAAATTTCAAGGATTATTTAGTGTTTAATTGAAAGAATATGTGGCAATTTTGTTATTGGTGGACATAATAGATTTTGAACACCAGTCTCCACCCTAAAGCATAATTCCAGCATCAAAATCTAGGAAATTTGGGATGTTGTGTTGAATCCCAAACTCCACTTACTATGTTTTAATTAATTCCAAATTATATGATGTTATGCAGCAAACATGCAATGCAAAAATGTTTGTTGTATCTTTAGTTTTTCTTTTCCAGTCAGATAATGTATGGCTATTTGTTTCTCTAAAAAGTTGTTAGAATCAAGGACTGAAATCTTGCTGGGATGAGGGGCATCCCGGCCATCCCATCCCGTCCCATTCCTATAAGATAATGGGAATCGGGAAGGGGCAAGACCATGAAAACTAAGAACACAAGTCATCAAAGTCGGGACAAATTGATCAGCTATCTCACCTAAGTCCTACGAAGGACGATGCTAGTGTTGGTCGTAAGCCTCTCGAACGTCGGTCACTCAATCACCCTCGCTTCCACCACCCCTCCCCACAAATCAAAAGGTGACAACTTCTCTCTGTGTGGAACAAATTGTCGAATGCAGTGAAATAAAAAAACTGAATTCAGAGTTTAAGGGGATCATAGCAACTAGGCTCGAGGTTTGAGCCTTCTCACCAATGTGTTGAGCTCTTGGATTGTTGGTTTCTTGATGGCAAGACCTAGGCTCTACCTCTTAAGTCTTGACTTTGATCTGCAGGGAGGAAGGGAGAAAAGGACCTCTAGCTCTCTGACTCTCTAGTCTCCAATTCAATACCAATTTTCCTTCTTTTATTTGTTTTAATTAGTTGGGTCTCACTTCCATGCTTTAGTATTGAACTCCTAGGCATTGAAGAGAAATAATGAAATTGTGGATGCCTAAGTATATTATAGGCTTGATTAGGGTGTCACTGATGAGATTGATGAGGAGTACATCGTCCAAGTGGTTACCAACAATGGCACAAACTACAAGAAGGTGGGAGAGGATCTAATGCTCAAGAAGTGGCACCTATACCTTACCCTTGTGCAAAACATTGAATAGACTTGATGATGAAGGATATTTAGGCAATTGCCTATGGTAAAGTAAGCAACAGAATCTGGGCAATCAACATCCAGTACATCTACAATCATACCTAGGTATTTGCTCTAATGAGGAAATATGTATAGAGGGAGATACTTCGGCCAAGGTTGACAAGATATGCCGCTAACTACATAGCACTGAAGAGCCCCCTTGATTAATGAGCTTAGTTTGAGGGCTATATGACTTGCAATGAATGGACTTCTAGATTTGCAAGGAGCAATGGGGGGCAATATATTGAGGGTATTAATTGAGAAATGATTTTGGGTGGTTGCTTCAAGATGGTTCAAGTAGTGAAGATTTTGCATGTAGTGCTAAGGGTGGTCGGCAATGAGAAGTTCCCTCGATGGGTTATGTATATATCCAAATGTCTACTTGCAAAAAAGAGAAAGCAATACCATATTTGCACATCATTGAGGATAGATTGACAAAGGCAACACTTGACTTTGTAAAACTTCTCAGATAAATTAAAAAAATAAAAAAGGATGTACCAGCAAGTACCCAGATGCTCGACCGGGACAACTACCAGAATAGGATAAGATGTAGGGCATCCAGTTCCACAAAGCAATTGGGAACCTCTGCACCAGCTCCTCACCCCCGGCATCCCGTGAGATTTAAAGCCTTGGTTGGAATCTTCATGGTTTCATGTTGTTGTATAGCTCCTTGTTTATTTACTTGTGAGTTCTTTACATGTACACATGCAAATAGTGACTATCTACAGCTCTGCTTCTTTCTGTGGTTACATGATCATTTAGTTCATTTAATTATCCAAGTTCTTTCTTTTGACATTTTTTGGAGAAACCGGGGTGCTGCTGGTTGTACACTGATCATACAGTGCTAGATGACAGCAATTAAATTAATTTCCTGTTAATCTATATCATTTTTGCTGCATTTTTTGTAGTTAGGAAAGCTAGTTGCTACATGTTGACCTAGATATCATATAGTTTCTGTTATAATTAGTGTCACACAATGTTATGGATTTGCATCATGTCAGTAGAAGGGGATAAAGAGAAAAGGGCCAATAAAAAAAAAAAAAAAGGAATTCATTTCCCTTGTTGGATTATGTGCCAGCCAATATAAGTCAAGTTGAACCAGATTAGATGCTTGGAAACATGTCCATCATATGAATCAGCTTGTTCATAACTCAGCTGATTATATAATGTTATTGGCTGAGTTATATGATGGACTGATGGATCAGCCAACTTCTAAAGGACAGTGACTTTGGTGTCAACTTCAAAATCCATGCTTCTTATGTGATCATTTTCGAGGTATAATGCAAGTCATACTCTTGCATCATACTCTTACACAGTCAATTATCCCCTCACCTACTATCAGTCATTATATAATAAACATCAAGAACTCATGGTTTTTAGGTCTTTGTTTTCCTAACCAAAACACTTTCAAATCCACACACATAAAAAAAAAAAAGAAAAAAAAACATTCTCGTATTCTCCCATAATGTTTCAGCAGTAACCAGAACCAAGGAACAAACTCCAAGACTTTCACACTCAAATGGATTGGTGCATGCAATGATGTCCTATAAATCTAAAGTGGATATTCATTTTACAGCCTCAATAACTTCATATATCCCTACTCATAAATTTCTCTCATGCAATCTCCACTAACTAAGAAATTTGAAATGGTATTAACTCTTACATCGTAAATGTTATAAGAAAATATTGTTAATTCTGATGACCCTCGTTCTCTTCTAACTTGCATCAATTTATCTGCTTCTTTCCCTTCTTTAGCATATTTCCAGATTTCTTCCCAAGTTTTTACAAACTACAAATATTTTCCCAAGTTGCATATCTACCTTCCAAGCTAATAAAGTCTTTCAATCATCCAGCTTATCCACAAAAGTTCAAGCATAAAAGTAGGCATACTCACTGCTTTACGACTAGCACCCACGCAGCACCGAAAGGTTAGGAGGGTGCCTACTGGTTCAGTTGGTGAAGTAATTGGAGGTTGGGTACCAACCAGCAAAAAAGGGAAGAAACCCACCTGAGTAGAGGAGAGACGAGGCTGTCTTCTGACATAGGACGCAAGCCTTTCGTCTTTCAATACCCTTTCGCTCGTCAACAACGCGGCTCTCGGAACTCTAAGGATCAGCTCTCCTTTCCTCAGATCGCGGGCAGCGGCCAAACCCCTCCTGAAGAAGAGTAGAAGAATGAAGCCATCCGAAAGGGAAAGAGGAGAAGAGAAGAAGAAAGAAAGAAAGAAGGATCGGAATGGATTGCTTACCCACCGGCGTCGGGGAAGTGGGAGACGAAGAGGGAATGGCCCAAACAAGAGGATGGGGATGGAGGAGGAGTCGTGGCAGTGGGGGAGTCGGAGATGCCCATCTCCGCCGCCCATCGTAGAAGAGCCGCCATCCCCTTCCCTTCCTCCTCTTCCTCCATCTTTCGCTGCGCAGGCTAAAATTGGAAGAGCGACAGGATGCCCAAATTTGTCTCAGCCTGTCCTCACTCTCCCACCAGATTTCTGCACGTGAGTTGCACGTGGCATATATGGACTATTCTCATGGTTTATTAAAATTTAATGGGCAACAGGCCAACAGCTTCTCCATGCAATATCAATTGTTGGCCATACTTTATCTTTCCATTATATGGTTTCTGGCTACATTAATGAGTTAATGAACTAATAAAATGAGGATTTTTGTCGGATTTCTTAAAGTAGTTTGCTCATTATACCTACAGCATCAAACTTGTGCATTGTTTGTTGCTTGGGTGTGAATTGCTTGTTAGTTAGATATGAATATGCTACGTTATGGTGAGTGAACATTTATAGAATTTAAGATTTCAAATATGTGCATTGCTTGTCATTTGTTTATCCAATCACATGGTAAATAAGAACATTGACTATTGTGAACAATCTATCCTTTTTGTTAGTTATATTTGCATGTCTGACTTTCTAACATATGGCAGGAATGACCCCTACGACCTGCCATCTATTAATAAGGAGAGGGCTTTCGAGTCTTCTATCCCTCTCCTCCTCCCTTTCACTCTCCTAATCATTCTCTATGCCTCTCTCCCTCCCTCTTTAGCTTTAGCTTTATTGGTATGGCCAGAAATGACATGACACAGTACAATATCATTTTAATCTTAATAATAATACAATCAATATTGGATTGAAATAAGCTAAATGAATTAGACACTTAATATTATAATTTATCTATTTAAACTCATCCGGATGTAGTCCATACTAACATACATCAAGATTTATTTAATATATTTTAATTGATCTGAATTTCGACTAAAAATAAACATCCGATAAAATGATATATTAGATCATTTGATGAAGTTGAGTTCTACGTAACCATCACGAATAATATTTATTTTCTAACCACCATAATTAATTCTCATAAAATCTTCTCCGTTGAATATATTTAAATTAAGATTAGAAAACCGAAATGCATTGAGGATTGGTTGGTTCTTTTATGATTGTATATTACAGATGATTACAAATTGATTCTTTCGATTATTTTTATATTTAAAATTAAATTTTCTACCTTTAATAATATTAAAATCATTTCTATGCTATTTTGTTTAGCCTACTGATGTTGTTGCTGGATAAAAAATTTGTATATGCTATATTATAAATTGAAGAGGAAAATGATCGCCAACTCTCCTTCTGATATCCGATGGGATGGGGCTGACAACGAATCTGCACGCTGCTGGCCACCCTGGTCAGACTTGTGATCGGAGTCATTAGGATCTGGATTCGTTCCTGGACTCCGTAAAGATTTGTGTTTTTATTTATTTATTTAGTTTGAAAGATTTTCTTTTTGGGCTTGATTTATTGAATAGACAAACATATAAAGAGGGAAGAACAGATGTTCTTCTGTAATTGTCCTCCCTTCCCTCGGATTAAGATGGCCGGACCTCCGTTGCCAACGACCATTTGGTATGGACCGACAGTGACCCCACCGAGCCACCACGCTGGTTCTTCATTTTTCAGTGACCACCCACCGTAAATAATAGAGAGAGGGAGATTGAAGATGGCATCGTCGGTTCTCGATAATCTGGTGGTCCATCCTCCCAATCGCCGGCATAAAGGGATCTTAGAGAGACGGCGGCGTCTGCCAATCCGATTTTTTCCGACAGCCGCCGACCAAAATTTTTTGAACAGGAGATGAAAGAGAATGGATTACCAACAGTGAAGTTGGAACCCTCGATTCCCCCTCCCTAATTGGCGGCATAAAGGGGACGATCATCCTTGGTGGAGTCGGCGGACCGTCGATTCAGATCTTCCGATGGCCGCCGGTCGGGATTTAGAGGGGAGGGGCGTCTGTTTTGGGCTCCTCCTTCTTCGTCGATCACCCATCAAAGCGACCGTCGCTGGCTCACCGGCGGTCGGGACGGTGGTCTCAATCGGCCGCCGGTGGTTGAGGATGGCCCATGGCTCGCCGGTGGTGAATAAGAGATGGGATCACCGGCCATAGAGGGTTTAGAGGAGTCACCGCGAAAAAGAGGGAGGAAGAAAGGACAAAGTGGGTTCGGGTTTTTGGGTTTCGGGTTTTGATCCATAAGCCAGAATCCATTAATCTGTTAAGCCCTTTTTGATAATTGACTGAACCAACCAAATTGAGCTGGTTTAATCTGGTTCAGGAGATTTTGTAATTAAGTCTTTGATAAAGTCTATTTTCAATTAAAGCACTTTCAGTTGGCTAAAAGTTTAATTTAGTTTAGAGACTTTTACAATTTAGTCTCTGATAAAGTTTTAAATTCTATTAAAATTTTTAAAAATTACATTTTGATCCCTCTAATAAGGTTTCCTATACAAAGACTCCTATATTATTGTTAAGTTTCTGTAATAAATTTTATTACATGAAGGTTCTCTGATAATTATGATATGGTCTCTGTTATAAATTTTTATTGCATAAAATTAGAATAAATTTGCACATTATATGATTTATTTATTTAATTTATTTATATATAAATAAAAAATTACAGATCTATTATCATATTGATGTTGATGTATTCAATGTCACATAAAGTTAGTGAGTTTATTATATTCAGGAGTAGCCACAGCATCCTGAATATAGCAAAAACTATATAAAGGTGATAAATTAAAGCATAATAGCATGTGAATCAAATTGCAATTAAGTCATAGAAATAATTGACTCTACCTCCAGGAAGTAGTTATTTTTGTGATTTAATTGGAATAAGATGATAATCTAGATATTAAGGATAGGATTTTTTCTAGACCTATAGGTATAGAAGTTTACTATTTTTTGATATCTATGTTGTTGGTCTTATTAATAAAATATTAATAAATTTTATGTATGATGTATCTATATCCACAGAAAAGTTATAATTTACTATTGAAATAATATTGATTATTTCATATTATAGTTTAATTAGTCTCATTATTTGATGATGTCATGAGCATATGTTATTTGCAGTATTAATTCCTATAATTAATAATAGTAGCATAAAAAAAAAAATTTCTTAATAGATTGAATTTTTTGGAATAGATAGAGAAAAATAGTGCTCATATTAGGATGCGCTAATCTTAGTTTGATGTTTTGAGTAAATAAGTTTTAACCACTTACGGATGAAAGTACATTAAAAAAAAAGAGCTTTTAAAAAATGTGAGCGATTTAATCGACTCATTTTGCTCTGCAAAAAATCTAGCGTGATGCATTAAGGGATTCATCCCTTCATATTATAAGGCATATATTTTTTTAGCCATTGTAGAGTAGAAATTAATAAGCTCTGATAAGACAAAAGCCGGCATTCGTGAGCATATTATAGAGATAAGGAATATCGTAATACAGTAATCTGATATTAAAATTTTTGTATTAGATACCTTTTGCTCTACTTTATTCTCACTTCTTTTCCATCAAAATATGATCTCTTTAAAATCTCCTATAAATATATATAATAAAGATTGAACAGTTAGTAAATTACTGACCAAATGTGTACAAGGGGAGAAAAGATTGAGAGAAGGAGAAGATAGAGAGCGTAAATTTTGCTTCATATTAAGTTATTGGAAAAGCAGATAAAGAAAAAGAGTATACCCAAGGATAAAAGAGGAAAAAATATTTGTTGTAATATTAGGTGAAGCCATTAATAAAGTTGTCAAATACTTCTTTTGGAAAAGAAGAGAGCACTTAAAAAAATCTGTATGAAGTATGAAAAGTCACTACAAAAGAAAAGAAAATATCCTTTACTTTTATGTATATTTTGAATCCAATTTAATAAATATTTCTAATTCTACTTAGTGCATTGACTCTAGTGCATTTATGTACATTGCCAACTTGTAGGACTTCTTATTAAGGAGGTTTCTGACTAAAAGTAAACCGTCTATTCTCATTGAAAATCAAGCACGTTCACTTATTAAGAAAGTTGGATGCTATAAGATAGTCTTATATTTTGAAGTTAGTTTTCATATTTTTTTAAAAAAAATTTTATGTTATGACATCGAAGAGTGGGACATATCTCTGAAGAAAAAATCATAAGGTTAGTGAAGTATAAGATCTTATGATCATTAGACTTCACTAATTTGTTAACATGTGTTGACTACATAAAGGCAAAGCAAACATATACATCTAAGAAGGGTGTCAAATTGATTAAAAAAATTTTGAAAATTATTCACACAATCGTTGTAAGCAAATCTTTTCCCATATCTAATATGTAAAAGTATTTAATCACATTTATTGATAACTATTCATGATATGTATCTGCGCCTTCTCTTTCTTAAGACTGATATCTTTAAGGAGTTTAAAATAGAGATAGAGAGACAATCATAAATCTGATTAAAGTAGTCAAATTCAATAGAGGTGGCGAGTACTATGGTAAATATATTGAGATCAGATAATAGCTAGGACCATTAGCGAAATTTCTAAAAGAATAATTCATTATATTCTAGTATGTAATGTCAAAGCACACCTGGTCTAGCTAAAAGATAAAATATAATGCTTAAAGAAATGGTTCGTACTATAATGAGTTATTTTACTCTACCTATTAACTTGTGGGATAAGGCTATAAAGATAGCTATGCATATCTTAAATAAAATTCCTACTAAGGCAGTTCATAGATTCCTCATGAGTTATGGATTGGTAGGAAAGCTATGTTGGAATATATGCATATATGGAGTTGCCAGTTGAAGCCAAGGTTTATAACCCATAAGGAAAGGTGTTTGATCTCAAAATGATCAGTGATTTCTTCATGATTATCTAAAGAGATCAAAAGGATATGATTCTATTGTCTATCTCATACACCACAAATAATAAAAATTAATAAAACTAGATTTTTAGAGGCTAGCATGTTTAGTAGGAGTAAAGAATCTTAAAATATTATCAATGAGGTAATACTGTATCTGTAAAGTAGACTGAAGTGATGATTTCTATTATTATTTCTTAAGATAACATTCAGGAGGGATCACCACTTTATCAAGTTTCACTCCATGAGATTTTCTTTGTCGATGAAGTAACTGTCTCACCACCACTATAAGCAAATCAAGAGATAGCTCTCTGGAGATCTGTTAGAATAAGAAAATATGTTACACCTTCAGATTATGTGATGTATTTGATAGATATGGGTGAAAAAAAATCCTAAGACATTCTTACAAGCTATAAAAGGTGAGAACTTATAGTGATTGGATGCCATAAAAAGAAGAGCTGGGCTCTATGGATAACAACCATATCTGAAAATAAGTTGACCTACCTGAAAGGTGCGACAAATAAGTTGTAAAAAGGGTCTATATGACCAAAAAGAATCTCAATGATAAGGTTGAATGATATAAAGCTAGACTTGCAAGAAAGGGTTTTACACAAAAAAAAAAGCATTAATTGTTCTTCTTTTAAGATTGTCATAACCTTAGTAACTTATTTTTGACTTAAAGCTACAACATATGAATGTGAGAACGATCTTTCTTAACAGTGATCTAGAGGAAGGGATCTACATGAAACAGCCCAAAGATTTTTTATGGTTAGTGGATAAGTGCATATAGTTTACAGATTAAAGAAATTAAGTTATGGACTTAAATAGGCTTCCATACTATGGCATCTCAAATTTAATGAGATAATCACTTTCTTTGGGCTTAAAAAAAATATTATTGATTAATATTTATATCTGAAGATTAGTGAGAGTAAGTTCATAATTTTGATATTATGAGTATAGTATTCTGCTTGTCAACAGTATTTTTGATCTATTAAGGAAATCAAATAGTTTTTATTCTAAGATTTTGAGATGTAAGATAGGAGTGATGCTGCTTATGCTATTAACATTGAGATTCATAGAGATGGATCTTTAAGATTGTTTAGACTATCTTAAAGGACTTATATTTTATAGTACTGAATTTGGGATGAAAAATATTCCTCTGGATGTGCTCATATTATAAAGATTGATAAATTTAATAAAGCTCAATATCCAGAATTAAGATAAAGATATAGGAAATAAGGTTCATAATCTATGCATTTGATGTTAAGAGTCTATGCGCATGTTTATATGGATCCAGTCATTGCTTATGCTGCATCAATGCTTGGATATTGTTAATATGATCCAGAAATAGAGCATAAAAAAGCTGCTAAGAAAGTTATGTATTATCTGTAGGATATGAAAATTTTTATGCTCACATACAGATAATTTGATCATCATACAGTAATAGACTATTAAGATTTACACTTTGCTAGATGCACCAATAGTAGGAAGTCTATTGCTGGTATATCTTTCTACTTACAGAAGGTGCTATACCATGGATGTATGTAAAATAAAGTTTTGCTCACTACATCCACTATGCAAGCAAAATATGTAGCCTATACGAGACTTTCTCATATGCTATAAGATTACGAAATTTTATCATAGGATTTAAACTTATTGACTCTATGAGTAGATCGATAAAGATATACTATAATAATTCTACAGTAAAATTCTCTAATAATATAAAGAATATGGACATTTGCATGCATATAGATATCAAATATTTTGCTCTTCATGAAAGAATAAACGAGAACGTAGTGTCTATATAATTTATTTAAAAAAAGCTAATAATTGTAGATCCGCTAACTAAAGAACTCATTCCTAGAATTTTAAGGATCAAGTGGATCATATGGGATATAACTTATTTTATGATATATATTGGACACTGTCTATAAAGTCATCACATTGGGTTTTATGATAAAGTTTAGTTTATTTTATGCTGATTAGCTATTTACTATGTGATATAAAGATAACCAAGAAATAGGCATAAAGTTTAGTCTATTCATAAAGTAAAATTCTACATAAAAAACTTATTTATAAGGTGTCATTAATTCTATGATATATGAAAAGTCATATGTTGATTGATAACATATTTACCATCATGATTTGTATTGGTGATTATTTTGTAATCAAGTATACAGTGTATGTCTTATAAAGAAATTAAGTTTCTTAAATGTAGCCACATCAGTTTTTTTTTAATTATCAGATCCAAATAAAATTTCATGAAAGACTTTAGAAATACTTTAAATAATTAAAATAAAGATGCTTGTATTAAGTTGGGCGAAGTGGTAGAATATTATAATTTGTCTATTTAAACCCATCTGGATGTGGTCCATACTAATATGTATTGAGATTTATTTTACATGTTTAATTGATTTAGACTCTGACTAAAAATAAACCTTCGATAAAGTGATAGGGATATATTAGATGGTTTAATAAAGTTGAGCTCTACACAACCATCGTAGATAAAGTTTATCTTTTAGTCATTGTGATGATTCACATACTATCCTTGATGGATGAAACGCATTATAAAAAGACTTCTACGGACTTGATCTCCTACTTATTCGAGAGCTTGTGAGATCCTTGTCATCGAATATACTCAGATTAGGATTAGAATGACCAAGATGCTACTCGATGATAGCGAGGACATCCAGCATTATTTCTCTTATGGTTACAGGTTGCAAATGGTTACATGTTGTTCCTTTGGGCTTGAATAATAATGACTGGATGTACGATTATTTTTGCATTCAAGATTAAATTTTTTATAGTTGAGTATTACTATTTCTACTTGAGATGGGCCTGGGCTGATCTCCAAGCTAACCTAACCTACCCAATTTCCACACCTGAGTTAAATATATATGTATATATATTAATTTCTTACATGATAGGTATGTGGGTGATGGAGATGTCTTTCAAGCTTGCATCTCTAGTTTCACACCCCAAAGATTCCAACAAGCACAAGCAAGGCTTATGGAAGTTTGAAGCCTCTTGTATAAATACAAGTATTTTGGACGTTGATGAATATGAGATTGCTTTATCATGTGTCAGTTTTACTCTAATTCAATGTTATCCATTGTATATTGGAATTTTAGTGCTCATGCACTCATTGAATAAATGATTGATTGTTCTGGTATAAAGGCACAAGTGAAAATGGCAAGGTAATAAGCAAAGTTTTTCATGATATGTAAATTATATTCAATGTGAAGTTATTTTGATACCCGATGCATTGTCTGCCTCTTCTTTAATGCCATGTTCCACTGAAATTCAAGATTATGGATTTTGAAAAACAGAATGGGACTGGATGCCCTCTCGCATATTTAAGTGCATATTATGAGGACATAGCTCAGATTATCCATGTCTAGCACTATACAATTTACCTGCTCTGGAAAATCTTAGTCAAACTACTTTGAATTAGTTCACTTGTTTGGACCATTCCAAGATCCACACCTTTCATGGCCTAGTAACATACAAATAGATATTATTTACTTATTCATGGTGATCATGTATAAAGTTTATCTTCAAGTGATCCTCAAGATACAACATTGCATTACTTTCCAAGCTCCTCATCGAAGAAATATGGAAGATCGAGGTAATACATATAGTTCCTGATATAATCATGAGTTTGGAGGACTTAATCAGAATTGAGGCACATAGTTTCTAGAAATCCATTTCATAGACTCCTCAGCATTTTCCCATAAAATATTTCCTAAATTATATAACTCAAATAGCATTTAGTTGAACATGCTAGAACAAAGTGTCTAGATAAATTTTGTGCAAGCCTAATGTGAAAGTGTAATAATTATAATAAAAGGCATTTTAGAAGCTATTATACAGAATATTTGATAAGGTTCTAACCTTTCTTCCTATGAATGCATGGTCTTATTATTAAACAAAAAAGTATGAATTAAAATTTGTAACTTATTACCATATGCGTGACCCAGACTTGATCCCAACCTGAATTTTTTAGGTTGGGACTCGATTACACATGAATCCAATCCAACCCAAATGATTATTGGATCAAAACTTCTGACCGTGGATACAACCCAACCCGATCCCATATTAGGATCCAAACAAGGAACTAGGTGGGGTCATGGTCACTTATGACCCAGTCCAACCTGACCTATTTACACCCTTATCTCAATATTCTTCCTAACTAACTTGAATTCTTCTTGACTCTTCTCTTGCTATGTGTCTATCCTCATAAAATTCTCATATGCTCTCTTCCTCGTATCTAATCCCAGCTCTACTAACGACAACCTTGATTTTTTCTCAACTAATTTGATCTATTTGGATGTCAAATCCTTGACATACATTCTCCTAATCTTTGTACCATATATTTGGACCTCTTATCTTCCTTAAAAGATTATACAAACCTAAACTTCCTTCCTAACTCTAATGATATTAACATCAATGCCATCATTAATTGACATGAAAGAGTCTTCTCTCCTTCACATGCAATATCTTAGCCATTCATTCACCCTCTAGATTGTCCATCCTTATAAGGAGGGGAAGTCCAATCAAATTTCTCCATCCAGCTCCTTTCCTAATCCTTAAATCAAACTATTCTTGCTAATCCTAATATTTCTTTATCTCTTCAAATCTTAGCCTTTTAAAGAAATATAACCAAACAAATATACAATCATCTCTTCATAACCCTTAGCCAATAAAACTGCCACCTCAAAATCCATCATAACATTTAGATCCTTCAAACTTCAACCATGACCATCCAACAAAATCTCCTGCTCTCTACATAATCCTATCTCTTCAAAGAAACATACTCTAGATGGATCATTGTTTGATCAACTTTTTGCAAATAAGGTGTGGAACAATTTTTTAGCATCAAGCAACGACATCCATGACATCAACTTTATTCAACAACTCATCTGTTTGAGTGTTGATCCAAGGTTTTCTAAACAAACCAAACTACCATTTACTACAACAAAAATGATCATTAACAATATTTTTAAGTACCGCTATAGAATAAAAAAAATACCGTAAATATCTTTAGCGGTATTTTTGTGATATTTTCTTATGTGCTGTCTTAAGATGGCTTTGACAATTAACTGTTGATATTTTTAAAAAAATATCGATAAAAATTTTTATTTTAATGGCATATGTAAGTGTCTTTAAAATTTTAATGTCAGTATTTTTTATATACTGATAAAAATTATCAAAAAATAAACTATATATCCTAAGATTCAAACCGATGATATATATGTATAATAACATACATTCACATCATTAAATAAATAATTTTAAAGATATATATGTATAATAACATATTTTATGAGATCAGTATAACAAAATCAAGCTCTATATAAAATTAATAATTTAAAATTTAGTGATAATTTTTTAAAATCTTATAAATTATGATATTATTTATCAGTATATTTATTAAATATCATAAAATATAAATTTATAGTGACATTTATGATAAAATATCATAAAATATAAATCTATAGCGATTTTTATAATAAAATATCATAAAATATAAATTTATAGCGGTATTTATGATAAAATGTCGCTAATAAAAAAAAACTTATTGAAAGATTGCAGCAATTTTACCAAAATACAGTAAAAAAAAAAGATTTTAGCAGCATATAATAAGAAACGGCACAAGCAATTTGCCGCTAAAAATTATTTTTATTGTAGTGATTGCTTATATTAAATGAAGCATATGGAATGCTCGGAATGTACAAGTGTTTCAAAGGAAATGATACTAATTATAGCAGATATATGCTCAAGCATTTTTTCTTGCAAATGAGTTTTTTTGAGGCTTTGAAGGATGTTGAAACTATTTCTGTGTATAATAGGGTGCCAGTAGCTCGATGAGCTCATCCACCACTCATTTTCTATTGGTCTCTTGGGAGCTTCCTCCTTGTGGAATAGTTAAGGTTAACTTCAATACCTCTTGGATCAATGAAAATACTGGAGTTGGCTTTATTATTAGAAAGCATATTGTGTTCCTTTTGTAGGTGCAAAGAAATTTTGTGCATGCTCCATCCCACAAGCTGAGCTCAAAGCAACTTGAAAAAATATTGTGACGATTGTTGACTGCTTTCATTCCACAACAATTTGGCTTAAAGCAGATTCGGCAACAATCATCCATTGGGAAGCTTTCCATTATAAGTCAGCAAGTTTCCATCCTCTGGTAGCTAACATTCTTTAGCGCATAGCTCCTATACAAATGTTTTCTATTTTCCATGTGTTTTGACAAATGAATCAACCAGCTGATCTATTGGGGAATACTTGCATAAATGCTGATTTTCAAGCTTTCTCCAACCTCTCAAGCACCATTCCACTAGTGTTGGGTTTCCTCAATTTTAAGTTCATATCATCTCTATTTTATTTCATTCTTTTTGGTTTCATTTTTATCATCCAGATCCATTTGACCCTCAGTTATACCAAAAATAAATATACTCCAAACAAATATCCCACCTTAAACCCTCACAATGCATCTCATTAGATCTCCCTCCATTCTTCTAAGCTGTTGAAATCTTACCATCTCAAATCCATCATAACCTTTTGATCTTTTAGAATTAAATCATGGCCATTAAACTAATCCCTTCCCTCTCTACCAATATTAACCCCCCAAAAAAATACATCCTTAGACAATACACTTTCTTATAATCTCAACTCTTCATTTGTACCACATCACCAATCTACCTTCCAATCCAAAAGTAAATAGAAATAAGCCAATTAATTTCTCTCTCTTAGCCCTAGAATTTAGGCACCTCCCATTAAATCCTAACCTTAGGATCCCTTATCTCTCCCTATAAATAGCATCTTTCCTCTCCCAAAATGAAAAAAAAAAAATCCTAAGAATTAGGCTAGAATTTGGAAACTCCTAATGAAACTCTAAATTCCCCAACCTCTAGCCTTCTTCTCAACTGGAGATTATATAATCCCCAAAATAAAAAAAAAATGAAAAATAGCTATCCATTATGTACTCCATATTTTTTGAAAAATAATGAATAAATGTCAGCTAATGCAATATAGGGGATTATATCTCTATATTTATGAAATGTAAGAATTTAATGCCAGTTGAAGTAACAACCCCTTAATTGTCTACAAACTATTTGGCCACCATTACAATAATCTACTTTGTTAGAATTATGATTCATTAATTCTAACTTTTATTAAAAGTTTATTCACATTATAAAATGTGCTTCAAAAAAAAAATCTAAAATATTTAAAAATATCAATAGCTTCAATTTGTTCCTTTATTTGTATGATAAAATTTTGCATATAAGATCTTTAAAATATAGGTAGTTTTGTTTATGCTATGATCTAAGAGTAATAGTCTACTTATATATAAATTTTATACTTTTATGCTGTTGAAAAAAATAGCTCGAGATTCGATATACAATAAGCCTAGGACAAAGTCCAGGACAACGAATGGAATTCAATGAGCCTAAGAACAGCCCAAACAGAGTCCAGAAGGAGAAGATACGCGTGAAAGAATATTGAAAGCAGCTAGTATGGCCCACGGGCCGTCGGAGGAGCCCACAGGCCGGTGCAGGCTGGCGACGGTGCGGGCCAAGCCCGGTAGCACACTGGCACATGGGCCAACAGTGCGCTGGACCGGCCTAGACAGGCACAAGCGCATGCACGGCTGCACAGGTGCCCAGACCCGCCTGAGTATCGTGGTCCACCATGGATCGTGTGGTATATCACGGTTCATGAGGCTGCGCATGGACTGCAGGCACGATCCGATGGCTAATGTCATAGCTGGTGGGGATTGGATAATCCAGATTGAATACGGACATGATTTGGACATATTTTGCACTATCGAATGGCTCTGATTCGAGCTAGTCATGATCGGATGGCCAAAATTGATTTTGGGTTTGATTTGGACTCGATCTCTTAGTGAAACACTGTTTTAGGATTTTTGAAAGCTATATAACTTCAATTGATGAGCCGTTTATTGTATCGCATAGCTGATGATGTCTTAAGCGTGTAGAGAGGCTTCTTGAGAGATTTCAGAGAGCTTTTGTGATAGTTTTGGAGTTTCTTATTGAAAGACTCTTATACAAGGGTTGAGTGGTGAGTTTTTCTGGTATTCTTTAATTTTGTTTCTCTTATAATAAAGCTTGCACATCCCGTGAAGGTAGGCTTGAGGCCGATCTATATAATTTTATTGTATTTATTTGTTGTTCTTTCTTCTTCTTTTTCTCATGTGGTATCAACATCTGCTTTCTGGACGTTGTTGTGATCTTGGGCGGGTAATCCATATTTTATAATTGAGGGATCTATCCCAACAAGTGGTATCAGATTCTGATTACCATGGACAAGTGGTATCAGACGGTCCAAACAGAGGTGGTGTTGATCGAGATAGAAGATAGAGAAGACAAGCACAATCAAGGTAGAGATCAATCGGTTCGATGAGAAGAGTAATTTCTCCTTGTGGCAAGCAAGGGTGAAGGATGTACTCATCCAACACAGATTGATCGATGCTCTCTTGAATAAGAAGAAATCAGCCACCATGGAGGAGAAGATCTAGGAGCAACTATAGATGCAGATGGTAAGTACCATCTATATGTACCTGATGAATGAGGTAGTGATTCATGTACTTGACGAAACTTCTCTGATGATGCTATGATCGAAGCTCGAGAAGTTGTATATGATGAAGTCTCTCATCAATGCTCTTTTCTTATAGAGGTAGTTCTATCAACTGCAAATAGATGAGAGATAGAGCATGCAAGAGTATCTCAGCCACTTCTAAAAGATTCTTACCGATCTTTTCAGTGTAGGTGAGAATGTTGAGGAGAAGATCAGAGTATTGGTCTTGCTAGCATCGCTTCTCCCTTCGTATGAGTCTTTGGTGACTGCTCTTCTAGTGAAAAAGAGCACCCTTAAGATGGATGAGTTCATCACAGCGATTCTTTAGAATGAGGTTTCAAGTGAGAGAATTAGGCTTCGAGCTCAGATGGCGGCAACTCAACTTTTGTAGTTTCTAGAGGAGCAGGTGGCAGTAGATGGAGCAGTAGAGGATCACGAGGAGGATGATCCAGATCCAAGATGAGGGATCCTAGCAAGATCAGATGCTACCAATGTGATGGTTAGGATATCATATTAAAAATTATCCTTAACTCAGAGATCGGATGAGGGCAACTGCAATGAAGGCCAATAACGAGTCAGAGGATGATGTCTTGTTAATATCTGATGAGGTATGTACTTCTTCTCAATAGTGAATTTTATATTCTGCATGCACCTATCATCTATGTTGTAGAGAGGAGCTATTTGACTCTCTGGAGAGCAGTGAGGGTACTGTTCATCTACTGGATGGATCAAGATGTGCGATCAGGGGGATCAAGATGTGCAATCAGGGACATCGAGATGGTCAGCTAGAGGACATATGATGGTGTAATAAGGAGATTGAGGGAGGTTCGATATATACTCAATTTTAGATGGAATCTTATCTCACTGAATAGACTGGATTCAAACAACTATGGTGGGTAGTTGGTGATAGAATCTTAAAGGTCATGTGTGGCGATAGGATGATATTGGAGGAAAAGAAGATCAGAGGAGGACATTACTACCTGATAGGAAGCTCAGTATGAGTTGGAGCTTCAAAAATCAGGGAGAGCCCGATGTGAGGAGGAGCTCTAGGTGGAGGTGGATCGGATACGAGACGGGAGACTCAGAAAGATAAGAGGCAACATCGAAGAATGAAGTTCCTATTGTCGTAGGAGACTTTTTCGAGCAAGTCTTTAGTCAGAGTGGACACAACCCATGATGAAGGTAGGATTGAGCAGTCTAGCTCGACTCTCACATTTGCCTATCCATGAGATATTAGGCATGCCCCAAGATTCAGGGATGAGACAGATCACAGGCTCTTAGAGACAGATGGAGGCTGAACATCGAGTTGAGGTGGAGATTGTTGAAAAAAATACCTCAAGATTTAGTCTACAATAAGCCTAGGACAAGATCTAGAATCACGAACGAAATCCAATGAGTCCAAGAATGGTCCAAACGGAGTCCAGACGGAGAACATACGCATGAGAGAAGACCAAGAGCAGCTGATATGGCCCACGAGCCATCGAAGGAGCCCACAAGTCGAGGCAAGCCGATGGCGACATGGGCTAGGCCTGGTAGCATGCTGGGCCGATCCAGACAGGCATGAGCATGCGCACAGGCCACACGGGTGCCCAAGCATGTCTGGATATCACGGTCCACTATGGATCGCATAGGATATTGCAGCTCACGGGGCCGCACATGGATCGAAGATACAATCCGACAACTGATGTCGTAGCTGATGGCGATCATGATCGGACGGTCAGAATTGATTTTAGGTTTGATTTGGACTTGGTCTCTTAGTAAAATACTATTTTAGAATTTTTAGAGGCTATATAACTCCTATTGATGAGCTGTTTGCTGTGTCAGGTAGCTGATGACATCTTAGTCATATAGAGAGACTTCTTGAAAGATTTCAAAGAACTTTTGTGAGAATTTTGGAACTTCTTGTTGAGAGACTCTTATGCAAAGATTGAGTGATGAGTTCTTCTTATATTCTTTGATTTTATTTTTCTCATAGTGAAGCTTGCACACCCCGTGGAGTAGGTTTGAGGCCGATCCATATATTTTTATTATATTGATTTGTTGTTCTTTCTTCTTTTTTTTCTCATGTGGTATTAACATATGCTTTTCAGACGTTGTTGTGATCTTGGACGGATAATCTGTATTTCATAATTGAGGGATCTACCCCAACATATATTTTATTTAAATAATTTATAATTTTGATACAAAATCTAATCGAATCAGTGATCGAGACCCTTATCCAGATCGATCTTACACATTCTTATATGGGATCAAAATTAAACTTGGTATTAATGTATACTTAGCCAGTATTTTTATCTCATGTTAGCTAATCACATCTTCAAATAATAAAGATGAATTGCAAATTAATACCCAAAAATTTATCATAAATATAGCGTGAAACATTATTTCTTGGTATTTTTTGAAAATGCTATTAAGATAATATTGCAAATTCTATGATAAAAAATGAGATAAATTAATACCCTACAATTCATCATGTGGGGCAAATTGTTATTTCTAGCATTTTCCAAAAATGCTGTAAAAAAATAATATTATAGATTCTCTTTGTCTTATAGTGCCTCTTTCCTCTTTCCATGCAACCCTTTAAAAGTTATAACTTTAATCCTCAACTAGCCATTTGATAAGGAAGAAAAAAAGAACTTCATAGGAGCACCAACCACCTACATCCGTCCAATCCTCTTCTCGATCTTCATTCTCTTTACCTTTTCTCTTCTTTTTCATTTTTTCTTTATGTATGCATAAATCCTAAGAATGAATTATGAGGCCTATTATTGTTTTGAACTTCTTCATTCGAGGGATAATGGACGTGCGATCATAAGCCCTTCCTCATCAATAACTAGATCCTTATCCGTTAGTATAATCTAATTAGCTTCTTTGTGATAACTTATTCAAGATATCTAAGATCTTGTTACAAGTATTTAAAATCAATTTTAGCTAAATTTTTTAATGATAGGAGTAGTAGGAGTATTTAGATTATTTTCTTTGGTTTTACTATTAAGTTGTTAATTTTACCTCGTAAAGATTCCCATGGCTATCAATTGTATTTTCTTTCTTTTCTTTTATCAATAATAAATTAAGATATATGGGAAAAAGCTTATTCAAAATAATTTGCTTATGATTTGATACCATTATAGAAAAATGCTATGTGTATATGCTACAGTCATCAATTTCATTATATTAGTAAAGGTAAGCTCTCCTTTTATTGGATGATTATAAATTTTGATTTATAATATAAAAATTATTTCTAATAGAATAGATTATTTTATTGATTTTATTATTAAGACATGTTATTTTTCATGATTTGTTTAACAGAAAATGTAAAAATTTAGAATGTTAAGATGAACATGTAGTAAATTTAAGAAAGATAGATTAAAAAAAGAATATATTAAGGTAGCTACAGTAGTTGTAAAAAAATAAAGTAATAAAAAATTGATGGATGTAATATGGACATGTATAGCAAAGATATGAGAAGACTTTTGCAAGGAAATGTACTTTAATTTATGTTGAGGATTGCAAGAAAAGAAGAAAAAGATATAAATTAACATAGATCGATATTATGAGGAAACATGTCGATCGAGAAACTTGATGTGATATTGGACATGGTTCTAAATAGAAATACATGATGAATAAGAATCTATAAAGCCAACCCTAAATAGTTGGAAAAAGACTAGATGATTATGACTATATTTAGATCAATGAAGAAATAATTTTCAACCATTTCTATTATATTTGTTCTCAAACTTGTGAATAATTTTTAAACTTGCTATACTTTGGTATCCTTTGTGATGAGAAAGAGCAAAAGATTATCAAATCATCATTTGAATTTATTTTTCCTAAATTATTCAACATATAGGTGCTATAATATGACTTCTTTCCTTTTAAATGACTTTATTTATTATGCTGCATTTTAATAATATTTATGAAGCACCTTCAAATTTAATTAATAGAGATTGAGGAGCATGTAGCTGTTTATTTATTTTTGATAATTGATAATATTAATCTATGTGAAATTGGGTCAAGAGAAGCAAATATTAAAATTCAATCCTTACATCCATCTCAAAACCTATGTACCCTTCATGTACATTTTTGTGGGAAGAGTTTGAGCAACTAACTAAAAAATAGTAGTCATTTTAGATGCTACTAGAGCACCAATGTGCATAAAAAATTTAGGGATATAGTGAAGCTTTTAAAAGTGCTTGAAGTTATTGTTTAGATGCTTATGTAGGTTTATTTTATTTTATTATAGTGATATTAGGTTCCTTTAGCCTTCACTATTTGTATAAAGAACTACTACTAAGCTATGCCAAGATTTATCTTTAGAGGGTATTATGAAATAAAGAGATACAAAGTATAGATTCTCGTAATAGAATAGGCAATAAAATGGATTCAACGATCAGGTCTTTTTAATTTTTGACATCATATCTATGTAAACTTTATCCTGACTTTTATAGAAAATAAAAAAAAAGATTCCCCCTACCTATTCTATGTGCTCATCAATAGACTCCTTTTCTTATTTTCATGGTTTTGAATATAACATTTATCCAAGCTAGAAGCCATACAAACTAGCTAAAAAGGCCATACTATAGTGTTGGTAAAGTTTGTGATTTTTTATCTTAATCTAAGCATGAAGTATTAGGCTCCAAAGAGAAAAATATCTACATTTTAAGGTTGTTTGCTTTCTACTATCATGATTACTTTAATACATCTTTAACATGCTTACGGTACTCTTCTATAAATTAATGTTGGATAGGATATCCTATCATTCAAAGTGCCAGGCAATTAATATATTAATATGATGACTAAGAGTAATGATTTAAATATGCAGATTTTATTTTTTTTAAGAAATGGTAGAGTAGAACTCAAAGATGTAATTTGAGTATGCCTTGTCAATATTTCACTGAATATAACTAGTAAGATCAATTCAGATTTTTTACTTCATGCAACACTACAAACATGTCAAGATTTTTCAATTATTTTTGAATTGATTACTATTTGAAGTTGCATTTATATAAAATTATATTCTATGGTTGACCCAATCTTATGATAGGAGTTGAAAGCATATACAATGGTATTACTTTATGACACAAATTGAAGTCACATTAATAGTTGCTATAACTAATCCCTTTTACTCTAAACAAGCTCTCTGTTAATGTAGAAACATATCTTTAGCTTATATATACTAAGAGGTAGTTGTTGCTAGCCAAGTGGAGGAAAAAAGATGGTACCATGAAAACATATTTATAACTTTCATGCCTTATCCAAAATAAATATTTTTAGTTGCTTGCATATAGAAATATATTACTATAGAGAAAGTTTTTAATTCATTGACTGAATAGGTCATTGTAAGGAAAAAAATAAATTATAAATATTTAGAAGTTGTTGCCTTTTTCCTTCTTATTCTAAAAGTTTGGCTGATATAGATTGATGACTATGAATTTTTATTGCTTTACTAGACATTCAAATTATAGAAGTTGATTTCATTCATGATTCTCTATCTTTGTTAGTATAGTTTAAATATGTTACAAAGGTACATAATTTAGATTCATTATATTAATGGTATTTATTTTTTCATATTTATCCTCGATATTACACTAAATTTTTTTCTTTATTTTTAGAACCTTCTTGAGATTTATATCTATTTAATGGGTATTAACTTGCAGTCTTTTGTGATAGATGTTAATCTACAATTGAGTTTTTTAGGAATTTAATATTAATAATCATGATTATAATATAGGTCAAGCATTAAATGGCATAGGTATATGTAAGTAGAAATTAATTAGTTTTATCAGAATCACAATCTCAAAAGATTCCCTTATATGTCAATATAATCTTATCATAAAATCTTGTCATTTAATTATCTTCAATCGATGAAAAGCCAAAAAAGAAACAAAATCTACACATTCCCTTTGAGTGAATTTGTTACATAATTTAAATACATTTTTATATAAAATTTAAGTAAATTTTTACATAATTCCAAAAAAACCTACATATTCTTAATAAATTTGACAAACTAATTTTTAGCAGTGTTAAAACTAAACTATGCTAATAAAGTTAAATAACGACTCGTGACTTTCAACTCATTTGACTAAATAAGATCAAATGTTATTAGCATATATATATTCTACTAATATTAGCCAAAAAACTTTGACAAAATCCAATCTTTTCAATATTACTAAAATATGATATGATAATTATAGACCAAAGAAAACTAAAAAATAAGCAATGAATTGAACATCGATTGTAAATGTAAATGAAATTTGGATATTCACTTTTCCTCTACTATTTATCACTTTTACTATAAGAGATAACTTTAATATGTCATTTGTAAAAAAGATTATTTCAAAAGATTTGAATAAATAGATAAAAATTAATTATTATGTTTGTTAGCTTCCTCTAATACCTCAAGAATAGGTCTCTTCTAATCCACATTTGAATATAAACTTGGGGTTATGTATGGAATTATGAAACTCAAAATAACATGATTAAATAAGATACTATATGTAAGTCCGATATACTCATAAACAATTAATATGCTTTCATGAATCACATTATTAAGGTGATATCATGCTAAGTTAATGAATCTCCTTAGATAGGATGTTTAGCTTAGAATACATCATATTACATTGGCCTCCATTTGACACATACCTTAGATGGTGAGATTTATAAATAAATTTATATGCCAATTTTTAAAATATTTTGCAAACTAATAAAGGATGGACCAATACTTGCACAACAAGGCTCAACCTTGGTACCAAGAAAGCCTTTATTATTGTTGTCATGCCATTTGATAGGAGGAGATTAGCGGGATTCATAGGATTAGTGCAATGCATTTGGGGTACGAGTTATATTGTAAAGCACCAATTCTCTATGATATTTTAGAACTTCTTTTTGGTACCAAAGTTGGGTCCTAAACCATTTTCATTCACCAATTAGAATGATTTATTTGATTTATTCTGATAATTTTCTAACCTTGTATGTTTGTGTAATTCCATAAGTTTCTATATTTGATGTGGATATAGTAGTCTTTTTTGTTTGAGGGGATGTGGTTGTCTTTTATATCACATGAAAATTGATGTTTAACTCTAAATATATATATAGTTATATAACCATAGATAGATGTTGAATTAGACTTTGGAGAAAGAAACTTAAAGTGTAAGATGTATGAAAGAGGTGCAAGATAGCAAAAATGTATGAGCACTTGGGCACATGCAATTTATGTATTTGTTTAGCTTAAAAATTCATAAAATAACACATGAAGGCTTTAATATAATAACATCAGATATGTTAGATATAATTTAGGTTGGGAAAATGCATCGCACACTAGAGAAAAATATGGATGGTTGTCATCTCTTGTATAATTAAATATGTCTATTATTAGACTCTAGAATATAACATGTATTTTGCATACATATCACAAGTGAAGCTTAATATTTTCTTAGTGTGTGATTTTGTATTTTTTTTTACACTAAATGGATGTGAAGCTTATAATAGGAAAGGCACTATCCATTATACCAAGATAGAATAAGAGAGATATTGATCCAAAGATTGATTTTGATGAATATAAAATATTTGAGTATATATTTTGGTACTAGTGAGTTGGTAAAGCTTTTGTTGAGAATGTTTCAAAATGTAAAATTTACTCTTAAGAAGTCTCTTATGAATGCCAAGTTCAGGAGTTAAAGAAAATATATTGAAGAAGCCACATTATGAAAAATCAAGTGGAAGAAGTCAGAGCTAACTCTAAGCTTTAAAAAGTCAACTCTGGCATGCAAATTTCAAATGACACAATCTACGAGTCGATCCTTATTTTTGTTGAGTCGACTCTCTCAAATAAGATAGAGAGATATTTTTAGTCTGGCTTCTAATCAACCCCGATTTGGTCTCCAAACCAACTCCTGAATAGCTCCAAACCAACTCCTAGTAGCTAGGTCAACTTTCTCAGAAAAAATAAAGAGATATATTTTTAGATCAGACAATGAGTAGATTCCTACTTCTATCGAGCCGACTCTTAGTATACTTGAGTTGACCCCTACTTGATCTGAATCAACTCGACTACGGCTGACAACTCTAATAACTAATTTTATAAAACTTCAAGAATTATGTAGAATAGCTATAATAGCTTATTTTTGGTTTTCAATAGCTAAAAATGGCTTTGTGAACATTTTAAGAGATTTTAAAAGCTACCAATAAATAGAAGAGCCAAAAAAAAGAGAAAAATGAATAGAAAATTTAAGAACATTAAGTGAGTATTCAAGAAAGAATTACAACCTTCCAACCATCAAAAATCTTAAAGCATTTAAGTGATTTTTAGAGAAAGAAGAGTGTACTGATTGTGAAGCTTCCTTGACAAAATCTTTCAGAGCTTCATCAATATTCTTTTTGTTCTTTTAGGAGCTTTTTATTGTACTTCATATTATATTTTAAATTTTTTATTGTAATGAAGTTTTAATTGAAATTAAAACTTAGGGATAGGCTTATCCAAGCCTTAAATTAGAGTGTACTTATTGTATGAGTCTAAGATTGGCTTGAAGGTATAGTTTTGGTTGATTTTCACTAAGAAAATCAATTAGATTTTGATTGTGAGTCCAAAAAAAATAATCAAAGTATAATTTAGGAAAAGATTATCATAAAATTTCTGAGGATGGCTTGAGGAGTGGACATAGATGCTGAGTTTGGTGCCAAACTACTATAAAAACCTCATGTTTGATTATACCTTTATCTTTTCTTTTCATTGCTCTTTGTTTGCGTCTTCATACTTGTGTTTTATTGTAAAGTTCTCACCCATATCATTTCACTTAGTAAATTTCTGTGCATAACAAGTTCTAAATTTTTGAAAAATCTAATCCACCTTCCTTTTAGATTGTCTATCTGGGCAACAAGAGAGAATATTGGGAAAGGAATCCTCACATGCATGATTTTCTTTAGCTTGGCAAGAGTAGCTTTCTTGTTCTACATGGTAGAGATAAATTAATTAAAAATACTTTAACTTTTGATTAATATTTATCTCTATACTCTTTTAAAAAGATAGAGTGATATATGTACCAATTAGTGCACTTACTCAAAATGGGAGTATCTATATCTATGTAGTAGAGAATAAATGGGACTTGCATAGGGGTATCCCACTCCTATTGGTAATAAAATGTTGGACTTATAGTAAAAACCTTTTTTTTTTTAATCAAAGAAGTAACTCATAAGTGTGGCTCAAAAAAAGCATCACAAATAAAGGCTTAAGAAATTTAGCATCAAAATAATAGAGATAACTATTTTTAGTCCACCCAATGCATAGAATACAATTTTTTTTTCCTTTTTTAATTATTCTTGAAATGTAATACAGAAATATAACAAATTATAACAAATAGAAGGCTTAAATAACCTAATTTTTATTGCATATTAAGTAATGAACTTTAATGATGCCAAATATATACAAATCAGTTCATTAATTTTAGTATCCATGTGGTAAATAGAGAACTCTACATAGCTAAATCTCTAATGTGTGTGTGTGTGTGTCTATATATATATATATATGTGTATGTATGTATGTATGTATGTATGTATGTAAACATACAAATCTATGTATGTATGCATGCATGCATGCATGTATGTATGTATGTACTAATATATAATCTGTGTAATGCACTGGATATGATTTTTGCCTTCTTTTCAACTATTCTTGAAATATAATATCATGATTTAATAAATTATAATAAATAAAATCTTCTATAGTTAGTTTTCCATGGCATATTAAGCAATGAATTTTAATTATGGCCGAGCATAAACTTCCACTATTAATATAAACATCATTAATATCGGCATACGCATAGTAAATGGAGAACTCTAAAAAAGTTGGAGCTCATTGCAAAAAATACTAATCCTACGTGATAAATAGGATATACTTTTTTTCAAATTATTTTAAAATGCAATATGATAATGTAAGAAATTATAATAAATAGAATGCTTCAATATCCAAATATCTATTACATATTAAGAAATAAACTTTAACGTTATCCAAACACATTAATTAATCTGCATCAATGTGGGGAATGAATGACTCCATATAACCTAAGCTTCTTGATGTGTCTTAAATTTACCGCATGCACATGGTGTGCAATGTAGCACATCCGATGAGTATGGATTGATTCCATGAGGAATTAGATTTTAAACTGTATTTAAATACTTGCTCGGGTGAACTTTAAAGAAAAAGAAGAGAGATTGATTGTTGAATTACGAACGATCAAAATAGTAAACTAATCAATTATAAATATAAATTATCTCAAAAATCTAGGACTTTTGAATCCACTAGACTAATGAATTAAAGAGCCTTCATATGATTTCTCTTATAATATCCCTTGATTAAGATGTAAAACATGAACAAGCATGGATCATGAAGAGATTTAACTCAACTATGATCCATCAAGTAATTTATTTTCATCCTAATTAAGAGACTCTTCCTTTCTTCATTTCTCTTGTGTTATCCAAGTATAGGCTATGAAGAGATTCTGACCCAACTATAACCCATAAAGATTTTCATAAGAAAAAAGAAGAAATGATTTAGAAAATTATGAGCCTTCTACCAATCATCCACTCTTGCACCAAATCAAGTTTGGACTATGAAAGAATTCTGACCCAACGATAATCCATCAAGTCTCTTAGCGAGAGAGATGAAGGGAGAAGGACTCTAAAAATTAAAAGCTCAAAAAGAGAGGTTCAATGGAGTAGGCTTCTATTCATGATCTAGCTTCATCGTAAACCCCAGAGGGATTGCTTAGCCAGACATAGTTGATTTGAAGCTCAAAGAAAATTAAAATAAAATCTAATTCTACTTGCTGGAATTTAATTTGTAAAAATTAAAAATTATAAAATTAAAAGATGCAGAAATTTAAACTATCCTATTACAGAAATTAAAATTACAAAAATTAAATAGAAAGAGAATAACTAATTTATTACTGAATAAGAATTCTGTTACAAAAATTTTCAACTCCTAAGCCATTAATAAGGCTGGGAGTTTGAACAGAAAATAAAATTTCTTACAGAACCAGACTTCTCTCCCTCTTTTAGCTTGGGACCAACCTCTCCCTCTCCTTCTCGTGTGTTGGAAGGGTGGAAGAAAGTAAAAATTAGATGGCTAAAAAGATTTAAAAGATGGATATGTCTACCTGTCACACAGACCTCCTACAAAAATTATGGAGTGGAGAGAGATATCCCTAGAGTAGAGGCATTGAAGATTTTTTTATAGGTATTAGGAAGGAGGGGATTTTTATGGTTTTTAGATATGGGATTAAAAAAAACTTTCTTTTTATTATTATATTATTTTATTCCATCGTACATCCCTACTGTGTATCTGCATCCGCTCCATGTTCTTCTGCCCAGACCGCGCTCGCTTGAACCATGCCGCACATGCGCTTTCATGCGCCCGCATGCTGCCTACACGCAGCTCCCTCCTTGTTTCATGCTGGGTCCTGTGCCCAAAAATATACTTGTGAACCACTTGGAAGGAACCCCTAGTGGACTGCATCAAAGGCTTTTCAAATCTCTTGTAGACCCTATTGAAGACCGCTCAAAATTGGCCCATGTGAAGACCTAAGCCCAGTTTGCTTCTTTTTAATATATCTTCTGTAAGCTGCATGATGAAATGTTGTGGGCTCCAAATCATTTAAACCATCAAAAACCCACATGAAGACTTCCCTGCTGGACCCCATTTGCTTCCTATGAACTCTTTGAAATTCTTTCTTTGGGCATGCATTACACTATTTTGGGCTACTGTATACCGTTTTGATATATTTTTCTTGTGAGCCGCATCTAATTTCTGTGGATGGTGCACATGAATCAGATTTATTTAAGCTTTTTGGTCATTATTTTGATCTTAAGTTGGCTTGATCATTTGTCTTGCAAAATACAAACAAAAGCATCAATTCTTAAAGAATGAAAGTCAATTAATATATATATTTTGATGCTTTTATTAGGATATTTATTGTACTTATCACAACCCCCAACTTATTCATTGCTAGTCTCTTAGTAATGCAATAATTTTTTTTATATTTTTGATAATATTTTATTAAAATCATCCTTTACAAAAGTAGATCTAGGATTCAAAGTCAAAGAGTTTAGCAAGTATCACTAATTAAATATTGAGCTTTAGAAGTAAATTTCATAGTTAATACAATCAAAAATTTTTTTAGAATACATCGAAAGATCTACAGTACTTGTGTTTGTGATGACCAACTTAGCATTTGAGTATTGGCTTGTAAAGGACAAATATATCTTCTCTTATCACCTTATTTTGATTAATTTTCTATACATTCCTAAATAAAGTTTATGAACTAAGGTAGCTTTCACACTGCCTTCTTTTCTCTTTTTTTTTTGTGCTGAGCATCTTAGCCTTCCCTTCACTATTTGACGCGAACCTTCACACTTGACTTAGGTGCAGAGATCCGATTACTAAGCTTAGAATAATCCCCATATACTCTGTATTTTATACTTTTATTTTAGGCAAGTAGCTCTTTCCTCAAATTCAAATTTTTAATTGGAGTGTATATCAATTATTAATTTTAAGTGATAATTGATTCCTCAGTCGGCCTCACAATCAGCACTTATTTTGCCTTGTCAGTGTGCATGTGCAATTAGAAGTACTAATAGCCTTTAGGTGATCTAAGTAAGTTGTTAAAAGTATGCTTAACTAATCTCCTCCTTAAGTCACTACAGTCATTAGCAAATACTTTCTAACCCTTATTATTCTTTTCCTAGTCTATTTTGCTCAAGACATGATTTATTTATTTATTTAACCCTCCAACATAAATTTATTATTTCTAATGAAGGAGGAAAGATAATGCAATGCAAGAAAAAGAAAGATATCACTTGGTGAATATGTGTTCTTTGTTGGAGGTGATCTAGTGCGATGTTGGTCTCAAGTCCGAAGCCCAAAGACTGGTATCTCTATTTATTCAATAGAAAAGATATTAGTTTTAAAAAAATTAGGTTGCCTCCTAGAAGCGCTAAGTTTAATATCTTCAGTCAGACAAAATATTTCAAGCAATTTAATCGTGATAAGTTGGCTTGTAGAGAACCATAGCTTCGTCAATAGATTCTTTGGATAGTTCTAAGAATGGTTTTAATCTTTGATCATTAACTTTAAACACAACACTATTACTTAGATTTTCAATTTCTACAGCTCCATGTGGGAAGACTTCTTTAACTAAGAATGGTTCTGTCCATCTAGATCTAAGCTTTTCAGAAAATAGGTGTAATTTAAAATTGTACAAAAAAACTTTGGTTCGTTTCTTATACACCCTAGAATTCTCATAAGCTTCATTTTTAAGTTCTTCTAATTCATTAATTTAAAGCTTCCTGTAATTTTCAGCTATGTTCAAATTCATATTTAAATTTTTAATAGCCCACATGGCTTTATGCTCTAACTCAATAGGCAAGTGATAAGATTTTTCAAATACGATCCTACAGGGAGACATTCCTAGGTTGGTCTTGAAAGCGATTCGGTATACCTATAATGCATCAACTAATTTCAAGGACCAATCCTTTCTATT
This sequence comes from Elaeis guineensis, assembly GCF_000442705.2. Classification (NCBI taxonomy): domain Eukaryota; kingdom Viridiplantae; phylum Streptophyta; class Magnoliopsida; order Arecales; family Arecaceae; genus Elaeis; species Elaeis guineensis. Next base: position 119,681,539 of record NC_025996.2, on the reverse strand, counting down.
AACATTAGCAGTTTTCTTCAGGATTTGTTTGATCTGTCTGTTGTAAAAGTGTGTTCTTCGATCACTAATGATTGCTCTAGGAGTGTCGAAACAGAAGAAAATATTTTTTTAAAAAAAATTTATGACCACTTTGCTATCAGTAGATCTATAGAAAATAACTTCTACCTACTTTGAAATATAATCGACAGCTACTAAAATATATTTATTTTCAAATGAGTTTGAAAATAGACCCATGAAATCGATCCCCCATACATCAAAAATTTCAACCATCAAGATTGGGTTGAGAGGCATCATGTTTCTCTTAGTGATTCATCCCATTTATTGGCATCGAGCACAACTTCTACAGTACTCATATGCATCCTTAAATAAATTGGGCCAATAAAATCTATATTGAAGGACTTTGGCAACTATTTTCTTGGATGCAAAGTGACCACCACATGCTTGATCATGACAGAAAGATAAAATACTTCTAACCTCATTGTCTAGGGCACACCTTCTAATGATTTGATCAGGATGTTTTACTTAAAGAGGTATGGATCATCCCAAATGAAATACTTCACTTGGGTAAAGAATTTGTATCTGTCCTGAGTGATCCAGTAAGAAGAAACTTTACCAATGGCTAAATAGTTGACAATATCAGCATACTATAGTTCAGTGGATACAGACATGAGCTGTTCATCAGAAAAAAATTCATTGATGGGTGGTTTACCAGATGGTGCAACTATGATTCGAGATAAGTGATCTGCTACTGCATTCTCTGTTTCTTTTTTATCTCTGATTTTTAGGTCAAATTCTTGAAAGAGTAAAATCCATCGTATCAACCGTATCTTAGCATCTTTCTTTGCTAAGAGATGTCTAATGGCCGAGTGGTCAGTATAGACAATAGTGTGTGACTCAATCAAATAGGACCTAAATTTTTCTAGGACAAAGACAACGATCAGGAACTCTTTTTTAGTGGTAGTGTAATTAAGCTGTGTATCATTTAAAATTTTGCTCGCATAGTAAATAACTCTAGGTAGCTTATTAATTTTTTTATCTAAAATTGCACCCACAGTTTGATCAGACACATCACACATCAATTCAAAAAGTTCAGACCAGATAGGAGGGTGAATGATGGGAGCTGAAATGAGTGTCTTTTTAAGAAATTCAAAAGACTCTAGGCATTCAGGAGTGAACTGAGATTTGATTTTTTTTGTTAAAAGATTTGTTAATGGGCAAACCACTTTGCTAAAATTTGCAATGAATCTTCTATAAAATCTAGCATATCCTAGAAATGAATAAATTTTTTTGACAGATTTGGATGGTGGAAGACTTGCAATAAGATCTATTTTGGCTTTGTCCACTTCAATTCCTTTTTTTGAAACTACATGGCCAAGAACTATCCCTTCTCTAACCATGAATTGGTACTTTTTTTAGTTAAGAACAAAGTGCTTCTCCTTACATCTTTCTAGAACTAATCTCAGATGATCTAAGTATTCGAAGAAGGTCGGGCCAAAGACAGAAAAGTCATTCATAAAAATTTTCAAAAATCATTCAACCATATCTGAAAAATGCTGATCATGTATCTCTGAAAGGTTGCCAGCGTATTACATAATCCAAAAAGTCTACACCTATAAGCAAAGGTTTCAAATGGACAAGTGAATGTAGTCTTTTCTTGATCTTTGGGGGCTATAGGGATCTGATTATAGTCAGAATATCCATCAAAAAAATAGTAGAACTCTTGTCCGGCTAACTTTTCTACCATTTGATCAATAAACAGTAATGAAAAGTGATTTTTTCTCGTTGCAGCATTCAATTTTCTATAGTCTATACTGATCCTCCACCCCATTTGTGTTCTAATTGGAATAAGTTCATTTGCTTCATTCTGGACCACTGTTACCCTAGACATTTTAGGTACCACTTGTACAGGGCTTACCCATGAGCTATCAGAGATAGGGTAGATTATTTCATTATCAAGTAACTTTAGAATTTTTTTTTGACTACATCCTTCATGGTTGGATTAAGTCTTCTCTGAGCATTTCTAGTTAGTTTGGCTTCTTCCTCTAGGTGTATCCTGTGTTGAACTATAGAAGGGCTTATTCCCTTAATATCAGCCATAGTCCAGCCTATTGCTTCATGATTCTTTTTCAGAATTGCTAACAACTCCTCCTCTTGTTTAGAATTTAGATCAGATGTGATAATTACAGGCAAAGTTTTCTCTGGACCTAAATATGCATATTTAAGGTGCTCGGGGAGGGATTTCAATTCTAATTTGGGTGCCTCCTCTATTGATGGTTTGGATGATGGATTAATCATTTTTATGATTGGTTCAATGGGAGGCTCTTGTCTCTGACTATTCCTATTATCTATAAAAAATTTTTTGTTTTTCTCAAATTCATTGATTGGCCAGAAACTAGACTCGAAATCAACTTCCTCATCGCTAATGTCAATGGGTTTATAAATTTCCTCTTGAATTATATTTACATCAGCATGCTAGGTAGATTCCTGTTCTAGATTGAATATATTCAACTTAATGATCATGTTCCCGAAAGATAGCTTCATAAGTCCATTTCGATAATTAATTTCAGCATTTGCAGTAGCTAAGAATGGTCTTCCTAAAATAACTGGGATATGATCCTGGGGGTTTGCAACTGGTTCGATCTCTAAAATGATAAAGTCTACAGGGAAAATAAAATTATCAATCTTGATTAAAACATCTTCTACCATTCTTTTAGGGATCCTAATAGATCTATCTGCTAATTGTAATATGATTTTTATCGTTAGAAGTTCTCCTAATCCTAGTTGCTTATAAACTGAAAATGAAAGAATATTTATACTAGCTCCTAAATCTAGCAAGATCTTCTCAATATGGGTTTCTCCAATATCACATAAAATTATCGAAGATCCTGGATCCTTATATTTTATTGACACATGACTAGATAAGTATGAGATCACACTTGCTGCTAAAAATACTCTCTTAGGTATATTAATGGTTCTTTTCTTAGTACAAAGATCTTTTAAAAATTTAGCATAGGTCGGAATTTATTTAATCATGTCTAGAAGAGAGATATTTACTTGGACTTGCTTAAACACCTCTAAAATTTTATCCACATGTTTCGATTTTTTATTGGACCTTAGTCGATTTGGAAAAAGAGCTCTAGGAATTATGGATTTTGGGCTTGGTGTACTATCAGGATTAGGAGCTTGAGTTTGTAAAGTAGGTTGTTCATAAGGTGACTCAACAAATGAGTTTTCTCTATCATCGGATGTACCTACCTTATTGTCCACTTATTTTTCAGGTCTTAAGATGTGAATAGCATTCACATGATTGACTTGGTTTCCTTGTTGGGGTCGTGGATCATTTTGATTTCTTGGATTAGGTTCAGGTTGGCTTGGTAGCTTATCTCATTCTCGCTCGCTCATAGCAGAGGCTAGCTGACCCACTTGCATTTTCAAACAGGCAATGATTTGGATGTTAGTGTTTATGAGTTGATCCATGGTTTGTATGAAATTGCTCAGTGTGGTATTGGTATCAGCACGAAATTTGGCCAGGACTTCTAAGCTTTTCTCTAGAGAACTAAATTTCTTCTCATTATTATTGAAGCCTGATGGATTGTTTATCACAGGGTTAGGCCTTGAATTTTGCTGGTTGAAGCTAGGACCACCTACATTTGAGTTTTGTGACCATAAAAAGTTTGGATGATTCCTCCAATCTGGGTTATATGTAGATGCATAGGGATTGTTCACTGATCTCTGGTATGTGGCATTTACCTGTGCACATCTATTTTCTATTGGGTTCATCAAGAAGGGGCATTCTTCAAGGACATGGTTGGTTGCACTACATGCATTGCACATGGGTACAGAAACTTGGTTCACACTGGCGGATTTCTGTAGTTCTAAGGCCTCTAATCTATGTATTAACATTACAATTTTAGCCTCTGCAGCTAGGAAAGTTTGAATTTGGTGCATTCCTCCTCTTGAAGGTGTTGGTTTCTTAGGTTCTCTAGTTGTTTTCCATTATAAATTTTTCTCAGCTAGGTCTTCTAGAAATTGCCAAGCTTCAGTGGGTTCCTTGTACATGACCCTGGCACATGGACTCTAGCATGGTTCTAGAATTTGAATCTAGCCCTTCATAAATTATCTAGCATAGCCTCCAGATTTTTATTCCATGGTGTGGGCATTAGGTCAAGAGGTTCTTAAAGTGATCGAAGTATTTTCAGAATATTCCCCAGCTAGTTGGTAAAATTGGTTTATCTCATTCCTAATCCTAGCTGTTTTGTGATGGAAAAAGAACTTCTTTAGGACCACACTTACAAAACCCTCCCAGGTTATGACAGATTGGTTTGGAAGACTATAAAGCCACTTTTTAGCATTGTCCTTAAGGGCAAAATTGATCAGTCTTAGCTTAACCTCATCCTCTGACAGTTGTTGCAGCCTCATGGTTGTACAAACCTCTTCAAACTCTCTAATGAATATGTATGCATCCTCTATTCTCGTAAATTTTAGAAGCATGTTAATAATCTGAGGTTTAATTTCAAAATTGTTTGCAGTGGGTTGGGGCAACCTGATATAAGAAGGTTGGACGGAACCGACTGGATAACATAAATCCTTAAGGGTTTAGGATTGATTGGATTCTCCCATTGTAGAAGTTTTTGGGTTTGAAACAGGAATCTAATTAATTCTTACTAGTCGACCCGATATCCTTTTTCATGAAAGAAGTGAAGAAAGTACTTTTTTTCTACTTTTTTTATTTTAATTTTTTTAATCAAATTTTAATCAAAAAAAGAGAAAAGAAAAGAAGAAGAGTCTTGACTAAGATTTTTCTAATTCTAGACAGCTCCTAATTGTCAAGATCGCCTTCGAGCACTCCAAGTTTGAAATCGACTAATCAAATCAGCCAGATAAGTATAAGATTGGTGGAAGATTCTTCGTGCTTTCACAATGGACCTAATTAGATAACCATCTTTCTTCAGAACGTAATTCCTGAATCATTTTTTTAGACACCGATAGGCTAACCCACTTGAATCAGTCCAACTCTTAGATTTTTTTATCCTAATGAGCTCGAATGTCCCTAAGGCTGGGATCTAATTAATTTTATTCAAGGATTAGGTTATGTAGATGTAAGGAGATAATTTATGGGCTAAGAAAAGATAATCAAATCCTCACCTTATCTGTTTAATGGGTGATGCCCTTAAGTTATATTATGAAAATGCAATGCAAAGAAAGCAAGATGACCAAATAAAGTGAAAGATTTTTAAAGTTTAGTTATTTTTTATATTAATTAAATCTTATGCGATTAGTATTTTTTTTATGTTAATCTAATTACAAAAATTAAAGTAAATATTGAGTTTTGGATTAGTGAGTTATAAAAAAAAATAAAAAGATTAACTAAAAAAAATTAAATCAGCTAATAATAAAAGAAAACTTATGTAATCTAAATAAAATGTGAGAATTCTAATCTAAATTAAAAATAAAAAATTAACTAAGCAAATAAAGTAACAATTAAAAGAGAAATCTAAGAATCAAAGGTAGTATTTTTTTTATGCAAATCAAAATCTATCCTAGGACAACTATACAATGTAACTTCTTGTTACGCTAGGGCAACCTTATGTCAAGATAGATTTTGATTTGATTAAAATAACTAAAAAGGTAAAAAAGAATTATTAAAACTAAAACTAAAAGTAAAAAGAACAAGAATCTGAAATACAATTTAAACACGTCAAATCTCCGACAACGGTGCTGAAAACTTGATATGTCTTAAATTTACTGCAAGCGTATGGTGTGCAATGTAGCACGTCCGACGAGTACGGATTGATCCTATGAGGAATTAGATTTTAAACTGTATTTAAATGCTTGCTTAGGCAAGCTTTAAAGGAAAAGAAGAGAGATTGATTGTTGAATTATGAACGATCAAAATAGTAAACTAATCAATTATAAACATAAATTATCTTAAATATCTAGGGTTTTTGAATCCACTAGACCAATGAATTAGAGAGCCTTCATATGATTTCTCTTATAATGTTTCTTGATTAAGGTGTAAAATATGAACAAGAATGGATGATGAAAAGATTTAACTCAACTATGATCCATCAAGTATTTTATTTTCATCCTAATTAAGAGATTTTTTTCTTGACTTCTCTTGTGTTGTCCAAGTATAGGCTATGAAGAGATTCTGACCCAACTATAACCTATCAAAATTTTTATAAGAAAAGAGAAGAAATGATTTAGAAAATTGTGAGCCTTCTACCAATCATCCACTCTTGTACTAAATCAAATATGGATTATGCAGAGATTTTGATCCAACGATAGCCTATCAAGTCTCTTGGTGAGAGAGATGAAGGGAGAAGGACTTTAAAAATTAAAAGCTAAAAAAAAAAGGTTCAATGGAGCAGGCTTCTATTCATGATCTAGCTTCATCGCAAACCCAAGAGGGATTGCTTAGCCAGACATAGTTGATTTAAAATCTAAAAAAAAATTAAAATAAAATCTAATTCTACTTGCTGAAATTTAATTTGTAAAAATTAAAAATTATAGAATTAAAAGATACAGAAATTTAAACTATCCTATTGCAGAAATTAAAATTATAGAAATTAAATAGAAAAAAATAACTAAGTTATTACTGAATAAGAATTCTGATATAAAAATTTTCAACTCTTATGCCATTAACAAGGCTTGGAGTTTAAACAGAGACCAACCTCCCCCTGACTGACTCTTTTTCTCGTGTGTTGGAAGGATGGAAGAAAATGGGAACAAAGTGGCTAAAAAGATTTAAAAAGTGGGTATGTCTGTCTGTCACACAGACCCCCTACAAGAATTATGGAGTGGAGAGAGATATCCCTAGAGTAGAGGCATTGAAGCTTTTTTTATAGGTATTAGGAAGGAGGAGATTTTTATGATTTTTAGATGTGGGACTAAAAAGAAAAATATTTTTTTATTATTATATTATTTTATTCCATCGCACATCCCCACCGTGTATCCGCGTCTGCTCCGTGTTCTTCTGCCCAGACTGCGCTTGCTTGAACCACACCGCACATGCGCTTTCATGCACCCGCGTGCTGCCTACACGCAGCTCCCTCCATGTTTCATGCTGGGTCCCGTGCCCAAAAAAAATACTTGTGAACCACTTGGAGGGAACCCCTTGTGGACTGCATCAAAGGCTTTTCAAATCTCTTGTGGACCCTACTGAAGACCGCTCAAAATTGGCCCATGTGAAGACCTAAGCCCAGTTTGCTTCTTTTTAATATATCTTCTGTAAGCTGCATGATGAAATATTGTGGGCTCTGAATCATTTAAACCACCAAAAATCCACATGAAGACTTCCCTGCCGGACCCCATTTGCTTCCTATGAACTCTTTGGGATTCTTACTTTGGGCGTGCATTACACTATTTTGGGCCACTGTATACCGTTTTGACATATTTTTCTTGTGAGCCGCATCTAATTCTTATGGATGGCGCACATGAATCGGATTTATTTAAGCTTTTTGGTCATTATTTTGATCTTAAGTTGGCTTGATTATTTATCCTGCAAAACACAAACAAAAGCATCAATTCTTAAGGAATGAAGGTCAATTAATATATATATTTTGATGCTTTTATTAGGATATTTATTGTACTTATCACTTCTATTTTACATATATATAATATGATAATATAAATGATAGACCTCATATACATCTTACAGATTAATAATGCACCTTCTATTTGTCTAGAAGTTTAAGAGCTATGGAAATAATGAAAGTTTACATAAGAATAGATATATTTTTATCATACAAGATGGCTAAACTTGAGCTGGGCCCAAACTTTTGCTTAGACTTGCTTTTTATAGATTCCTTCATGGGTCTAGGCCAAGATTTGGATTTTAAATTGAGATTTAAGCTATATATAAGGCAACCATTGTCCAATTAAAGCTAGATTGATTAAGCCTATAGGGTTAGTAAGCTTTGACCAAGCAACTAATCTGGTGACATAGCCAATATCCCTACTTAACTGATAAAATATACTACTTGCATTTGTGTTATTATGCTCTTAAAGCATACCTAGATCCATATACAAAACCAGTGTACCATCTATAAAATAAAGTTGTCTAAAATAGTCTACATCCTTCTTTCTTATTAGGAGAAACATAAATGGCCACTACTTTTTGAGACTTTTACTAGATCAACTTCCTGTAAGTGGTTAATAAATCAGTTTCTAAGAAGTTTTTAGAATAACCCTTTTTTTGATAACAATAAGTGGCTTGGCCACTAGAGATGAATGGAAGATGTGCGCCTTGCTTAAACTTGAAGAAGATAAGCCAAGCGAGGAGGAAACTCTCAAGTCTAATTGAATTCACCTTGAGTAGAGCTTGCCAGATTTGCTAGGTGATTCTCTATGTGATTTGTTTTATAGTAGACATGAGTACATGCAAAGATTGAAATAGAGATCATAAATTCATAGTGATCTAATACTCCCCAAGAATGGGCATCAAGTACTTTCCTATCTAAAATTTTCTCATTTCATACCATCATTAATTTTTGATATTATTTGGTTTAAATGATTGATTTTGATGATACTTAAGATGTTTTAATGTATTGCTTCCAACTAGTATATGCATTCTTAATCCTATATATCATTTTGAATGGTTGTTATAAGCTTATGTTTTTACGATAAAATCAACATGCTTCTTTGACTCCTTGTATCATACCATTCTCATTGAAAATTTTTGTGAAAGCCGAATCATAATAAGCACTTATCTATGTGAAAATTTGCATACTATACTAATCATTAATCTTGTAAGAAAGACTAAATCAAAATTAGCTTAATATGTGTATAAATCTCATGAAATAAATTTTAACACTCCCATAAGATATCTAAGTATTAAAATCACTTAAAATTGCATGAGCTATGAATTTCAAGACAAGATACTTATTCACAAAAGATCTTGTGATTGGCATTATTGTTTTGCATGATTGCATCATAGGTTGATCTTTAAGAATTTAAAAATCCTCTTATTGAACCTTTTTTTAGAGTCTTTATCTAATTTCCTCCTAATTCGATCCTATTTGCTTAGATTGGTTATAAACCCCCAATTGATTAATTTTGATCCCCTAAATTGATTTAAATATCATTTATTGATCTTTGTTTTGATTGACCATTGATTTCTATTTAATTTGAACAAACTTTTCTTGATTTGAAACTCCTTGAACTATTTTTCATATTGAGGAGTCGACTCTTGAAACCAACGGTCGACCTCTATGTCTGAGATGGATTTCTTAATTGAAATTATCCTAAGGCTCTATAATTTTATTTCTATTTTTTTCTCAAGCCGTAATCCTATTCAAGCCCCTCCCATCAAAATTGAACCTTCCCTCTCTATTTCTGCCCAATTTCTTTGGTCATTATTCTCTAACAGCACCCGAAAGCAATTCCCTCAATGGTAGAGGAAGTCCTGTGCAGAAATTTAAGAATCTAAAGCTTCTCCAAGTAGTTCTTCCATACAAGAAAGAAAAATCAAGCATCGAAATAATTGAAAGTTTAGTTTCCAAAGTGCAAAGCATGCAGATTGAGATGGATGTTAGACACATACTACATATATAAATCGATAGAGCATCTCGGATTGTCTCAAGCAGTGATGCACATAGAATTTGTATTGGATTGAGATGATGTCGAGGGTATCAAGGATATCAGTGCAAGTCAATTGGAGATACGGCTACTACATCATATGGTCAGTAAGATCTTCTTTGAGGTTAATGTATCATATTCTCTGAAAGATTTTATTTTACATGCCAGCACTCATGCTATAGCAGATGATAGAATCGAAGAGCCAGCAAATCAGTTGAGTAGATAGAGATAGCTCCACCTTCACAGTCAATCATCTGAAGAGTAACTCATGATTATTTGATAAACTGGATGAGGATGTATTTATTGAAAGAGTTGCCACCAAGATCGTCACTTGTATGTACAGAGCTTTAGAGGTATACTAAAAGAGGCACAACAAATGAGGTGAGATTTATTGGAGGTGCTATCTTTGGTCAGAGAGAAGTCAGAAAGATTAATTCAAGCACTTACTTTAGTGAAAGAGGATGTTTGGAGACAGTCATCTGGAGACATCAGACCACCTTCTCTTTCTATCTAGCCTAGACCTTCATTTTAGAATTATCCTGACCTATCTTGCTTAGGATTCTAGGATTCATTTCTTAGATCTTTAGTGGCCCTAGCAATCTACATTTTGATAGATATAGCTCTTATACATCTTATATATTTTCATGATTTTATCATTTGTTGTGATCAAGTTTTGCTAATTAATGAAATATAACTTTTTCTTAAAATACAATATATCTAATGCCCTTACTTATATTTAGTTACTTAATTGAACAATTGCTTTGTTTGCAAAATAAAGGGAGAGAAATGAATGCTTGATTAAGATTAATGAATGTGCATGATTTGGAAGAAAAATAAAAAAATTAAAACAATAAATTAAATAGTATTTATTATGAAAATAGAGAGAAATATATTATTTAAATATTATAAGAAAAATTATTTTTGAACTTAAAAAAAAATTATCGATAAACTTTTGCACTTTGCTTATCTCAACTGAGCCATATAAATTTGTTTAAGCTTTTTTGTTATTGTATTCTTGTGATTTATTTTAGAGGAATTATTTTTTAATGTAAAAAGAGAAATATTCATACTTTACATACTTTTAGTTCTCCTATAACTTTTTCCTTTTTAGATTTTTGAAAAATCTATCTTGAACTTAATAAGAGAAATTATTATTAATCTTAAAAAAGAGATCATTGATAAATAATTGCACTTTGCTTATCCTATGGATTTATTTGAGCATTCTTATGGTTTTAATCATTTAATTTATTTTGAGCAACTATTTATACTTTACATATTTTGATCATATCATCAATTTTTAATAATTAATTGGTATCAAAAAATTATTTTTGATCTCAAAAAAGAACTTATTAATGAACATTGATACTTTGTTCTCATTGATTGGTATCAAAAAATATATTTAAAAAAATACTCTTTTGGAATCTTTTGAAATTGATATCATCGAAAATATTTTAAGAAATGTGTCATTTATCTTTAAAGCTAAATATTTTTTAAAAAAATTCAATTTTAATCAATTGATATCAAATAGCTTATTATTTGTTATGTACTTTATTGATTTATCTTTTGACATAAAGAAAAAAATATCTTTATCTCAAATCTGATTTTGCATGGCTATATTTTTAATATAATATTATTTAAGATAAATTAAAAAAATTTATATCTTTTTTTGAACTGAACTGCTTGATATTTCTTAAGAAAAAGAAGAAATGATCCTTTTGCAGAATAACTGAAAATCTTTTTATGATTTACTTTACATATTCTATTAGTACCAAGCTGAACTTAAAATATATTTTTATATTTTGCTAAGATGAATCATTTTTGAGAAATAATTTTGAAATATTTTTTTATCTCTAATTGGTATCTGACAAACTACTATTACCTTATACTTCTTTATTTTATTTCTTGACACAAAGAAAATGAATATTTTATCCTAAGCCTATTTTGCTCTGATACAATATTTGCTCTGATACTATGTGTTAGGATCATAGATTTGCTTTGATATATTCATGATACTATCTCTAAATTTAATTGATTGATACTTATTTAGAAAAAGAAGAGATGAATGTTGAAATATATCTTATGCTTGGCTTTAATACTCAAAATTTTTTATTTCGAAAAGCTCTATTAATTCTATTTGAATTCTTAAAGCTTAAAGCCTATTTGTAATTGAATTTGAGAATCTATTTAATGTATCAACTTTATTCAAAATGGGAGAGATATGTCTTTAATTCTATATTGATCAAGAGAAGAAAGGTAATTCTTTTTGAATAGTTACAATATAGATTAAATCTCAAAATATTTGATATCAAAAAAAATTAAATTGATTATTTTTATTTTAAATTATTTATTTTTCAAAGATATAAATTCAAACTTCTTTCAACTGGTATCAAGAAGAACCTCTCAAGAATATTATCACAATTGATATCATAATTCTCATAATTATGTCAAATAGTCTATTTTTGCCTTAAATTCTATCGCTTTCTCTTTGACAAAAAAAAAGTATGCTATGTCTCAAATCTAAATTTTCATAGCTATATTATTGCTATTACAATATTATTTGAGATAAATTCTTATGATATATTTTTGAATGATCTACTTTAGTATCAAAAAGAAGAGAAGTATTTTCAAGACTATATTATTTAAAAAATTTTATATCTATTGAATCTTTAAAGTCCAAAGTACTTTTAACTAAAATTAAAAAATATTTTTGCATTTGTGCTTTTGAGAAAAGGGACAAGTCTGAGTCTAAATTTGAAAGTTAAACTCAAGTTGAATTTGAAAGGAGAACTCAAATCAAATTCTAAAAATTGAATATCTTTCGATTTGAGTCTTTGCTTGATTTTGATGATTCTTTTTTTTGCCCTTAGACTTTTTGATTCTATCAAAAAGGGGAAGATGATGGTGTATTAAGTATATGCTTGAGTTTTTATATTTATCATATGCTTCTTCGTTTAATTTGAATACATGAAAAAAGTTATGCTTGAGATGCTCATTTGTTTGAAATGATCATATATAATGAGTATATATTGTGGATGTATGCCTTCTTGAATATCATATATAAAATGCTCGAGTATATGAATTTATGATGAATTGAAGAAGAGTTGAAACTTTCTTTAAGTTTATGATTACAGGTGCTTATTTATTCACTTTATGAGCATAATAGTAAAATTAATTGAAATACATTGTATTTTTATTGTGCATATACTCAAAGTTTATCATTTCAAAAAGGAGAAGATTGTTGACTCTATGATTGATTTTGATGATCACAAAATATTGAGTAATTATGATACTAATCATGTGTTTCAAAAGTGAATGTAGGATTTTTTAAATGCTCACAATGAAGAAATTATTCATAGAAGAGATCCTCTCAAGATGTTCAGACAAAGCACTCAAAAGAATAAGTTTTCACAACTTTGGATGGTCCATTATGAAAAAAATAAAATTGAAAGAAATAAATATCATTTGGAAGCACTTAAGCCAAGAAGGATTAAAACTAAAGTCAAATTACTTGAGAAACGCAAGCTTGAAGAGATCGAGTCGGCTCCAGCATGCTCTGGATATTGGCACAAAGGCTTGACATGAAGTCGAGTCGGCTTAAGGAAGATCCAAGCCGACTCTTTTAGACAGATAGAAAGATTATTTTCAGATTTTTAAGGTCGAGCCAACTTAAAATCAATCCGAGTGACTCTCTCAGAGGGAAAGAGAGCCTAATTTTTCAAATCTGAGGATGAATCGACTCAAAAGCATGTGGAGTTGACTCGAAGACAGAATCAACCCAACTCGAGAATATTTCATGCTGACTCTAATGCTTCTAATAGGCATAATGGCTAGTTTTTTTGTACTTTTGTAACTACTTATTTTTACTTCTAACGACTATTTCAGTCCTTCTAACGGTCAAAACTAATTCTCCGACAACTTCTAAGCAAATTAAAGGCTAGAGAATTAATTGGAAAGGTAGCCAAGTGGATCAAAAAGAGAAAATTATCAAATTAACTAAGGATCATTGAATATCTTTGAAAAAATGAAAAAAAAAGAGGGATCAAATGCACAGATTTGAGAACTTTTCAAGAGTGATCATCACCAACATCTTTCTGTTACTCCAAAAATTGATTTTGATGATCACAAACTATTTGAGAAGACTACTAATGTATTTCTTATCCTTAAAGATTATTTTTGTGATATTTCAGGTAGTCCAAAAAATTGAGTTTCAAAAGCCTCATCTAGCATGCCAAAGTTGAAGTTACTGTAAGATGGAGAGATTTTTGAAGATTTTTGAGAGTGTCCAAGTTATTTGAAAGTATTTGGAAGTGTTCTGGTAAGTTTTAGACTTTAAATGCATAAAAAATTGGGTTGGCACAAAATAGGACGATCCATCTGGATCATCTCCTTTCATTGAGTCACCGGCATGCTTCATTTTGGCTCATGGCATGCAGTGGAATGACCCACATGGGATGATCCATGCAGTGGGATGATCCACCTGGGATGACCCCTGAGACTCTGAGATCAAAACAGAAAGTTAAACTTTCTGTCTAGCCAAATGAGACGTTCCATGGGACTTTTTGTCATAGTGGGATGACCCACCTGGGACGATCCATTCTGGGCGAGTTCGTAACGGCTAGTTTTCAACCTATTTTTGATGTATTTAATGCGCATTAAATACTCTCCAATGACTCTAAACTAACTCTAAGACATTCTCAAGGGTAAATAGTGACTATAAATGCTCTCTTGAAGTAAGAAATCATAAAGTGTTGCAAGCATTCAATTTCAAATCCGAGAAAAGCTCATTCAGTCCTAAAAGAGAGAAAAAAATATTTAATCACTTCACCAACCACTCTCCAGCAGCAATCAAGTGTGAAATTTTTTGAGGGTGCTCAGCAAAAACTTCTTCCACTTGAGTATTATATTTTCATTGCATTTATTATATCTATTTAAAGGGATTGTTTGCTGAATTTTCTATACCCTATTTTTCTAAAATTATATTTGGATTTTTGAGTTTTGAGGGGGTTCCAAAACTCGATTGGGTTGATCCAAACCTTGAATCGAATTGTTGAGAGTTGGTTTGTACCCAAAAAATAAGTATTCTTACTTGGATAGCAAGGGTCGGAGGTATCCAACGTGCTGTAATTCTTTGAATCCATTTAGTGAATTGAATTTCCAAGTAGGGACTTGGGGAGTAGATGTAGGTGCAAAATTGACACCAAACTACTATAAATTTTTTATATTTGTTGTGCTTGTCTTTCTTTACTTGTTCTTTGTACCTCATACTTGCAATCCTATCATTTATATTTGAATTTATTTTTATTAAAACTCAATCCTCTCCACTCAAACACTTTAGTACATTATTTTAGTGTACTAATCTTTAAAATTTAAAAAAAAAAACCCAGTCACCCTTCTCTTGGGCTCTATATCTGGGCAACAAGTGATATCAGAGCTTGATGCTCTAGTTCTTACTTGATTTAACCATCAAGAGCTAAAGATCAATGGCAGCTCAATTTGGCACATCTCTAGCCGAGGGGCAATCCATAAATCGACCTCCACTTTTCAATGGGTCAAACTACATCCATTAAAAAGCTCGGATGAGAATTTCATTCAAGCACTTGACTATGACATATGGAGTGTCATAGTAAATGGACCACACACACTCATTAAATTGATTGATGGTGTGTCTCTTCCTAAGTTGGAAGGTGAATGGGATGAACTTGATAAGAAAATGGCTCAGCTCAATGCTAAAGCCATGAATATTTTATATTATGCTTTGGATGCTAATGAATTTAATCATATTTTCAAATGCAACTCAGCTAAAGAGATTTGGGATAGATTAGAAGTTACACATGAAGACATAAACCAAGTAAAAGAATCTAAGATCAATATGCTTGTGTATAACTATGAACTGTTTAAAATGGAATCTGAAGAAACAATAATCGAATATTCACTCATTTCACTGACATAATAAATAGTTTAAAAAGTTTTAACAAATATTATTCTAATAGTAATCTTATGAGAAAAGTGCTCAGGTATTTACCAAGATCATGGGAGGCAAAAGTCACTTCAATCCAAGAGGCCAAGGATTTGAATACTCTACCATTGGAGGAGCTGCTTGGATCCTTCATGACTCACAAACTGACCATGAAGCAATACACTGAGGAGAAAACCAAAAGAAAGAGGACCATAGCTCTCAAGTCGACAGCTTAGGAAGAAAAAGATATAAAAAAATCAGACAATAGCGAGGAAGATAAGGAGTTGGCCCTGATTATCAAAAAATTTAGACACTTCATGAGGAGAAAAAGACAAACAATCAAGAGAAGACCACCAGTCAAGGGAAAGTCGAGCAGAGAAAAAGAAAAAGAGCAGCCCATCATATGCTATGAATGCAAGAAGCCGGGCCACTTCAAATCAGAATACCCCCTGCTCAAGAAAGATCAAAAGAAGTTCAAAAAGAAGAAGGCTATGATGGCTATATGGAGTGACAGTGATGACTCCACTACTGATGAAAAAACTCATGAAGAAGCTAACCTGTGCCTTATGGCACATGAAAATGAGGTATCACTTGAAACTCAAAATAAATTTACTTATGATGAACTGTTAGAAACCTTTCATGAACTTTTGAATGACCTAAAAGAATTAAGAACAAAAAATAAAAATCTAAAATTAAGAAACCATGCATTAGCTAAGGAAAAAGAAGAAGATAAGAAAAATGAAGAATTTCAACTAAAGAATCAGTCTCTAATAAAAGAAAAAGATGAACTTTTTAGTCAAAATGAAACTTTTGTGAAAGAAAATAAAAAAACTAAAGAAAAAGGTAACCAAGATAAAAATCTATAGTTGACAGATTTACATTAAGTTCAAACAAACTTCAGATGATCATTGACAGTCAAAAAGCTATATATAATAAAGCCAAACTTGACTATAATACTCTAAGAAAGCAAAAATTTTTGAAAAATATTTTTGTCAATGCATCTACAAGAAAACTACCAAATATTACTTGTTTTAGATGTAGCAAGATAGGGCATAAAGCTTATTCATGTTTATTAAA
Source organism: Elaeis guineensis (assembly GCF_000442705.2). Lineage (NCBI taxonomy): Eukaryota > Viridiplantae > Streptophyta > Magnoliopsida > Arecales > Arecaceae > Elaeis > Elaeis guineensis. The sequence goes on along the minus strand of NC_025996.2, from coordinate 119,664,927 downwards.
TAAATTTGATACTAAAAATAGTAAGAAAATATGAGTTCTAAAAGGAACCATTGTGACTAACTCCAAAGGACCCAAGTTAAATTGGATACCTAAGGTTAAAAGTTAATTTTATGTGTGCAGATGTGTCTTGCATCCCAAGCAATAAAATGAAAGTGGTACCTCGATAGTGGATGCTCAAGATATATGACTGGTGATGAATCTCAATTTATCACATTGGAAGCTAAAAATAGAGGGATGGTCACTTTTGGAGATAATGACAAAGGAAAGATCATTAATATTGATAACATTGGTATCACTCCTTCCACTCGTATTGAAAATATATTACTTGTAGATGGTCTTAAGCATAATCTTTTAAGTATTAGTCAATTATGTGATAAAGGTTATAAAGTAGTTTTTGAATTATCTATGTGCATAGTAACTAGTCCTATTGATGTTAGCATTAGATTCATTGGACATAGGCATGGTAATGTATACATAGTTGATTTGGATGATCTATCCTTACGAAATATGCAATATCTTATGGCCATAAATATTAAAATTAATGAGACTAGTTGGCTTTGGCATCGTAGGCTTGCACATATTAGTATGCACATACTTTCTAAAATCATTAAAAAAGATTTAGTTTTTGGTTTGTCAAAAATTAATTTTGACAAAGATAAAATTTGTGATGCATGTCAATTAGATAAGCAAACAAGAGTTTTCTTTAAATCTAAAAATATTATTTTAATTTTTAAATCTTTAGAACTCTTGCATATAAATTTATTTGGTCCTACAAGGATAACTAGTCTAGGAGGAAAGAGATATGGTTTTATAATCATTAATGATTTTTTGAGTTTCATTTAGATTTTATTTTTAACTTCTAAGGATGAAGCATTTTTAGCATTCTCTAAGTTTTGCCAAAAGATTTCGAATGAAAAAGATTTACCAATTGTTTCTATTTGAAGTGACTATGGCACTGAATTTGAAAATAAAAATTTTGAAAAGCTTTATGATGAAAAGGCATAGATCATAACTTCTCAGCATCTAGAACACCACAATAAAATGGAGTTGTTGAAAGAAAAAATAGAATCATAGAAGAAATGGCCTGTACCACACTATGTGAAAACAAACTCCCAAAATATTTTTGGGCAGAGACAATTAATACAGCATATTATATTTTAAACCGTGCTTTAATAAGACCTATTTTAAAGAAAATACCTTATGGATTATGAAAAGATAGAAAACTTAATATAGATTATTTTCATATTTTTGGTTGTCGGTATTTTATTTTAAATAATGGCAAAGATAGCTTAGGCAAATTTGATGCTAAATCTGATGAAGCTATCTTTTTTGGCTATTCCACTTTTAGCAAAGTCTTTAGAGTATTCAATAAAAGAACACTAGGAGTGGAAGAGTCAATTCATGTTGTTTTTGATGAAACTAATGATCTTCAATCAAAAAAGAGAGAGGATGCTGATGATGTAGATATCATGAAGATGGGATGAAAGAACTCATCCTCAATGACTCAAATGAGCAAAACAAAGATCAATTGGATGAAAGCATCAATGATCAGAACATTCAAGAACAATCTCAAAACATAAGTAATTTTCCAAGAGAATGGAGGTATATCCACAATCACTCTAAAGAATTAATAATTGGTGATATGGCATAAGAAGTAAGAACTAGATCTTCACTTGAAGATGTTTGTAATTATGTAGCTTTTGTTTCACATCTAGAACCTAAAACAATAGATGAAGCTGAAAAGGACCATAATTGGATAATTATCATGGAAGAAGAGCTAAACCAATTTGAAAGAAACAATGTATGGATATTAATTGCTAGACCTAAAAATTACCCCATAATAGAAACTAAATGGGTTTATAGAAATAAATTAGATGAAGATGGAAATGTAATAAGAAACAAAGCAAGATTAGTTGCTAAAGGATATAATCAACAAGAAGGAATTGATTTTGATGAAATATTTGCTCCTGTTGCTAGATTAGAAGCAATAAGAATGCTACTTGTTTTTGCTTGTTTTATGAACTTTAAATTATTTCAAATAGATGTTAAGAGTGCTTTTCTTAATGGTTATATTGTTGAAGAAGTATATGTAGAATAACCTCCTGATTTTGAAAATCATAAATTTTTAGATTATGTGTTTAAGTTAAACAAAGCTTTATATGGATTAAAACAGGCTCCTGGGGCATGGTATGAAAGATTAAGTAAGTTTTTATTAAAAAATATTTTTTTAAGAGAAAATATTGATACTACTCTTTTTATAAAAAAAAGATAAAAAATTTTAATTATATAGATATATGTTGATGACATTATATTTAGGTCTACTAATAAAGATTTGTACCAAGCTCATGCAGAAAAAGTTCGAGATGAGCATGATGGGAGAACTCACTTTCTTCCTCGGACTTCAGATTAAATAAATAGAAGAAGGGATCTCCATCATCCAAAGTAAGTACACAAGAGAACTATTAAAAAAATTTAGAATGGAGAGCTCAAAGATTATAAGTATAACTATGACACCATTCTATAAATTAGAAAAAGATGAGCATGGTAAAAATATTGATTCAAAGCTCTATAGAAGCGTAATAGGCTCTTTATTGTATCTTACTGCTAGTATATCTGATATAATGTTCAGTGTATGGATGTATGCTAGATATCAATCTAATCCTAAGAAATCTCACTTAAATACTGTTAAAAAAATTTTTAGATATTTAAAAGAAACATAAAACCTAGGTCTTTGATTTTCAAAATAATTTTCTATGGACTTAATAGGTTATTCAAATGTAAACTTTGCTGGATGTAAACTAGATAGAAAAAGTACTGATGGAACTTATCAATTTTTAGGAGTAAACTTAATCTCTTGGTTCCGCAAGAAGCAAAATTCAGTGGCTTTATCTACGATCGAGATTGAATACATTGCAGTTGAAAGTTACTGTGCTCAAATCCTATAGATTAAATAATAACTCATAGATTTTGGTATTGAACTTAAAAATATCCTCATAAAATGTGATAATATTAATACTATTAATTTGACCAAAAATCTAATTTAACACTTTAGGTCAAAACACATTGAAATTAAACATCATTTTATAAGAGAATATGTTTAAAATAATAATATAACACTTGAATACATAAACACTGAAAAACAACTAGCTGATATTTTTATCAAAATATTAAATAAAAATAAATTTTATAAAATTAGAAGAGAATTAGTCATCTTAGATCCTTCTGCTTGAATTTCAATCATAATTTTACTTTCAAAATTTATTTAAAATTTTTTGACTTTATTATCCTAATCTTGGGAGCCATCTATCATTTTTTTAGAATTTTTCAAGTCAATTAAAAATCCATCAGTGCTATTCAGATATCTTTTCAGATTTTTTTCATTGAAATACTTAATCAAAAATCATATCAAAATTTATCTGGACTTTCAATGATCATCTCAACTCGAAATGATCAATTTTATTTTTTTTTATTTTTTTTTAATTTTTAAATTTTTTTTCTCATCATCTGAACCTTTTCTGGATGGGACGACCCATGTGGGACGTCCCAATTGATCGGATAAACTCTTTTCAAGTGAGCTGACTCGAACCCTATTTCATTAAAAAGAGATTTTGAGACGTCTCAAATCCAAAGACTCTTCTTGTCCCTCTCATCCCAACCTAGGAATCTCATCCTAGATCTCCCAAAAATTCCAAAATCTCTTAAAATCGAGGTCTACTCTCCCCAAATTTTTTAATCTCACGGCTTATTCTCTTGTTTTCCCCAAATTTCAAATTCTAACCCACAAATCCATGAGAAACTCTCCAAAAATCATCTTCTCCTCTTAAGTCTCATTTCAATCCGTATCCTTCTCCATCCTCTTGACTATTATTCATCCTCTTCTTAGGACATGGCCCCCAAAATGAGAATGCCACAAAGAAGGAAGTCCATTAGATCCTTGGAAGCAGAGAAAAGGAGGAAGAAGGCAGCACATGAGCTGACCCAAGCATCTCCACCGGTCACTTCAAGTAAGATTCCCCTATCTGCAAGGAAGGCTGCTTTGGGTAGAAATGTAGACTTTAAATTTTTGAGGCATGATGGTTTTTCTATTGGAGAAAAACTAATTAAGCAAGGGTGGAAGTCTTTCTTAAGTTTGTCTGAACCGATATATATTGATTTGGTCAAAGAGTTTTATTCAAATTTAGTTTTCTCTGATGGTGTTTTGAGGTCTACTGTGAAGGGAGTCCAAATTATCTTAAATACATCTAGGCTAAGAAGATTTCTTCAGATGTCTTATGAGGGTAGTTGCTTAGATGAGCTATCCAAAAAAAAATAGACTTAGAACTATTCATAGGAGAGATGATGTGGAAGGGTTCCTGAAGATTGAGGCTAAAGATCTTAGTGTGGAAATGAGGTTGCTCCACCACATGGTGTCTAGGATTTTCTTCCTCAGAGGAGAAAGATATGATTTGATGACTGATAGAGATATTTGTCTGATGCACCATGTAGTTTCTGAGACTCTCTTGAACCTACCTTTCTTGATGATCGATGCCATGAGGGAAGCCTTGAATAGATCCAAGGCTCTCTTGCCATATGGCATGGCTCTCACTGTGATTTTTAGAGAGTCTGGAGTGAGTTTTGAGGGAGAGGTTGTCCGTAAATTATCATATACCGACACCTACAATAACTACTCTCTTAGACGCATGGGTTTTGTGAGAGTTGATGGCCGTTGGGCCAAGAGACGAGCTGCAGTAGTTGAGGAGGAGGAGCATGCTGAGGGGGAGGGTCCATTTTTTCCTGTGCCCAGGTCGAGTCTAGTTGATCACCATGTTTCAGAGTCTGAGACAGAACCCTCAGTCAGAGTACCCCCATTGAGCCATACCGTACCTACTTTTAGCTTGAGGGATGTTGATATGGGACAACTTGCTGAGAGAGTGGTAGAGATTTTATCTGTTAAGCTACAGCGATTTTAGGATCAGCTTCTTCAGCAATCTCATCAGTTCCAATAGTAGATTCTATAACAGGTTCTCCAACAGCAGGCACCACAACAGCCACAGCAGTTTCACCCAGCTCCATCGAGTGCCTTCTCTGATCCTTCCTTGGACTCTTCTATTGTGCCATACATTTTCTCTTTGATGGAGCTCTTATCTGACTTGAATACTAGACTGGAGGGTGTGGAGAGCTTCCTTCTCAGATTCAGTGGCAGAATTTTTGATATAGAGAGGGAGGTCAGACGGGTTGTAGTCTCTCTCTCTGCTAGAGTGGGCACATCGACTTCTTCTACACCACAGATAGATGACCTGGCTCGAGAGATAGAGAGACTCCACAGACAGCTTTGTTCCTCTCTTGAACTGCTTCAGACAGACATCAGAGATTCCAAAGACTTCATATCTGCTGATCTATATGGGCTCCGACTTATTGTGAGAGAGATCTTATCCCAGCTTGATACCATCAAGACTCAGCTTCAGTCTAGACTCTCTGCATCTAGTGAGACAGTCTTTGTTCAGCCTATTACTTTTCATCCTTCGGCATTTTTCTCTCGATCCAGACCCTTCGATCGAGGATGAGGTTGATCATGTCTCATCTTTCTTGATCTCGTGCTCGATGCCCAATCTCACTGATTTCATCATTTTGTATTAGATTACTTAGTTATATCTTGTAGATTGGATATATGAGAGCTTTATGCTCTTTATGACTCTTGTAACCTCTCTTTTTGGTGTTAATGAATTAGATTTTTATCATTTTATTTGGCTCTTTTTTTTTTTGGATGAATGAATGGATGAATACCTATTATACTTGAATGAATGCACTATTATATTGATATCTGATATGCAATCATGAAAAATCTTACTCCCTTTAGTCTATTTTTTTGATGGTGTCAAAAAGGGGGAGAATGGTATCATAATGGAGAAAGTAGTTTATCGTCTATCTAAATTTTTTTTATATTTACATGCTCTTTTAAATTTTTTGCTCTGATACAGTATTTGATACTAATACGCCTATGATATGCCCATATTTTTTTATTCTGATACATCTATTTTTATCCTCACTTTGATACTATTTGAAAAATTGCTCTAATACATCTATTTTTCTTGAGTGCTTTGGTATTTCTGATAATTTTATTTTTGTATGAATATCAAAATACCTTGACATATTTATTTTTTATTTTACAAAATGCTCCAATTTTTTCTCTTTTAATTCTTGTTCAAATGGTGTCATTATTACTTTAAAATCAAAACAAGAAGAAGAGAAAGAAACATTCTTTCACACTTAGTGCTCCAATAACTAAAAATAAAGAAGAAAAGAATAAAATTTTTTTATGAATCATCTGTGCTTCAATAAGAAAATTTTTCAAATTGAACACTCTTTATATAAGAAAGGGGGAGATCTTTTTCAAAATGATCAAAATAATCTAATTTATACAAGAAAAAAGAGGATTTTGATTGAATAAGAATAATTTTTTGAAATACTTTGATACCTTCACAAATGGTTTTAGCAAAATGAATTAAATCATTAAAGTTTGTGGAAAATATATAAATCATGATCCTCTATGTTGAATCTTTGGCGTAATTCTTCTAGTGCTTCATAAATCTAAATTTTTTGAGCTTTAAAGATATATTTTATGAATATTCAAATATTTTATCATCATCAAAAAGGGAAAGATTGTTGCTCCAAAAATTAATTTTGATGATCACAAACTATTTGAGGAGACTACTAATGTGTTTCTTATCTTTGAAGATTATTTTTGTGATATTTCAGATAGTCCAAGAAATTGAGTTTAAAAAGCCTCATATAGCGTGCCAAAGTTGAAGTTACTACAAGATGGAGAGATTTTCGAAGGCTTTTGAGAGTGTCTAAGTTATTTGAAAGTGTTTGGAAGTGTTCTGATAAGTTTCAAACTTTAAATGCATGAAAACTGGGTTGACACAAAATGAGACGATCCATCTGGATCATCCCCTTTCATTGAGTAGCCGGCATGCTTCATTTTGGCTCAGGCATGCAGTGGGATGACCCACCTGAGACGACCCCTGAGACCAAAACAGAAAGTTGAACTTTTTGTCTGGCCAAATGAGACATCCCATGGGACTTCCCAATCACAGTGGGATGACCCACCTGGGACGATCTATTCTGGACGAGTTCGTAACGGCTAGTTTTTAGTCTATTTTTGATGCATTTAATGCATATTAAATACTCTTCAATGGCTCTAAACTAACTCTAAGACATTCTAAAGGAAAAATGGTGACTATAAATGCTCTCTTGAAGTAAAAAATCATAAGATTTTACAAGCATTCAATTTCAAATTCGAGAAAAGCTCATTCAGCCCTACAAGAGAGAAAAGAAGTATTTAATCACTTCACCAACCACTCTCCAGCATCAATCAAGTGTGAAATTCTTTGAGGGTGTTCAGCAAAAGCTTCTTCTCTTTAAGTATTGTATTTTTATTTCATTTATTGTATCTATTTAAGGGGATTGTGTGCTGAATTTTTTGTACCCTATTTTTCCGAAATTATATTTAGATTTTTGACTTTTGGGGGGTTTCAAAACTCGATTGGATTGATCTGAACCTTGAATCGAATTGTTGAGAATTGGCTTCTATCCAAAAAATAAGTGTTCTTGCTTGGATAGCAAGGGTCGGAGGTGTTGGGAAATGTGTCCCAAAAAGCCAATCATCAAGCTGTTGACGGTTGAGCAACCAAGTATTGTAATTGATTTGTTAATAAATAAAATATATTTGACATCTTCATCATAAGCTTTCATCTTCTAATGAACTCCATTGTTATGATGAAGTCCTTAGAACTATTTAAGTTCGATAAAGAGAGGATTTATCGATTAGTCCTTAAAACTGTTCACGATCAAATGATAAGCTGTTAATAAGGACGACAGCTTCTATCGAGCATAGGTTGCTATAGGCCATATGGGTTGGTTGTCCTCTTAACCAAGGAGTGTGGAGACACTGGTATGGCATACAGGTGAGATGTAAGGGTACATCATCATTGAACGTGACCAACTCCAGAGTATTCTGCTATCGAGAATGTTTTTGATGGGATATAGGTATAAGTGTCCCTTAGACCTGAGATCACCTCAGTGACTTGTAAGCAACTCACTGTGCTTTGGTACTGGACTAACTAAATTTTTAATTCAGGAACGGAAGACTTCTGGGCACAGTCAAGTACTTGCGAAGTCAGAGTGTGATCGAGATGAGATTGACCACTCCAAGAGTTGGAGAAGAATGAGTCGCTGTATTTCAATTTAGCAAAATCTTGACCAGGATAATCCATCAGATGGATTTGATATTTTGAAATACAATGTGGACAACCTGATCAGAGTTGACAGTGGAACTTTGGGGTATCCTATGATCATTTTGGTCAAGGAGATGAATTATATGAAAACTATTTCCGCATGGGTTCTAAGGATGTTGTTCTATACATTCGACCTATCCGATCGTCGGGTACCATTGCTAGATGGTCACTTCGATTGGTACAAAAATTTATTCCTGTGCTACCAGCTTAGGTTCGGACCTATGAGGTCATATACATTAGAGTTTATGATCCGATCGAATGGTTGATCAACGATTAAGAATCATTCTAGGGTTAAATGATCAATACGATTGATATTTAACCCAGTGCAAGTGTTGCGGGAGGATCGATTAGCAATTCGATTGCTAATTGACTTAATTTGATTAAGCCAATGGGCTGAGATTAAGTCTAATTAAATATAATTTAATTAGATTTAGTTTGGACTTGATTGGATCAAGTCCAATTGGCTTATTGGATAAGCCAAGTGCAAGGAAAAACTAGTCCTAATTCAACTAGGACTTGGGTCAATCTAATTTTTAATTTGATTAAAAAATTAAATCAGATTTAAATCTAATTTAATCTGATTAAATTAAGTTTTTAATTGGGTTAAGACCTATTTTAATTAGGTTGATCTAATTTTGGTTTGATTTGGTTTGAGAAACCAAATTAAAACAAGTCATGAGATAGAATCCTAGTAAGACTAGGATTCCACCTTGCGCCACATAAGCCTTCCCCATGCTCTCTCTCTTATTCAACGCCAATCTCCACTTATTTTGTGTGACAAAAGCCCTCTTCCAGGTCTCTCCCACGTTCACAAAAGGTTTCCTCTCTTCTTTCTTACATGGAAGGTGGTTTGGATCAAATCAAAAAGGAATAAGTTTGGATTTCGAATTCTATGAGATAGAGTTTTAGAAATCCAAAACTCTTTCAATTTTGCATCGAATTTATCCAAAATTTTTTAAAAATTTTCGTGGCTTTTAGGGTATACATTGTGTACCCTTTGCTGATGATCCATGTATGAAAATATGGAGGAGGTGCTCAAGAGTTGGGCGCCCCTTAACTTGCCATGTTTGGATAAGCCTTGACTAGGTATTTGACCTAGACAAGGACTCTATCATATCTCTCTGTATAAAATGAGTTTCTTTATAAAATTTTTGAAGAAGATAGATATTTAAGAGACCTTTGAGCTATCCAAAAATCAAAGAGAAAGACCTTTGGGTCTTGGAGATATAAAAGACACAAGTTAGGGTGTCTAGAGAGAGAAACGAGAAGAAGAAGAGGGTCTTCTTCTAGGGTTGTTTGTTTTCATATCTTTCCTCCCTCCATCTTGAGTTTTCTGAGAGCGTCTCAGATCTAAAACTCCTCCTTTTACTTTTCATCTTTGGAAGAGTCCAAATCAAGAAGAAGGAGGTATCTGATCAACCATCAAAGAAGGATCAGCGCAGTACTAGCATACTGTGCTGATTTCTTGAAGCAGGACTTCTGATCGAGATTCTTGGGCTCGTGTGGATGACTCCTAGAGGCCGGACGTGTGTGCGGCTTGCAACATCATCCTTAAGCCTGGATCAGTGAGGTTAGAGCATCTAACTTGCAAGGTAATAGATCTGATCTATTGTTTAATACATACATTAGATGTGGTATAGAAACATGTTGATATGATCAACATGTAGTTCATGCTATATTTATATATTTTAATTTTTGATTTAATGCTATGTAATAATCATGTAATAAGATCTTAGATCTAAGAATTTTCTGATTTTAGAAAATAAATTTTGATTTATTTTAATCTTGCGCTGTATGATCTTGAAAAAGTTTCAAGATCTAACCCTGAAACCCTAGATCTGATTCCTACAATTGGTATCAGAGCCTAGGTTCTTTATTACATGATTATTTATACATGCTTAGATTATTTTTTAGATTATATCTAATTTATAATCTAATTATTAAATCTAAAATTAAAATTTTAGATCAATCACGAACTGCAAGGTTGTCCTGCTGTAAGATTTACCCCTTACAGTGCAAAGGTTGTCCTAGTTTATGTAGATCTATCTTTAATCATAAATTTATTAGATATGATCTAGATTAAATTTATGATTTATTAGATTTAAAAGGCGTTTAAATCTGAAATAAAATCTCTTTGTTAATAATTTTTGTGCAAAGAAATTATTTAAAGTTGAAACTGTTTCAATTACATGAACCTGTTTAGATTAGATCTAAAGTAGTTTCATATTTATTTCACTTGTATCTTGATTATGAATCAAACATGCAATATGGTTGGTAGAATCATATTGTAAAATTATTTTACAAATATGAAAATTATTTTTTGAAAAGCCAAACCCAACCCTCAGTCCAAAACTTAATTAAGAATTAAGAAGTTGTTTGATTAGGTTCTAGGATTGTGAATTGAAGAACCTAAGACATAAATCATAACACATTGGGTTAATGGGTTAATGAGAATTAGGTCCATTAATTGGGTTAGACCTATGGTTAGATTAAAGATGGACTTAATTAGAGAATTGACTAAATCTAATCAATTGCTGTCTTAGATTAGGTCAAGGATTCTCTAGATCAATTACAATAGTTGTAGTTGGTCAAGTCCATGTCTTTAACGAGAACCAAATGGACTTGATTCTTGGCTAAGCGGTCTAGCACGAACTGTTAGGTTGATCTAATCGAAACTAATTAAACCAGTTGGTGTCTAAGGTAAATCAGACCGATGGTTTTTAATTGGGAGCCCGCTTACCTGACCATTTCTGATGGTGTCTAAGGCAAGCTTTGGCAGACCCTCCCACTGATCGAACTTACCTGGCCTCTTGGTGAAATTATATTTTGATCGGATCACTTGACTATTCGAGCTGACCCATGTCAGCTAGGTAAATCAGTGTGACTGATTTAGGTGCTCCTAGACCAGCCCTTTTAATGGTCTCCCTTAAGCTGACTTGGTGAAGCCAGTGGGAGGATCATGATAAGCTGGTTCATCTGACCTCATCCTCTATATTATTTAAATCTTCTAAAATTATTAGGTCCTTAAAATGATAAAGTTATGGAGATAACTAAGTCATAGCCTCCCATTAAGGTGTTTGATAATGAGTCCATTAACGCAATAATCATTGCAGACCCAAAGGCCTGGTGTTTGTTGACTAATGGAATTATCACTCATCATATGACGACTTGGAAGTGTCTCTCTAATGGTGGTTAGGTGAGCCAACCAAAGTTGGACTTAATCATTCGTTGGTTAGATACACCAAGTATGATCATGTTAATGGTTGGACCTAACTGGATCCTTACAGTGGAGGCCAAAGCCTACTGATTAAGTTTCTGGGGTAAAATTAAAATTACTAGAAATTATTTAGAGAAATAATTGATTATGAACCTATCCTTAGATGTACATGGGTTGGCCAACCAAAGTTGGACTTGTGTGCAGTCTAAGTGGATTCTAGTACCCACTAAGGAATTAGGATAATTCCTCGAATTGGAGATAGAGGCTACCAATTCGAATAAAATAGTGGGAGAAACCTTTTGATTAAAGTTTAAATCTTTAGATTTAATAAATCAATTACTAATTAGGTTATGATTCTCCTTTGTGCAAATATGGCCACTTTCCTATCGCTCCGATCATTGTTGGACAATGATAAGTTGGTGGGACCCAACTTCGATAGCTGGTACCGAAAGTTGAAGATAGTCCTGGAGCATGAACAGATCCTATATGTGATAATGGATCCTGCACCTGAGGAGCCAGCTGTCAATGCACGTGGAACAGTCAGAGACACTTACCAGAAGTGGCTCAGTGACCGGACCACGATGTGCTGTATCATGCTGGCTGCCATAAGCGACGAGTTCAGTCGCAGATTCGAAACAGCTCAGCCAAAGGATATGCTTCAAGTGTTGAAGGATGCCTTTGGCACACCCGATGACGTGAAGAGGCACAAGACTAGTTGTGCCATCTTCAACGCCAAAATGCGGGATGGTGCCTCTGTCACTGATCATGTATTGTACATGATCGAGCTGATGGAATGATTGAGCAAGCTTGGCTTTTTCTTGCATGAGCAGCTTGGGAAAGATGCAATACTGAACTCGCTGCCCAAGTCTTATCTCCCATTCCTCACTCATTATAGAATGACAAAGCCTGAAGTAAACTACCATGGGTTACTAGGGTTGCTTCAGAACTTTGAGAAGGATCACCAACTCCTCAAGGAGTCGGTGAACTTAGTGGGAGATTCGTCTTCTGGTTCTCGACCTTTTAAGAAAGGAAAGAAGAACAAGAAGAAGAAAGTCAAGAAGGTACAAGTTCAGGCTGAGACATCAGTGCAGAGCCAGACCAAAAAGATCAAGCCCGATAAGAGTCTATTCAACTGGCAAGTACCCTAGATTAGATAGTGTGTCAGATATCTACTTATGGCACTGTAGGCTAGGTCATATAAACAAGAACAGAATAAACAGGTTGACTCAAGAGGAAATCCTCGAAGTCAGTGATTGTGAATCACTTCCAACCTGTGAGTCCTGTCTTCTTGGTAAAATGACCAAGTCACCTTTTACTGAAAAAGGTGAGAGAGCTACTGAGCTCTTGAGCCTAGTACATACTGATGTATGTGGGCCCATGAGCACCGTGCTAAAGGTGGATATTTTTACTTCATAACTTTCACAAATGATCTATCTCGATATGGATATGTCTATCTGATGAAACATAAGTCGAATTCATTTGAAATGTTCAAACGATTTCGAAGTGAAGTAGAAAAACCAACTGGAAAGAGTATTAAAACTCTTCGATCTGATCGAGGAGGAGAATACCTTTCTAGTGAGTTTCTCACATATCTAGGAGAGAATGAGATTCTCTCCCAATGGACTCCTCCAAGAACACCACAGCATAATGGTGTGTCTGAAAGGAGGAATCGGACTCTATTAGACATGGTCCGATCCATGATGGATTTTGCTAGCTTGCTGATATCCTTCTGGGATATGCACTCGAATCGGCCTGTTATCTGTTAAATAAGGTTCCAAGTAAGTCTGTAATTAAGACTCCATATGAGATATGGACGGGATGTAAGCCAGTACTTTTACACCTTAGGGTCTGGAGGTGCCCGGCCTATGTCAAACGATTAGTCACAGACAAACTTGGACCTAGGTCTGACAAATACTCATTCATAGGATACCCCAAAGAGACAAAAGAATATTTTTTCTACCATGCTGATGAACAAAAGGTGTTCGTCAGCCTTAAGACAATCTTTTTAGAAAAGGAGTTCCTTGGTGAAGGAACCGTTGCCTCTAAGGTTGAACTTGATGAAGTTCAACAGGTAGAAGGACCGACACCAATAGCTGAACCTGAGTCTGATATGATTAGATCATATCCGGAGCCCAATGTATCTGCACCATTAAGACGATCCGGTAGAGTACCGCGTCAGCCGGACAGATACTACGATTTCTTGGTCCGGGACGGTGATCCCATCGAACTTGATGAGAATAATGAGGATCCGATCACCTATATGGATGCAATGCAGAGACCTGATTCTGAGAAATGGCTTGAAGCCATGAAATCCGAAATAGAGTCCATGAAGGTCAACGATGTATGGACATTGGTTTACCCACCTGAAGGGGTTAAACCCATTGGGTGTAAATGGGTCTTCAAAAAGAAGAGGGGCACAGACGGAAAGGTGGAGACCTATAAAGCCCGTCTGATCGTCAAGGGATATCGTCAACGTTATGGTATTGACTATGACGAGATATTTTCTCCTGTGGCAATGCTCAAATCTATTCGGATAATGCTTGCAATAGCTGCCCATCTGGATTATGAGATCTGACAGATGGATGTAAAGACAGCTTTCCTGAATGGAGAGCTGACCGAAGAGGTGTATATGATACAACCTGAGGGGTTTACATCTACAGATGAGTCCAAGGTGTGTAAGCTTCAGAGATCTATTTATGGATTGAAGCAAGCTTCTCGGAGTTGGAACATGCATTTTGATAAGGTGATCAAAACGTATGGCTTCATTAAGAATGGAGAAGAGCCCTGCATCTATAAATGGGCAAATGGTCCAGTTGTGGTATTCCTTGTCTTGTATGTGGATGACATTCTCTTAATCGGGAATGACATCCCCGCATTACAAGGAATAAAAGTTTGGTTGTCATCACAGTTCTCCATGAAGGACTTGGGTGAAGCATCCTACATCCTAGGGATGAAGATCTATAGGATAGATCTAAAAGGATGCTTGGGTTATCCCAGTCCATGTACATAGACACTGTGCTGAAGAGGTTCAGCATGGAGAATTCCAAGAAGGGTTATCTACCGATAGGCCAAGGAATTTCTCTCTCTAAGAATGATTGTCCGACAACTCCAGAAGAGAGAGAGCGTATGAGTAGAGTCCCATATACTTCAGCCGTGGGATCTATCATGTACGCCATGACATGTACAAGACCAGATGTGGCATACTCACTAGGAGTAGTGAGTAGATACCAATTTGATCCTGGAGAAAATCACTGGAAAGTGGTTAAAGCCATCCTTAAGTATTTAAGAAATACTAAGGACCAATGGTTGGTTTATGGCGAGTCAGATCTGAAACTTGGGGAGTTCACAGACTCTAGCTTTCAATCTGACCATGATGACAGCAGGAGCATGTCGGGTTATATCTTTACTCTGAATGGTGGAGCCATCTGCTGGAAGAGTTTCAAGCAGCATACTGTGGTAGACTCTGTTTGTGAAGCAGAGTACATCGCAGCATTGGATACCGCGAAGGAAGCTGTGTGGCTAAAAAAATTCATCACCGAGCTCGAAGTAGCACCCTCCCTCGATGGTCCAGTCCTGCTCTACTGCGACAG
This sequence comes from Elaeis guineensis, assembly GCF_000442705.2. Classification (NCBI taxonomy): domain Eukaryota; kingdom Viridiplantae; phylum Streptophyta; class Magnoliopsida; order Arecales; family Arecaceae; genus Elaeis; species Elaeis guineensis. The sequence goes on along the minus strand of NC_025996.2, from coordinate 119,649,844 downwards.
CACTGGTGCCATAGCTCAGATGAAGGAACCCAAAGCGCATCAGTGGACGAAGCACATCTTGCGCCGCTTCCACCTGGTCTGAGAGATTGTGGATCGAGGTGACATCGACCTTCAGAAGATCGACGGAAAGGAGAACCTAGTCGACCCCTTCACTAAAGCCCTGGCGATAAAGGAGTTCGACAACCACAAGTCGAAGATGGATATTAGATACTGTGCCGAGTGGCTTTAGGACAAGTGGGAGTTGTTGGAAAATGTGTCCCAAAAAGCCAATCGTCAAGCTATTGACGGTTGAGCAACCAAGTATTGTAATTGATTTGTTAATAATTAAAATATATTTGGCATCTTCATCATAAGCTTTCATCTTCTAATGAACTCCGTTGTTATGATGAAGTCCTTAGGACTATTTAAGTTTGATAAAGAGAGGATTTATCGATTAGTCCTTAAAACTGTTCACGACCAAATGATAAGCTGTTAATAAGGACGACAGCTTCTATCGAGCATAAGTCGCTATAGGCCATATGGGTTGGTTGTCCTCTTAACCAAGGAGTGTGGAGACACTGGTATGGCATACAGGTGAGATGTAAGGGTACATCATCATTGAACATGACCAACTTCAGAGCATTCTACTGTCGAGAATATCTTTGATGGGATATAGGTATAAGTGTCCCTTAGACCTGAGATCGCCTCAGTGACTTGCAAGCAACTCACTGTGCTTTGATACTGGACTAACTGAATTTTTAATTCAGGGACGGAAGGCTTCTGGGCATAGTCAAGTACTTGCGAAGTTAGAGTATGATCGAGATGGGATTGACCACTTCAAGAGTTGGAGAAGAATGAGTCGCTGTATTTCAATTTAGCAAAATCTTGACCAGGGTAATCCATCAGATGGATTTGATATTTTGAAATACAATGTGGACAACCTGATCAGAGTTGACAGTTGAACTCTGGGGTGTCCTATGATCATTTTGGTCAAGGGGATGAATTATATGAAAACTATATCCGCATGGGTTCTAAGGATGTTGTTCTATACATTCGACCTATCCGGTCGTCGGGTACCATTGCTAGATGGTCACTTCGATTGGTATAGAAATTTATTCCTATGCTACCGACTTAGGTTCGGACCTATGAGGTCACACACATTAGAGTTCATGATCCGATCGGATGGTTGATCAACGATTAAGAATCGTTCTAGGGTTAAATGATCAATACGATTGACATTTAACCCAGTGCAAGTGTTGCAGGAGGATCGATTAGCAATTCGATTGCTAATTGACTTAATTTGATTAAGCCAATGGGCTGAGATTAAGTCTAATTAAATATAATTTAATTAGATTTGGTTTGGGCTTGATTGGATCAAGTTCAATTGGTTTATTGGATAAGCCAAGTGCAAGGAAAAACTAGTCCTAGTTCAACTAGGACTTGGGTCAATCTAATTTCTAATTTGATTAGAAAATTAAATCAAATTTAAATATAATTTAATCTGATTAAATTAGGTTCTTAATTGGGTTAAGACCTATTTTAATTAGGTTGATCTAATTTTGGTTTGATTTGGTTTGAGAAACCAAATTAAAACAAGTCATGAGATAGAATCCTAGTAAGACTAGGATTCCACCTTGCGCCACATAAGCCTTCCCCATGCTCTCTCTCTTATTCAACGTCAATCTCCACTTATTTTGTGTGACAAAAGCCCTCTTCCAGGTCTCTCCTACGTTCACAAAAGGTTTCCTCTCTTCTTTCTTACAAGGAAGGTGGTTTGGATCAAATCAAAAAGGAATAAGTTTGGATTTCGAATTCTATGAGATAGAGTTTTAGAAATCCAAAACTCTTTCAATTTTGTACTGAATTTATCCAAATTTTTTTTAGAATTTTTATGGCTTTTAGGGTATACATTGTGTACCCTTTGCTGGTGATCCATGCATGAAAATATGGAGGAGGTGCTCAAGAGTTGGGCGCCCCTTAACTTGCCATGTTTGGATAAGCCTTGACTAGGTATTTGACCTAGACAAGGACTCTATCATATCTCTCTGTATAAAATGAGTTTCTTCATAAAATTTTTGGAGAAGATAGATATTTGAGAGACCTTTGAGCTATCCAAAAATTAGTGAGAAAGACCTTTGGGTCGTGGAGATATAAAAGACACAAGTTAGGGTGTCTAGAGAGAGAAACGAGAAGAAGAAGAGGGTCTTCTTCTAGGGTTGTTTGTTTTCATATCTTTCCTCCCTCCATCTTGAGTTTTCTGAGAGCGTCTCAGATCTAAAACTCTTCCTTTTACTTTCCATCTTTGGAAGAGTCCAAATCAAGAAGAAGAAGGCATCTGATCAACCATCAAAGAAGGATCAGCGCAGTACTAGCATACTGTGCTGATTTCCTGAAGCAGGACTTCTGATCGAGATTTTTGGGCTCGTGTGGACGACTCCTAGAGGTCGGACGCATATGCAGCTTGCAACATCATCCTTAAGCCCGGATCAGTGAGGTTAGAGCGTCTAACTTGCAAGGTAATAGATCTGATCTATTGTTTAATACATACATTAGATGTGGTATAGAAATATGTTGATATGATCAACATGTATTTCATGCTATATTTATATATTTTAATTTTTGATTTAATTCTATATAATAATCATGTAATAGGATCTTAGATCTAAAAATTTTCTGATTTTAAAAAATAAATTTTGATTTATTTTAGTCTTCCGCTGTATGATCTTGAAAAAGTTTCAAGATCTAACCCTGAAACCCTAGATCTGGTTCCTACAGGAGGTGTCCAACGTAGTGTAATCTTTTGAATCCATTTAGTGGATTAAATTCTTAAGTAGAAACTCGAGGAGTAGATGTAGGTGCAAGATTGGCACCGAACCACTATAAATTTTTTGTGTTTGTGGTGTTTGCCTCTCTTTACTTATTCTTTGTGTCCTATACTTGCAATCTTATCATTTGCGTTTGAATTTATTTTTATTCAAATTCAACCCTCTCCACTCAAACACTTTAGCACGTTGTTTTAGTGCACTAATCTTTAAAATTTTAAAAAGACCTAATTCATCCCTCCTCTTGGGCTCCATATCTGGGCAACACTTCCACATCCTCTCAAGCATCGAAGAAGAGAAGTGAAGCACCAAAAGAGCAAATCATCATCCTCTTCTCTGTGCTCCAAAGAGTCAAATTTCTATTTTAAATTTCTATGCTAAAAATTATTCCTTATATCTTATTTTTTTTATAAGTTTCTTTAGGAGAAAAAAATTTGGCGATTAGGTCCATCCAAGTTTGAAATTAGACTTATTAAATTTTACTTGGTGAGTTCGTAAAATCAATTAGATTGATTGTGAATCCAAAAAATAATCGGTTTATAGATTGTGGTTGGTGATCCTAAAAAATAACTTGATTTATTTATGATCTCGGATAAAATAAATATACTGTAATCAGTTTGATTATAGTAAAATTTTTAAGAAGCTCTTGAGGAGTGGACATAGGTGCAGGATTGCATCATATCACTGTAAAATTTGTGTTACTTGTATTGTGATTTTTGTGCTTGCTTTACTTATTTTAATTCTTGCTTCATATTCTTACATTGCCTTTATTGTTTTAATTTTGCTGCAACATAATTATATACACTTTACAATCACTTTAGTTTAATTTGAAGCACATGATTGTTTAGAAATTGGATTAGCTAAAATTTTTAAAGAATCCAATTCACTCCCCTCCTCTTGGGTCGCTATCTTTCTGGGCAACACTAATTATTTCACTTTTCTAATGCACAAGCAAGAGATATATTTAGATAGTATAGTATCAAGTATTTTTGGAGTAAATAGAACCATAGATTTGTCAAAATTGATTGCTTGCCTAACTATCTGTCATTATTATACATCTCTCTTCGTGCAATCTCTTAGTCTTGCTTTGGATGTTAGTAAGCAAACATCAGCAAATAACAAATGGCTAATTGGAGGACTTCCTTTGTTTAGTCTATAGCCATCAATCGACCTGACTTGAATCTCTAAATAGATGGCTCTGGTTTACATCTTTGCATAAATAATAAATAGATAGAGAGAGGGAGAGAAAAAAAGAAATTGTAGCCCTCCATCCACTTGATCATTTGAGCAGGGAAATTGAAATTTTATAGGACAACAATCAAGAAATTTCAATAGACTTTTTCTAGGCTTGCTCCATATCCAACTTGATAGCCATCAATAAATTTGTAGTAGATGCTTTGTGCAAGAATTACACAATCAGAGAACTCCATCCTGCTACAAATGTTGCTTGCTCCTCTAATATTAGCTTATGAATCACTTTCCAAATGTGTAGAGATAAGATCTTGGCAACCAGCTTGTAGATTGTACTCCGTAAGCTATAGACTGGTAGTGAGATGGCATGCTAGGATTACTGTATTAAGAAAATTAATAAAGGTTTCCTTCCATGCTCCCAACATTTTACCACATATGAAAATTTGCTTGATTTCCCCATAAAAAGCATGATATTCTAATATCCTTTACGGTCAGGGTGTGCAAATGGTTCGGCTAACCGAAAACCGAACCAAACTATTAATTATTTCGATGTTTGGTTCTTTTTTTTTTAAAAATTTTAATTTTGGTTTAAAACTGAATCGAAATTTTTTAATCAGTTCGGTCTTTGGTATTTAATTTGATATTTTTGGTTAACTAAAAATTGAAATTATTTGACCCCTTTTGATTTAATATTTATGTTTGGACTAAATATTATTTGGATCAAATGATCCAGTTACGTCGTGCTAAATCCCATGGTAGATAACAAGCTATGTTACCCCTTGTATTTGACCAATTCTTGATTGCATGCCATCTACTGTGCATCTGCTACGTGAGAGGAGGTTCCTATTTTGAGTTTAGAATAGTTTATTTTTAAATATTAATATTTAGATAATATATTTGTATAGATTTTGTGCTTCTTTTTTTTTTTAATTTCTTTGAGATCTCGTTTAGATGAGTTAGATTGATATTATTTCTTTGGATGATATTTATATTTAGGAGAACGTGTGACAGAATCTCAAAGTGATTTTTTTTTAAAAAAAAAGACTATTTTTCTTGATTTATTTAGTCTAATTTTGAATTAGATTCACTTATCATGTCCCTTCTAAATCATTGTCCACCTAAACTAGGCCCAAGTGTAATTCTATAGCCTAAATAATGAAACTATTAAAAAAATTAATAAGTCTAAATCAAAACCAAAAGCCTAGCATAAAGAAGCCCAAAACCAAATTACCTAACCGAATCAAAATTCTTTCTGTTTGGTTTATTTGGTTTTAAGCTATTTCAGTTTGATTTTTGGTTCTACAAAATATAAGTTCGAAAGTTCAATTTTTCAAAACTTCGATTTGATTTAAACCAAAACAACTGAATGCACACCCCTACTTTACAATGGAAAACAATCAAGACCGAAAGCTTTTAATAGAAGCCATTCATCAAAGAGCTGCCATAATCTTAATGTCACTGCTGTTAGAATGGTTCTAGCTTATTGACTCAAAGTATCCCTAGCTGGAGGCAAATTTAGTGGGTCACAATCACCGAGTTGATTCCATGCTATAATAGCCAAGTGGATCTTTGAATCTCTCAAAGAGCATCACATTATTGACAAAATCTAATTATTTGGTTCTACACATTAGCTTTGATTATTTACTAGTCATGAAGGAAAAGGCAACACTAATAGTGCAACTTAATTGGGTTAAACAAGCTCATGCACACATGCATCACTCATAGATTTGGACCAAGAATCATCACTTTGTCTAATAGCTTATGGTAGATGTAATTATTTCTTTTTGGTAAAGGCCCGGAGAGAATGGGCTATATGATACTTTAGGAGTGAAAGTAGCATGGATATTATCCGTTTTGAGCTATTTTTGTATCAGAATCAATCCGAATATAGATAAAAATTTAAGGATCCGACTAATATTCATATCTGTATCCATATCCATCTAAGAAAAATGGATATAGATATGGATAGACAATTATCTGATCCATATCCGAATATCCGAATCGAAATATAATCTTATATAATTTTATATAGTACTTATCAGTTTTTTAAAAAAAAATATAATTATATAAATATATTATTAATTTAATTTATCATCTATTTAGTAATATCTTTGATTATGTAGTCATAAAATTTAATTATCTTATTTATATCCATAATTATATCCATATTTTTAATATCCAAATTGTATCCGTAACCGTTTAAATAAATATGAATATAAATTTTTACATCTAAATAATATTCATATGTATATTTATATTCATAAAAAAAAATAAATATAAATATGGATATACTGATATCTGATCCGTATCCGATCTGATTTTAGTCCTAAATGCCCTCCCCTAAATATCTTTAACCCTTCATACCCTACTGAAGGCTAGATTTAACATAAACTATTGGTACTTATATTTTAGAGGGCTTTGGATGTAATGGCTGAATTGAGGATGTAAGAAGATTATGTCAACATTGGAATAATAAAGATAAACCTTGAAAGTAGAAGTTAGATTTTATTTTGTTCTCCTATATATTAACTCCAATTTGAATATAAGCTAAATTGAATTAGGTCTCACATATTCTTCTTGATTTGATTCCACCATTCTTATGTTCAGACAGAGTTAAGTAAAGTATGTTTTTTTCTTGTTCTAATTTATAAGTAGAATTTGGTAATCTTTTATGTTTTGAATTTGTACAATTTGTTCTTATTTTTTCCATAAATGGTACCATCTATATAGCTAAAAAAATGCATATGAAAATCATATATCCAAATGTTTTAAACAAAGTGAACCAAACTTTAGCTCAATGGTCCTATTCTCTTGCTTGGAAGAGAAGATAAAAATGGTTTATTTGTTCTCAAGATATTTAACTTCCCTGGAGATTTTTCTAAGTAAGATCCTTGATTCGTGCCATGAATGAGATCTTTCCTCCCCTCTTATGAAAATAAATGAATAAAAAATAGAATTTTAAAATTTTTAAAAATTATCCACTTGGGTTCTATGTCACGCCTTCGATCTGACATTATGAGCCAAGGTTATAACAACCAATGCATACTCATAGGAAATTTTCCCCATAAACATATAAAGATATCTCATTATGATATCATAAAATAATATAGCAGAAAGAATTTAATTAACTTCAATCCAAATATCAATAATTAATGATCCATTTGATAAATAAAGTTCATGAGTCTTATAACAATTAAACCTATAAAATAATTATAATAATAATACTAAATCTACACTACATCAACAATGTTGAATCTCTATTCTCACTCCATAACAATACTTGGGATCGCAATAATTCTCTGAATCTATAAGGAAAGAGTGGATAATAAGCTAGACAATATAATAAATAATGAATATTTTAACTAGATAAATTAGATAATAACATAAATAATAGTTTTACTAAAAATAAGCATGCAGAATATATCAATTTAAAACCAAAATCGGATCTAGACATACAACATTATCAAAATATTATAGATACGAATCCAATCTTTCTCAAAATTCAATATTTTCATTTATGAATCTAATTTCTTTCAAAATATCAAATTTATCTTATTAGCTATTTACTATGGCCACACTTATATTCTATAGTTAGGCTAGATAATAAGCTCAGAAATAGTCAAAATACCAATGCATAGTCTTCAATAGTAAGATATATATTGAAATGCTAACATATAATGTCTACTGATCGGATGTCAAAGTGCCAACTTACAACCTCCGTAGGTTGGATATCGAAGTATTAATAAACAACCACCACTTGCTCGATATCAAAATACCAATATGCAACCCAAGCAGCAGTGCATCAAAATGCTAACGTATAAATCCCACTAGTAAGATATCAAAATATAGCCTAGTTGCAAGTCCAAAACCAATTTGAATCAAAACATTTTCTTAAACATATATTTCAAACTCCAAATAAAAAAAAAAAGATATATTTAACAATTAAAATACTATATATTAATTCATAAATTATGAATAATTTAATTCAAAAAATATTTTATATTTTATTAATAAATTTAGAAAAAGAGTTACATCACTTATCTTAAGCGAATAACAAGCAAACAAATCCCTTAATTTTGAAAATCTTCCTCGGAGCCTAATATATAGAAGTTATATTTTTATCACAATTTAGCTATGATTATTTAAGAATAAGAATCCTAAGCCCCAACACTTTTATAGGGCTAATCAAGCGGGAGTGCCTAATATCTTGATTAGTCTAATCAAGGTGATTTGGTCTCATCATGATTGGATTAGAATATAAATGGGGGTAAAAAAAATCTAACAGTATCTGCTAAGAACTAAGGTGGAGCTAGCACGCTATCCAGCAGCCAATGGCATCGAGGTCATCACAAATTGGGAGGGAACTCTTTGGGGTCCATGCTTCATCAATAGTGAGAACAGCAGAGAGAGAGAGAGAGAGAGAGAGGACTCTCTCTATCCCTCTTTTTCTCTTCTTCTTCTTGTTTTTTTGTTCTTTTCCTTGGTTTCTTTTGCAAAACAGGGGAACTTGCCCCACCTTTCTCTGGAATAGAAGAGGACCATGAGGCCTGATGGTGGCTATGGTTGGCAATGGTGCTAGCCATAGGAGCACAAATGATGGGGGAAAGAGCAGCCAAACACGATGGTCCAATAGCCGACATGTGGTGCTCGAACAAGGAGGAAAGTAGGGGCTTTTTCTCGATACTTGGAACATCTAGAGAACAGTCATCCATAGCCGGCAGCGCCCAGGCCAAACATAGATGCAGGGGCTCGGCATGGCTGTGGACCAACGGTCGAAGCCGAGTTTGATCAAGAATTTCCAACAAAAATCCCAAAAAGGAAAAATCCAAAATCGAAACAGGACATCCTTTCACAGTCAAATTTCGTGAGCACCCTATTGGAGTCCATGATTCTTAGGCTAAGGAACGTGTGGAGCAAGATGAACTGAAAGATCAAGGGATCATTATCTATCCTAGTGGTTGCAGTGGTGGCGGATGGTGTTCATAGAAGAAGGGGAAGAAGAAACACCGGTGTCATTCACTCCTCGGCCAAAATCTCCAATGAGGAGGTTGAGGGGTTAGCTATTATCTGTGTCTGTCGCCGCAACTTTTTTTTTTTTTTTTTTTTTTTTTTTTTTTTTTTTTTTTTTTTTTTGGAGTTTTTGTAATACGGTACGTGATTAGCTCACGTACGGTGATTACATAAATTTATTTTTTTTCTTCCGATTCTGCACGTGAGCCAATTACCATGGTACGGTTCTGCACCACCTGTGATGCACAAAGAATTTCTCTTTTTGTTGGTGTGTATTTTTGGTTTGCCAGGGGGTGGGAAGCTGATACTTATATATGGCCAATCAAGTAAAACATGTCCTGATCACAAATGGGCTAGGTGTTACATTTTTCCTAGCTGGATAAATATCCCACGGATACGTGGCTTTGGAACCCAACCTGGTCTACTCTTTTGCCAGTCTTTGGCACCAATTTGTGCCTTACTTTTTGAGTAAGAATCTTAGATTTATGCCATGAATAAGATATTTCCTCCCTTATTTTAAAAATAAATAAATTAAAAATAAAAATTTAAAACTTATAAACTATCCACTAAGAGATTCTACCCAGTTGGATAAATATCACGCAGATAAATGGAGAGAACTAACAGGCTCTATTGCTATCCCCCGTGCCAAAGCCTACCCCATAATGCATCTAGTATATATATAAGGCTCTATTGCTATCCCCCGTGCCAAAGCCTACCCCATAATGCATCTAGTATATATATATACATAATAGAGACTAAACTTGTGTAGTTCTCTCCATTCATCATGTGGATATTGGTATCAATAATGTTGATATTAAAACTCCTGGCTATTATTAAAGCTCATTATTTAATATACAAGATAATAATAATATTGGTGTTAATGTGATTGGCTATCATTAAAATTTATAACTTAATGTGTAGTAGAAATTTAACTATTAAAATTTTTATTAATCATGGTCATCATTAATGGAGAAAAAAACCATATCTTAGGATGTTAATGATGTTGATATTAATAAGTTTTTTGACTGCAAGTCCATAACAAATAATATTAAAGCCTAGCCGATTGCATGTTACAATTTTGGGTTTTGCTTTCATGCTCCTTAATTATATTTTATTAGATAAGGGTAGTTAGGGAAGTTCAAATCAAACATCACAAACAATCCCTATCTCGCAGTCGCCTCTCTCTATGCCGGTTGCCTCTCCATCGCGTCAGCCGCCTCACCGGCCCCCTCCCCTTCCTACTTCTCCTCCTCTCACTCCTCACATCATCCTCTCGCCACCACCTCTCCCACATCGGCCGCCTCCCCCTCCCCTAGCCGCCACCTCTCCCTGCTCCCCTCCCTTTGTTGCCATGTCTCCTCGCATCTGCCACATCCCACACTGACCACCTCCCCTCGCCACCGCTCCTCCTCCTCTGTCTCCTCGCGCCAGCTTGTCTTCCCTTCTCTACATCGTCCCCCTCCCTTCGTCACCACTTCACCCTGTGCTGACCGTCTCTTCGCTACATCGGTCGCCTCTTCCTCCTCTTGTCGTTGCTTCTCCCTGCCTCGACCTCTTTTCCACTACATCGGCCGCCTCTTGTCGGCCCCTTTCGCTCATAGCCTCCCACGTTGACCGCCTCTCCTCCTCCTCCCTTTCCTTGTGCCATGCTCCTCATCCTCTTTCTCCTCCTCTCGCGCAGTTCTCCTCCTCCTCGAGCGGTGATCTCCCACGATCTCCGAGCAATTCCCCCACGGTCTCCTCCTCCTCAAGTAGCTCTCCTTCTCCTCCTCTCCCTCTCTCGTCTCTGTAGGTGGTGGCGGTGCATGGATCGCAAGGACCCTCGAGGCCGTCATGGACCAGGCCACCGGCACCCTGCTCCTCCCCATACCCCATCTCTCATTCCAAAATTCAAGGAATTGTCATTTTCTTTGGTGCAAAAATGCCCATGCAGTTTGAATTATTTACTGCACCAGCCACACACACGATGAATTAAAATTTGTTGTTGATGGATAAATCAAAGTCATTCATCTTAAATAGGATAGTAAAAAAAATATCCATGATAAAAAGACTAACAAGGGTTTTGGATGTATGTATGTATGTATGTATGTGTGTGTGTGTGTGTATGTATATGTATATATATATATATATATATGTATGTATGTATGTATGTGTGTGTGTATACACATACATACATATATACATACATACATACATACATACATAATAATAATAATATATATATATATATATATATATATATATATATATATATATATATATATATATATATATATATATATATATATATATATAGGTAGATTAGGATCCGATTGACCCGATCCTAGCTCCCATCCGGTCGGATTCCTCTCCGTTGGATCGGCACGCATCTCCAAAGTTGTTGTTTGGGAAAATGAAGGACATTTTTCGCTCCGTTAGCTGATCTAGCATTACTTGAAAAAAATAAGCTGAAAGGATTAAATGAGATCAAGTCATCGTTTCCTCTTTGGCGTCTCTTCTCCATAAAGCTATGATGCTGCTTTAATGGGGATGGAATTGAAAAAAAGTGAGAGAGTAGATTTTCTCGTTTGAAATAAAACTCTTTCCTCCCTCTCATCGATAAAATCTCCTTCTTTCTCCCTCTATTTCCCTCTATTTCTCTTCGAAAGAAACTTCTTCTCCATCTCTCTCCGACATAAACAGTCCAATCTATCTTTCTTTCCATTGCAAATACGAGATTGACTCTCTCTGGTGCAACTACGTCCCTGGCTCTCTCCATCATAAAAATATCGCAAGCGATCTCTCTTCGGTGCAAACACATCGTCAGCTCTTTCTCTCCATCACAAACAAGTCACTGGCTCTCTTTTCTTGGGTGCAAACACATTGCGGACTCTCTTTCAGGTGCAAACACCATGCCGACATTTGCTTCTCTCCCTCCCTCTCTTTCTTTCTGGTGCAACCATCTCGTTGGAACTGTTTAGGATATAATAATTGAGTGCAAGATATCTTTTTATACTATTGTCACTTCATTAGAGGCTAAATATTTCAATGAATGTATGAAAAATATATGCGATATTGTAAAAAATTTATAGCATGAAAAACATAGAGATTGTTCAATCACTATCCTTTGATAAAGTCAGTTAAATGTTATTAGTCAACTTACTAATTAAAAAATTTTTAATATTTAATGATTATGCTTGTTGGGTATAAAATACCCTCCAGCCGAAGTTTGTGACAGGACTGACCCTCCGGGGATCCAACCGACTTCCGACCTCCGACGATGTCTCTTCAAACCTCCCAGGCGGCTGAGCCTCCGCAATACTCTCAAGTTTTGCTGACGGATAAGCCCCCACCAGCGTCGATTGGATTCTTCGCGACGGACGGACTCCACCCAAATTTTCACGATGATCGACCATCTTCTAGACTTCGCCCGGACTCCTACGGGAGCCGGACCGCATCCCCAACTCCAACTGCAGGAAGGCCTCGTCTGGACTCCTACGGGAGCCGAACCTCATCCCCGACTCCAGCTGCAGGCAGACTTCGTCCGGACTCCTACAGGAGCCGGACTCCGCCCACGACTTCACTTGCAGGTAGACCTCGTCAGGACTCCTACGGGAGTCGGACTTCGCCCCCAACTCCGGCTGTAGGAAGGCCTCGTCCGGACTCCTACGGGAGCCGGACCTCATCCCCGACTCCAGCTGCAGGCAGACTTCGTCCGGACTCCTACGGGAGCTGGACTCCGCCCACGACTTCACTTGCAGGTAGACCTCGTCCGGACTCCTATGGGAGTCGGACTTCGCCCCTAACTCCGGCTGCAGGAAGGCCTCATCCGGACTCCTACGAGAGCCAAACCTCATCCCCGAATCCGACTATAGGCAGACTTCGTCCGGACTCCTACGGGAGCCGGACTCCACCCATGACTTCACTTGCAGGTAGACCTCGTCCGGACTCCTACGGGAGCCGGACTTCGCCCCCAACTCCGACTGCAGGAAGGCCTCATCCGGACTCCTACGGGAGCCGGACCTCATCTCCGACTCCGGCTGCAGGCAGACTTCGTTCGGACTCCTATGGGAGCCGGACTCCGCCCATGACTTCACTTGCAGGTAGACCTCGTTCGGACTCCTACGGGAGCCAGACTTCGCCCTCAACTCCGGCTGCAGGAAGGCCTCGTCCGGACTCCTACGGGAGCCAGACCTCGTCCCCGACTCTGGCTGTAGGCAGACTTCGTCCGAACTCCTACGGGAGCCGGACTCCGCCCACGACTTCACTTGCAGGTGGACCTCGTCCGAACTCCTATGGGAGCCGGACTTCGCCCCCAACTCTGGCTGCAGGAAGACTTTGCCCGGACTCCTACGGAAGCCAGACCTCGTCCCCAACTCCGGCTGCAGGAAGACCTCGTCCGGACTCCTACGGGAGTCGGACCTCATCCCCGACTTCGACTCCAGGAAGACTTCGTCCGGACTCCTACGAGAGCCGGACTCCGCCCATGACTTCACCTGCAGGTAGACTTCATCCGGACTCCTACGGGAACCGGACTCCACCCACGACTCCAATCACAGGTAGGCTTCGTCCGGACTCCTACGGGAGTCGGACTTCGCCCCCCGACTTCAATTGCAGGTAGACTTCGTCCGGACTCCTACAGGAGCCGGACTTCATCCCTGACTTCAACTGCAGGAAGACTTCGTCCGGACTCCTACGGGAGTCAGACTTCGAGCTCCTGTTGCAAGCGACCCACTCCGAGTTACCGCTGCAAACGAACTACTTCAAGTTCCTACCACGAGCGGCCTTGGTCGAGACTCCTCGACAAATGATCCCCGTCCGGGCTTCTACGGAGACTGGACTCCAACCGAACTTCGGCCGACAGGTCTGGACCCCCTGGCAGGCCGCAGTAACGGCCACGACTCTGCTCCACTTCCTGCGATGGGTTCTGCACGGCTCCATCACTCCCTGGCAGGCCGCAGTAACGGCCACGACTCTACTCCACTTCCTGTGATGGATTCCGTGCGGCTCCATCACTCCCTAGCAGACCACAATAATGGCCACGATCCTGCTCCACTTCCCGCAACGGATACCACGCAGTTCCTCCATCCTCTGGCAAGTCGCGACAACGGACGCCGCTCCACTCCCCGCAACAGACTCCACGTGGCATGTCCCGGCGATAGCCACGATTCCACTCTCCTACTCTTCGCAACAAACTCCTCCTGACCCCGGGCAGCCACTACCAGACGGTTACAAACATCGCTATCAGTCTGTTGCCCCCTCCACCTATAAAAGGGGGACCCCAGATACGTTATTCTCTAAGCTCTCATTTCTTACCTAAAAACTCTGCTAAAATTTTCGTTCGAGCACTCTATTCTTGTTGAGGCAGAGAACTGACTTGAGCATCGGAGGGTCTTGCCGGAGCAACCCCACCTCCGATTTAGACTTCTTTTGCAGGTCCTGACGGCGACCATGACTCCCTCGACTCCAGCTTCTCCGACGTAGGTGGATTTTTGCACCAACAGGATTGGCGCTAGAGGAAGGGACTGTGTCTTCGCAGTACCCTTGTTCTTAAAGGAGCGCTCAACGAGACCGCCTCCGATCATCTTTTCCGACGTCCTCTCCTCCTTCCTCCACTAGGTCTTCGCCCGATGCCTCCCCGTAAAGCATCCACGTGACGATCCACGGCCTCCGCGGCCAGATCCCAGGCTCCGACCTCACCTCCAGTTTTCCAGCCTCCTCCTCCTCCTCCGACAACGGTGGTTGGCGCGGAGCAATTCGACCTACTAGTGCAGCAGGTCAGAGGCCTCACTGAAGCTGTGCAGGCCATACAACAGCAGCAGCAGCCGCAGGCATCGGTGCGACTGGAGAGAGCATCATCAGAACACCAGAATCCGACGGTAGGACGGGCCACTTGGGCCAGCCACCCCGTCTTTTCTGGAAAGATGAATCCGAGGGTGGAGAGCCCTCAGTCGGATCACGATTCCACCCCTGGAAGATCTCTACCTCCATTCTACCAGAAGATCCTCGAGACCCGTAGTCGAGAGGATTTCTTGGACCGAAGGCCCCAGGAGATGAACTGACGGATCGAAGAACTCTGCCATGCTCCCCCCGCTTATAGTGAGGACATTTGTACTGACCCTCCCTTTTCTCAAATGATCATGCAGGAACCGATCCCGCCAAACTTCAAGCTCCCTCAATTTGAAAGCTACGACGGGACTTCAGACCCGGTTGATCATCTGGAGGCCTTCCGGACAATGATGCTGCTTCATGGCGCGTCCGATGCCATCCTGTGCCGAGCCTTCCCATCCACCTTGAAGGGCACGGCGAGAAACTGGTACTCGACACTGAAGTCGGGTAATATTTTTTTCTTTGATCAGATGAGCCACCAGTTCATGGCTCATTTCGTTAGCAGCCGACGTCCCTGGAAGGGTTCGGAGTCCCTCATCAACATCAAGCAGAGGGAGGGGGAGTCCATTCGGGCCTACATCAACCATTTCAATGTCGCCGCGCTGGAGGTCTGGAACTTGGACCAGTCGGTAGCGATGGCCGCTCTGAAGGGTGGCCTTCAGAAGAACGACCTTTTGTTCTTCCTGGAAAAGAAGTACCCCAGGAATTTTGCTGATCTATTGGCCCGGGCCCAAAGGTACGCTCGAGCTAAAGAAGCCTTCAAAATGAAGGATGAAAAGGTCGCGAGAGAGCGGCAGGCGGGAGACTCGAGTAAGCCCGCAGTCGAAAAAGGGCCGAGAGAAGCTCGGCCACATTCTCGAACTCCTCCCGGGCACAAGCATGTCCAGACTCTTCTCTGGGTATGCAGGCAGGGAAGCCCGGATCGTCGGGCTCGACGGGGCTCTCCCCCAGGAAGATTTCGCAACTATGCCCCCCGCAACGCATCGAAAACCCAGGTGCTGATGGAGGTCAGAGAGCAGCTCCCTAGGCCAGAGAGGATGCGCACGCACCCCGAGAAATGCAATCCAAACAAGTTCTGCCTCTACCATCGTGACCACGGCCACGACACGGAGAAATGCATCCAGCTTCGAGATGAGATCGAGGAGCTCATCCGACAAGATCGGCTCGACAGATTCATTCGACGCCGGCCTGAGGGTAGAGAAGATCGGCCAAGAGCCCTATCGCAGCCTGAGCCGCCAAGGAGGGAAGAGCAGCCCAGAGATCGGCCTCCAATCGGGATCATCAACTCCATCTCTGGAGGACCTCGACAGGGAGCAGACCTTCCACAGTGCTAGGATTTGAAAACTTGTAAATGTATAACGAACGACTCTATTTTAAATCAAAATTCCTTTCAGACCTACACATCTTTTCCTTTTTGGCACGGACTTGCAACGACAGGGGACGACCCCCTCGGGCAACAAAAATAAACCCTAATGTGGACAAAATCGAAGGCCCGATTCTCCTTAGATCGGATGGGGGGAGAGGCCCTGCAACGTTGATTTATGTCACAAATTGACATAAAAAGTATCAATTAATATCTAAATTATCTAACTTTATTAAGAAATTGATACTTGTTATTATATTTTGTAGAAGAAGAGATCATCAATAGAAAGAACAAGAAAAGAGGATTCCAACGGCGCAAATTTTATGCAAAACGGAGTTAAATTGACCCAGGAATTGAAGAATGAAGAAAGAAGACTCAATTGGGTCAAACCCGAGTCAAATCAGATCAAAATTGGTCAAAAATCAACTGATTTGGTGATCTGGTTAGCCGCCTGGTCCACAGCAACAGGCGCATGGACCATGGACCCATCGGCGCACCATAAACCCCCTAAAACCTCTTAGTCCCACATCGGAAGTTTTGAAAACCTTATAACCCCCAAATGCCTATAAAAAGCCCCCAAAGGCCCTTGTTTTATGTATTCTTCCTTCCGATCAAGCTTGTAACCCTAGATAGTGGGGTTTTTAGCTCTCTTTTCAAGCCTCGAGCTTTGAGGTTTTTGTAATAAATTTTTTTTTTTATATATAAAATCTTATTTTTATGCAATTTCATCTCTTTACATTATGCAATTTATTTTTCTTGCAATTAGGATAGTTTAATTTATGCAATTTAATTTTATGCAATTAGGTTAGTTTAAATTATGCAGTTTAAATTTATGCAATTAGGATAGTTTAATTTATGAAATTAGGGTAGTTTATTTTTCTGTATTTAAATTTTGCAAGTAGATTTAGATCATGTCTAGCTAAGCATCCCTTCTAGGGTTTGCGATGAAGCTAGATCATGAGTAGGGATTTTACATAGGGTTCTTTCTTTTTCTTAGGATTTCTTTTTCTTCCTCTTTTGCCAAGAATTTTTGATGAACTATAGTTGGGTCAGAGTCCCTTCATAGTTCATGCTTGATTCAGTGCATAGGAGGAGAAAACCCTAAGGGATCCTAGTTATTACTCCCCTGTAAAGAATCTTGATGGGTTATCGTTGGGCCTTAGTCCCTTCATAATCTATGCTTGGGAAAGACAAGAGGAGTAGTCGTTATGATCATTAAGAAGAATTCTAGGTAGAATTCCCTAATCTAGATCTAGTGGATTCAAAAACCCTAGATCCTTAGTCTTATTGTCTTTAGCAAATAACTTTCGACTTTCGATTTTTGTTAAAGCTCACTTGAGCATAGATTTGAAAATCATTTTTAAAACCAAGTCTCTGTGGGATCGACCCGTACTCGCTGGTCGTGCTACTCTGCACACCGTGCGCTTGCGGTTTTATTTACAAATTTTAAGATTTGAACATCAAGTTTTTGGCGCCGTTGCCGGGGATTTGGCGTTTTAAATTATTTTCAAATATTTGTTCTTCGTGCGTTATAACTCTCTTTCTTTTTTCTTTAGGTTTCTATATTTAGTTGGTGATTGCTGGAAAACTCAGGTACGCTTCTAATTTCTCTTTTATTATTTTTAGTTAATTACTTTTGCTTTTAGACCTAATCATTTAAATTTACTTAATCACAAAAAAAAAAAAAAATATAAAACAAAACAAAAGACATTTCATAATCGTGAAGTAAAATATCAAAATAAAAAAAAAATTCTAAATTAAAATCTTTTACATTCTTGGTCATCTTGTTTATTTGTATTTGCATTTTCATAATTAATCTAAGGGCATCAACCCATTAACAAGATAAGGTGGGGATTTCATTACCCTTCCTTAGCCCAAAAACCATCTCCATCATATTGCATTACCTAGACTTTTAATCTTAAAATCAATTAGACGTCAACCTTAAGGAATTCGAGCTCAATAGGACAAGGAACCCTAAGAGTTCTACCAAGTTTGAGTTGTTTGATTAGTTGGTGTCTAGGCAAGTCCCTGAGGGTGGTTTGTTAAATTGGTTCAGTTGCTGGCCTGGCCAACTCGTTTGGTGTCTAGAAAGGCAACGATGAGTGAACCTCCCACCTCTTATACTTACCTGGCTAACTAGTTGATCAATCTCCACTTGGAAGGTTTGAAGGGTCATCTTGGAACAGTTAAGAGCTGTCTAGATTTAGGTTAACCCTAGGATAGATTGAGTTTAATTTATTGATTCACTTGTTTGAAAAAAAAAAAAATTTAAAATTTAAATTAATTTGGTTACTTTTCTTTAGATTTAGGACTCCTTAGGATCTTCTCTTTAGAACTTTTTCTCTTTTCTTTCTTTTCCTTATACATAAAAATTTTATTAAAAAAAAAAAATTGTATAAATATCGAGAATCGTACACTTCGTGTGTGGAGAAGAGTGTCAGGTCGTCTAGTTAGAATTGAGTCAATTCCTGTTGTTCCAATGGCTGAACCAATCCAACCCATGACCCTTAAAGATTTGTGTTATCCAGTTGGCTCCATCCAACCATCTTGTATCAGGTTGCCACAACCCACAGCTAACAATTTTGAAATCAAACCTCAAATCATAAATATGCTTCCAAAATTCATAGGATTAGAGGATGCTTATATATTTATTAGAGAATTTGAGGAGGTATGTGCAACCATGAAACTGCAATTAACAGAGGATGAGGTCAAACTTAGATTAATCAACTTTGCCCTTAAGGACAATGCTAAGAAGTGGCTTTATAGTCTGCCAAACTATTCTGTCACTACCTGGGAGGGCTTTGTGAGAACATTTTTAAAAAAATATTTCCCCCATCATAAAACAGCTAGGATTAGGAATGAAATAAATCAATTTTACCAACTAGCTGGTGAATCATTTTGGAAGTACTTTGATCGTTTCAAGAATCTTTTGACCCAATGCCCACACCATGGAATAGAAACTTGGAGACTATGCCAGATCATCTATGAGGGGTTAGATTCAAACTCAAGAACCATGCTAGAGTCCATGTGCCAAGGCCAATTTATGGACAAAGAAACTACTGAAGCTTGGCAATTCTTAGAAGACCTAGCCGAGAAAAATTTACAGTGGGAAACAACTAGGGAACCTGATAAAGCTACACCTTCAAGAGGAGGAATGCATCAAATTCAACCAACCCTAGCATCAGAGGCCAAGATTGCAACCTTAACACGTAGATTGGAAGCCTTAGAATTACAGAGACCAGCCAATGTAAATCAAATATCTGCACCCATGTGTAAAGGGTGCAATGCACCAGACCATGTCTTAGAAGAATGTTCCTACTCGAATGAGTGTACACAGGTGAATGCCACCTATCAAGGACCATTGAACAATCCTTATGCACCCACATATAACCCAGGTTGGAGGAATCACCCGAATTTCTTATGGTCCCAGAATCCTAATGTAGGCAATCCAAATTTCAATCAGCAAAATCTAAGGTCCAACCCAGTAATGAACAACCCGCCAGGCTTCCATGATAATGACAAGAAAATTACCTCTTTAGAGAAAAGCCTAGAAGCCATGATGAAGACACATACCAGCTTTATGCAAACCACGGGTCAACTCATAAATAATAACACCCAAGCTATAGCCCGTCTGGAAATGCAAGTAAGTCAGCTGGCTTCGACCATTAGTGAACGAGAACATGGTAGGTTACCTAGCCAACCTGAGCCAAATCCTAGGAACCAAAATGGTCCACGACCCCAACAAGGAAACCAAGTTAATGGTGTAAATGCCATTCATACCTTAAGATCAGGAAAACAAATAGACAATAAGGTAGTTGCACTTGATGATATAGATGACTCATCTGCCGAGTCACCTTCTAAAACTACTACCTTTCAACCTCAAGCACCAGAAACTGAAAATTCACCTAGTCCAGTACTTAAAAGTCCTAGAGCTCCTTTTCCAAACAGACTGAAATCCAATAAATCTGAACATTTAGATAAAATTTTAGAGGTATTTAAACAAGTCCAAGTTAATATTCCTCTTTTAGATATAATCCATCAGGTTCCAACTTATGCCAAATTTTTAAAAGATCTCTGCACTAGGAAAAGGACCACTAATGTACCAAAGAAAGCATTTTTGGCTGCAAGTGTCAGTTCATACCTATCTAGCCATGTGCCAATTAAATATAAGGACCCTGGAGCTCCAACAATTTCTTGTGTTATTGGAGAAACCAATATAAAAAAGGCCTTGCTAGATCTAGGAGCTAGTGTGAATATCCTTCCATATTCGGTGTATGAACAACTAGGATTAGAAAAACTTCAACCTACTGGGATCACATTACAGTTAGCCGATAGATCTCTCAGGATCCCTAAGGGAATGGTCGAGGATGTTCTGATAAAGGTTAAAAATTTTATTTTTCCTGTAGATTTTATTGTTTTAGAGACTGAGCCAGTTGCGAATCCTAAAGGACATATACCTGTCATTTTAGGAAGACCATTCTTAGCTACGGCCAATGCTGAAATCAATTGTCAAAATGGTCTAATGAAGTTATCCTTTGGGAATATGACCATTGAGCTTAATGTTTTTAACTTAGAACAGGAATCCTCTTCTCATGCTGATGTCAATGTAGTCCAAGATGGTATTTATGAATCCATTGACATTAGTGATGATGAAGTCGACCTAGAGTCTAACCCCTGGTTAATCCATGAGTCTGAGGATGTCAATGAAATACTTAAAGAAAATCAGATTAATCAGGAATCGACACTTCCTACTGAACCAATCATTGAGATGGTGAACTCATCACCTAAACCATCGATAGAGGAAGCACCCATTTTAGAACTGAAGCCCCTCCCAGAACATCTCAAGTATGCATATCTAGGACCCAAAGAAACTTTGCCTGTAATTATTGCATCAGACCTAGATCCCAAGCAAGAGGAGGAGTTATTGTCAGTTCTAAAAGCAAATCAAGAGGCAATAGGTTGGACCATAGCAGATATCAAAGGAATAAGCCCTTCTATAGTTCAACATAGAATATACTTAGAGGAAGAGGCTAAACCAACAAGAGAAGCCCAAAGAAGGCTTAATCCAGTTATGAAGGATGTAGTTAAAAAGGAGATTCTGAAACTCCTAGATAGTGGAATAATTTATCCTATTTCTGATAGCTCTTGGGTAAGCCCAGTTCAAGTAGTACCCAAGAAATCTGGGGTAACAGTGGTCCAAAATAATGCAAACGAACTTATCCCAACTAGGACCCAAACAGGATGGAGGGTCTGTATAGACTATAAAAAGTTGAATGCTGCGACAAGGAAAGATCACTTTCCTTTGCCATTTATTGATCAAATGTTGGAAAGACTAGCCGGACAAGAGTTTTACTGTTTTCTTGATGGATACTCCGGTTACAACCAGATCCCCATAGCCGCTGAAGATCAAGAAAAGACTACATTCACCTGTCCATTTGGTACTTTTGCCTATAGACGAATGCCCTTTGGACTATGTCATGCACCGGCAACCTTTCAGAGATGCATGATCAGCATGTTTTCAGATATGATAGAACGATTTCTAGAAATTTTTATGGATGACTTTTCTGTTTTTGGTCTAACCTTCTCCGAGTGTCTGAATCACTTGCAATTAGTTCTAGAACGATGTAAGGAGAAGCACCTAGTTCTCAACTGGAAAAAATGTCAGTTTATGGTCAAACAGGGAATAGTTCTTGGCCATGTCATTTCTAAAAAGGGGATTGAAGTGGACAAGGCCAAAATAGATCTAATTGCAAGTCTTCCACCACCTAAATCTGTGAAAGAAATACGTTCATTTTTAGGTCATGCTGGATTCTATAGAAGGTTTATTGCCAACTTTAGCAAAGTAGCACGTCCACTGACTAATCTTTTGGCAAAGGATACCAAATTTGAATTTACTCATGAGTGCTTGGAATCCTTTGAATTTCTAAAAAATGCACTTGTATCAGCTCCAATCATTCATCCTCCTGTCTGGTCTGAACCATTTGAATTAATGTGTGATGCGTCCGATCATGTTGTGGGCGCAATCTTAGGTCAACGAATAAATAAGCTGCCTAGAGTGATATATTATGCAAGTAAAACCTTAAATGATGCGCAGCTTAACTACACCACAACTAAGAAGGAGTTCCTTGCCGTTGTCTTTGCTTTAGAGAAATTTAGATCTTATTTGGTTGGGACCCACACCATTGTTTACACCGATCACTCAGCCATTAGACATCTCCTAGCAAAGAAGGATGCCAAGGCACGTTTAATCAGATGGATTTTGCTCCTTCAAGAATTTGACCTAGAAATTAGGGACAAGAAAGGCACTGAGAACGTTGTAGCAGATCATTTGTCCCGAATTCCAGTTGCACCATCTAGTGAACCACCCATCAATGAATCTTTCCCAGATGAGCAACTCATGTCTTTGTCTACTGAACCTTAGTTTGCTGATATTGTAAATTATTTAGCCATAGGCAAGATACCTTCTCATTGGACTAAGCAGGATAAATATAAATTCTTTGCCCAAGTGAAGTATTTCATTTGGGATGATCCTTATCTTTTTAAACAATATCCTGATCAAATTATTAGAAGGTGTATCCCAGATAACGAAGTCATGAATATTTTATCTTTTTGTCATGATCAAGCATGTGGGGGTCACTTCGCGTCTAAGAAAACTACTGCTAAGGTTCTCCAATGTGGTTTTTATTGGCCCAATTTGTTTAAGGATGCTCACGAATATTGTAAAAATTGTGCTCAATGTCAGAAAATGGGCCGAATCACCAAGCGACACATGATGCCACTCAACCCAATCTTGGTAGTTGAAGTTTTTGATGTTTGGGGGATTGATTTCATGGGACCATTTCCAAATTCATTTGGAAATGAATATATTCTAGTAGCAGTTGATTATGTTTCAAAATGGGTAGAAGCAATTGCATGTAGAACACCCGATAGCAAAATGGTCATTAAGTTTCTTAAAGAAAATATTCTCTCCCGTTTCGGTATTCCTAGGGCAATCATTAGTGATCGGGGAACCCATTTTTGTAACCGACCTTTTGCAACATTGATGAAAAAGTATAATGTCACCCACAAATTGGCCACACCATATCATCCTCAAACTAGTGGGCAAGTTGAAGTGTCAAACCGACAAATCAAACAGATCCTGGAAAAAACTGTTAATGCCAATAGAAAGGATTGGTCTTTAAAATTAATTGATGCACTTTGGGCATACCGAACCGCTTTCAAGACCAATCTAGGAATGTCTCCTTATAGGATTGTGTTTGGTAAACCATGTCACTTGCCTATTGAGATAGAACACAAAGCCATGTGGGCCATCAAACAACTAAATACAAATTTGAACGATGCTGGAAACCATAGGAAGCTTCAATTGAATGAATTAGAAGAACTTAGAAATGAAGCCTGTGAAAATGCAAGGATATACAAGGAACGAACCAAAGCATTTCATGATCAATCAATTATAAGAAAAACTTTCAATATCGGACAAAAGGTGCTCTTATATAACTCTAGATTACATCTGTTTCCAGGAAAGTTTAGGTCTAGATGGACAGGACCATTTTTAGTAAAGGAAGTTTTTTCACACGGGGCTGTTGAGAATGAAAACCCAAGTAATGGTGTTATCTTTAAAGTTAATGGTCAACGATTAAAACCATTCTTGGAATTACCTGTCAAGACTGTTGAAGATGCCATGGTTCTTTATGAACCAACTTATTCTGATTAAGTTGCTTCGAGGTTTGGTCTGGCTGAAGACATAAAACTTAGCGCTTCTGGGAGGCAACCCAGCTTATTTAATTTCTAATGCTTTCTTTGTTTTCAGTTTGCTTAGGACAAATAAATTAGATAAACTCCATTGGGGACAATGTCGGTCAAGTTGAGGGGAGAGCTTGAACAAAATCAGGTGTTATCATTTCCTTTTCCTTCCACTATGAGTTATTTCTTGCATTTAATATATTATGTAAAAAATAAAAAAATAAAAAAATAATAAAAATATATATATATATATATGAAATAAATTAATCTATAAAAGAAATAAGAGTAAGTTAGAAAGTATTTGCTAATGTAGTGAGTCACGGAGAAGATTAGCTGGTTAGACTCTTGGTGGCTTAGGTCATTTAAAGACTATTAGCACTTCCAATTGCACATGCACACTAACAAGGTAAAGTAGGTGTTAATTGTAAGGCCAATTAAGGATTTGAGTATTATTTAAATTAGATAATTTTCTCTACACCCCAATTGAAGAAATTTGAATTTAAGGAAAGAGCTACCTGTCTGAAATAAAATGCAAAATACAGAGTAAATGTGGATTGCCCTAAGCCTAGTAACCGGGTCTCTTCACCTAAGTCAAGTGTTGAGATTCGCGTCAAACGGTGGTGGGAAGGCCAGGATGCTCAGCAAAAAAAAAAAAAAAAACAGTGTGAAAGCTACCTTAGTTCTTTGTTTAATCTGGGGTGTATAAAAAATTAATCGAACTAAGTTATGAAAAATGATACAATTGGCCTGTACAAGTTAATACTGAAATACTAAGTTAGTTATCACTCACACAAGTGCTATAAAACTTTAAGTGTACTCTAAGAAAGCTTCTAAGTAGACTGACTACCGATTCTAATTCGAAGCTCATTACTTAGTAATACTAGAAAACTTCTTGAATTTCGATCTTAAATTAATTTGCAAAGGAAGGATCTTTTTGGAATATGATCTTATTTTGGTACATTGCTAAGGGACTAGCAATGATTAAGTTGGGGGGTGTGATTTATGTCACAAATTGACATAAAAAGTATCAATTAATATCTAAATTATCTAACTTTATTAAGAAATTGATACTTGTTATTATATTTTGCAGAAGAAGAGATCATCAATAGAAAGAACAAGGAAAGAGGATTCCAACGGCGCAAATTTTATGCAAAACGGAGTTAAATTGACCCAGAAATTGAAGAATGAAGAAAGAAGACTCAATTGGGTCAAACCCGAGTCAAATCAGATCAAAATTGGTCAAAAATCAACTGATTTGGTGATCTGGTTAGCCGCCTGGTCCACAGCAACAGGCGCATGGACCATGGACCCATCGGCGCACCATAAACCCCCTAAAACCTCTTAGTCCCACATCGGAAGTTTTGAAAACCTTATAACCCCCAAATGCCTATAAAAAGCCCCCAAAGGCCCTTGTTTTATGTATTCTTCCTTCCGATCAAGCTTGTAACCCTAGATAGTGGGGTTTTTAGCTCTCTTTTTAAGCCTCGAGCTTTGAGGTTTTTATAATAAATTTTTTTTTTTTATATATAAAATCTTATTTTTATGCAATTTCATCTCTTTACATTATGCAATTTATTTTTCTTGCAATTAGGATAGTTTAATTTATGCAATTTAATTTTATGCAATTAGGTTAGTTTAAATTATGCAGTTTAAATTTATGCAATTAGGATAGTTTAATTTATGAAATTAGGGTAGTTTATTTTTCTGTATTTAAATTTTGCAAGTAGATTTAGATCATGTCTAGCTAAGCATCCCTTCTAGGGTTTGCGATGAAGCTAGATCATGAGTAGGGATTTTACATAGGATTCTTTCTTTTTCTTAGGGTTTCTTTTTCTTCCTCTTTTGCCAAGAATTTTTGATGAACTACAGTTGGGTCAGAGTCCCTTCATAGTTCATGCTTGATTCAGTGCATAGGAGGAGAAAACCCTAAGGGATCCTAGTTATTACTCCCCTGTAATAAGAAGTCTGGCACACGACAGTTCAACACGACATACGGGTAAGATAGCAAAGACCTTTTCATTTCATTAGCAAAACATGCGTTATAGAGCCTGAAAGCCCGAAGAAGAAAAAACAACAAAAACAACAACGACAGCGACAACGGCGACGACAAACAGACAAGCGACAAAAGAAGACACTTAGAGGAACAAAGGACAAAAGAGCCCTAAGGGGCCCCGGCTTCCTCCGACCTCGAACTTTCGGCTTCGACCCTCGTCAGGGAGTGCCTTAAACTTTCGACTTCTGCTTCCAATTCTTTCTCTCTCATTAGTATCTCCATGTATCTTCGGTGAAATCGCTGGCTTTTGTTCTCCGCCTCTCGACACCTTTTTCTCAGGACCTCAGATTCTGCCTCCGCATCCTTAACGGCCTGCTGCTTGCATACCAGCTGGATCTTCAATTGCTGCAGCTCGGCCATCCCCTCCCCAAGGGCGACAGATAGCTCTTCTACGGTTCTTCTCAGGGATTGGAGTTCGCTAGAATCCGGAGCGGGAGCAAGCTGAGCTCCCTCAACCAGCTTCCTTTGAAGGTGGG
>NC_025996.2:119300640-119323239 GCF_000442705.2 Elaeis guineensis | reverse complement strand
GTTCTAATCTACCCATATCCTTGGGTAGCCAAAGAAATTAGATTCGGATTGTATCTTTCACACCAAATAATGATTGATCTTCTTTCATGATGTGGACATTTTATGTTATCAGGCATCACAAAAATTTGTTCTAGATGGCAAATTGTTTAATAGTATGATGTATGACGAATTGCATTAGAATTGTAAAATTAGAAATTATTACTTCGGGTATAATTTTCAAAGACATGATTTTATAAGATACATGCAAGGTGTCAATGCTCATGAAGCCAATATTTGACTTGTATCTCTTGTATTGGAGAATCTTCCTTTTAAAAAAAAAAAAATTGATGAGAATGTTCTTGCAGGAGCATAATACATCCTTGTGGCGATAAGAAGGCACTAGTTTTCCAGAACCTTATTTTAAGACTCAATTACAAATGATAACAAGCCTCATCCAATTCATTATCTGCTGCTCTATATTGTATAATGATATATCTTGTATCATATATCATATATTAGATCATATATTATATAACATATACTTTTTTCTATAGATAGAAGAGCATGGGAGGGAGCCCGGTAAGGTTGAGTTCTATAGAATGACTCATATGCACCGAGATGGCAGCTTTGTACAAGAGGAGTCCAGAGAACTAATCGTATGTATTGATTTATTTATTAAATAATTTATATTATAAATTTTTATTATTAATATATAGATATGTTCTTTAATATATAGGATAGGACAACTACACTTATTGCAGAGCGTATCAATGAGTCATCATCATCTACGGAGTGCAGTAGTGTCGAGGACCAGGTGTTTACTGAGCTTATGGGATCAGAGCGTTATGGCAAAGTAAGGGGTTATGGAGTTAGAGTTACCCCCACTCAGTTATCTGCAGTGAGCAGATATACTCGAGAGTATAGACAGAACAACAGCACTGTAGAGGTCCATAGGCTAGAGACACATATACAGGAGATGAGTCAGAGATATTACCTACAGATAGAGGAGCTAAAACGGAACTATCAGACAAAGATCGTGTCATTGAGGACTCAGGTGGATCAGATTACATCTTTTCTACGTGGTTTTGTCTCGCATCAGGTAATTAGCTATATATAATTTTTAGATTTTACATTATTTTCATGTATATCTTTATTGTATAGGCTTTATGAGTTGTATGTACTAATTTCTATATTCTCTACTTAGTAAGCTTTTTCCTATTCCTTACAGGGTCCCAATACTTCTAGAAGCCGCCGAGATGATGTTACCATGCACAAGTGATAGATCTCTCTCTCTTTTTTTTTTAGAGTGGGTTCTACTTGAATTCCCTTTTGTTCAGTTTGAGCTTTTAGTTTAGGGCTTATAATTTTGGTTTCATTTGTTATGAGTTCTTTCGGGGGTAGCTTCGAGGTAATCCAGGTCTAGGCATGATGGATATGGTGGTTTGTTACGATTGACTAACAGATATCCTTTTAAGAGCATATCTTTCTCTTATGAACTTCGAACTGAATGAAATGGGTTTTATTTTATTTACTTCAAATGGCCTGAGCGATTGTTGGTTTTATGATAGATCATGCACAAATTATGTTGTCCATTTAGATTTTCGGGTGGTTGAAGATCTTAGAATGCTGGTATCTTCTTTTAGCTTTTATTATGGTAATCATCTCCCACCTGGTATAAGCTTTCTGATATATGTTGATGAAATTGGATTCCTTTGTTTTGTCAATATTGGCTGCTTTACTGCTTGTGACAGCATGAATCCTGAAGATTAGTTTCTAATGGCTATGCTTCTAAAGCAGATGATCTTTCAGAGAGCTCCACTTGTGTTGAATCACATTCCTTATTTGAAGTAACAACGAAACAACTCTGCTGGGACCTTGCAAAATTTTTCAGACAAAACAAGGACAGACGTTCTTCCTGTGATGTATTAATATGTCACTCAAAACGGACCATATATAGGTATGACCAAGAGGGAAGGTCATATTCATTGAAATTAATATGTCAGTCAAAACGGACCATACATTAAATACTGTCACAGAGGGGCTTGTTAATTTGTCTAAGTAGATCTGGGTCATAATGTAACCAAACTCTTGACTTGGTCGCTACATGAGAACATGTTTGTCTAAGTAGTTCTGGCTTGTAAAATATAGGATACATTGAACATGATAAACAGCAGTTATTATTTTTATCATTGCTACCATTGCTTAGAGAGCTAGATTTGTTTGAAAAGGATATTAGCAATCATAAGTGCTCATAGTATTGGTGGCATTGCTTATTTTTCTGTGCTTGTGAATTTCAAATATCAGCATCATATTTTACCTTGTGCATCACAGGCATGATGTGCTAATTTAGTCCAATTGGTGTTTATAAGTACTCAGTTCAATTCATTTGCCACTAACTTTTGCTTCACAGGTTTCAGTCTCCAGTTATTAATTCACTGAGATTCACTGAGATAAGAAAATAAATCTAGGACTTTTTTCCCAAACTAGACATCAGTACAGTTTATATTCTCTGTGCCAACCCGAAGTTCGCACGTAAGCAGAGAGATAGTTTCTAATACCCAGAATCGTTAATCAGATAATTGAATTTGCTGCAAGATACAAATCCAACCTCTCAATCTATTAACACTCTGATCGGTGCATGACTTTCAAGCCACTTGCTTCTGATGCATGAATTTCCGTGATTCTATATTTTTTTTATATTTTTTGTTTAAAAAACCTTTGTGATGCTTGTAATGGTCGCAAATGACCATGGTGTCATATTTCCCAACGACGGAAATAGATGTTGTAGAAAACTATGTTAGCCGCGCTCATCCACGTCGTTAGATACCACTGAGACGACCTTTTCTGCTGAAATCCGACGGCGTTTCAAAGGGTGAAAAAGCCTATAATTTTGTCACCATTCTACGAGCGTCGTCGGACTCCAAAGATCGTTTCCCACTCCTGCATAATCGGTGCGCATCTAACACTTTGAAAAACATCGCGGACCTATTTAGCAAGCGTTTATTTGTGTTGCCAAAAGTCAAAAATAACATCGCCTATTACATATTTTTCTGTAGTATATACATGTATAATGAAATTTTTTGAGATTAATTATATAAGATGTAATAAAAATTTTTTGTGAGACATTAAATCTGATTTAAATTTATTTATATAAAATTTTTGATTTGATTTTGATCGAATTAGAGGTGTCTAATCAATGGCTGATTGAGGTTGTTATAAATCTGTTATAACAGAATTCTCCTGTTGCTGAATTTCTGATGGAATAACAACGTGAATTAAAATTTATTTTAAATTTATTTTAGCAAAATTTTAATGTTGTTATTTTTCTTATGAAGTGGGATTTATTTTAGATCTGAAGTGGATCCATTTTGATGGATATTTAGATCTGAATCCTATCAAAATTCAGCACTGTGCGAAAACAGATTTTACCAGAAATTTATTCCTTATGTATTCATATTTGTATTTAATTAATTTTCTATATGATATCAAATTGAAATTGATGTTTTATAACCAGTATAAGATATGTTTCAGATCTAATATAATGTATATAATATATTAAATCCAATTAGATTAGATGAAGAACTTAATTGATAAAATCAAGGATATATTCATGACATAAAATAGTTTTGTCAATAATTGCATGTTGATGTAATTATATCTGAAATTAGATTTCAGATCTTAGTAGCCTAGTACTCGGATTGATGAGATCACCAGACCATTCGATCATAGGAGATTGAAGAGATTAATCTCTCTTTTGCCTATTCGATGGGTTCTCTTATGACGTACAGGGGTGTCATTGTGATCCGATTTCATGAAGAAGAAAATCGAATAGATTTTTATGTATTGTCTTGATCATAAATATGTTTAGATTAGATCTAAAGTGATTTATGATTTATTACAATAAAATAAAATTTAGATATAAAATTATTTTAGATCTGAATTGTATGTTACATGTGATGTAATCGGTATTGATCTAAAGGTTGTCATGATACATGAGATGTATGTATGAAGTTTAGATCATACTTATATATGTTTAATTATTAAATATATTATAAAAATTTATTTTTATGTATTGAAACATATAGTATGCTTTATCGAAATCCTTGTAGAATAGTTCTACAGACTGAAACACATGTTTCACACACTTAATTATGAATTAAGTTTTGAATGACCTAGATTTGAGAATTAAAAATTATTAAGACACCACATAAAACGATGGGCAAAGGGTTAGCATGAATTAGGTCCTTCTAATGGGTTAGACTTAGGGTTAGAAACACATATAAACCATATAGTGAAATTGATTAAATCTAATCAAGTATTGAATTAGATCAGATCAGTATTTTTCTAAATCAATCTCAATAGTTGTAGTTTAATCAAGTTCATGTGTTTGATTCTAATAAATAGACCATGATCATGGCTCCGTGATTGAACTCAAATCTTCTGGTGAACCAAATCGAAACTAATTAATCAGTTAGTATCTAAGATAAGTTTGGCAGATTCGATCAAGTAGTTTTTAATTGGGAGTTATTCACCTAGATCATCTATAGTGAGTTAAGGGCATATCTCTCCCACTGATCTCACTTGCCAACATAGTAAATTATATTTTAATTAGGTCACTAGTCAATTCGTGTAGACCCATGCCATTAAAGTGAATCAGTGTGACTGATTTAGGTGTCTTTAGATCAGCTTGTGTCTAATTCTTTATATAACTTGGTGAAATCAGTGGGAGGATTTGCAGCTTGCAGGTCAACTTCTTCTCTTATTTTCAGATCAATGAAATCAAATCTTCTAAATTATTAGGTTCATAAAATGATAAATTTATGAGATAACTTGATCATTGCCTTCCATTAAGGTGCATGATAATGAGTCCAATATTCTAAATAGACATTCGAGACACCACACGCCTGGTGTCTGTTATATATTGGAATTATCATTCATCATATGACTATCAAGATGTACCTTCAGATCAATGCTCAGGTTGGCCGAGCCACACTCGGGTTTGGACATCCGTTTGTTGGATACACTTGGTGTGTCATGTTAATGGTTGGACCTAACTAGGATTTTCAGTGGAGGCACCACAAGCCTGCTGAAGGGAAGACTGGGGCAAAACTTATTGCTAAAAGTTGTTTGGAGAAATAATTAGTTATGAACCTATCCATAGATGTACTAGGATTGGTCAAGCCACACTCGGATCCGAATGCAATTCGTGTGGATTCTAGTACCCGCTAAAGAATTAGTGTAAGTTTTCAAGTTGGAGGTAGAGGTTACCAATTCGTAAAAATAGTGGAAGGACCTTTAGACTAAAGTTCATATCTTCAGGATTAAAAATAATTCATATACTAATAAACTAATATTTTTTCTTTCAATTATAGCCAACATACTATCCTTCCGTACGTTATTGGACAGCGACAGGCTCATTGGACCCAACTTTGATAGCTGGTATTGAAAGTTGAAGATCGTCTTGAAGCACGAGAGGATTTTATATATCCTTACGGATCAAGTACTTGAAGAACCTACAGCCAATGCTCTTCGTGTCATGAGAGACACTT
This sequence comes from Elaeis guineensis, assembly GCF_000442705.2. NCBI lineage: Eukaryota > Viridiplantae > Streptophyta > Magnoliopsida > Arecales > Arecaceae > Elaeis > Elaeis guineensis. The sequence continues at coordinate 119,317,711 of NC_025996.2, read as the reverse complement.
ATATGAAGTGGCTCAATGACCGCACGACTGTATGTTGCATGATGAGGGCAGCCATGAATGACGAACTTAGTCGTAAGTTCGAAGATGCGCAGTCAGAGGAGATCATTCAAATGTTGAATGAGTCCTTCGGCATCCTTGAGAATGTGGAGAGACACAAAACCTCCTATGCAGTATTCAATGCCCGTATGCGAGAGGGAGCTTCAGTCACTGATTATGTATTGTATATAATTGAGCAAATTGAACATCTTAGTAAACTTGGCTTTCCGTTGCATAAACAGTTAGGCAAGGATGCTATCCTCAATTCGCTATCGAAATCCTACCTACCCTTTCTCAATCATTATAGAATAACGAAGCCTGTGGTAAACTATCATGGTTTGCTAGGATTACTGCAGACTTTTGAAAAAGATCACCAGCTCCAGAAGGAGTGGGAGGTTCATCTGTAGGATGTCGATCCTCTTGGAGAGGAAAGAAGAAAAAGGTGCAAAAATCCTGTGCCGCCGATCCCAAGTAGAGCAAACCGTCAAAAGTTGATAAGAGCCGGATAGAGTGCTTCTTCTGTAAGAAGCTAAGTCGTTGAAAAAGAAATTATCCTATTTATATAGCCATCCTTGACCCAAACAGACCTAAAAATAAGAGAAAGAAGCAAGCGGTTGCTTCACAAGATACTTATATGATAACACTTTGTAATTTCTCTATTTGTGATATTACTACTTGGATATTGGATAGCGGAAGTCCTATTAATATATGCAATTCGTTGCAGAGACCGTAGGTAAGTAGAAAGTTTTGAAAGGGCGAGCGGTTCCTTAACGTTGGAGATGGAAGTCTTGTTCTAGTTCTGACCTTGAAAACTTTACAGCTTGTCTTCGAATCTAGTAGCATCATGTTAAATGATTATCATTATTGTCCCTCTTTTTTGATGAATGTCATCTCTGTAGGCCTTTTGGCCAAACTTGATTACAAGTTTATAATAAAAGATGATTTTGTGATATCATTATGAATGATACTATAATTATGCATGGATAATTAAAACATGGCATATACATAATATCACAGCCTGTTAGTGTAATATACATACCCAGTAAACACCTTAAATTAGATAATATCAGTGAATCCTACTTTTAGCATTGTAGGCTTGGTAATGTGAACAAGAATAAGATTGACAAGTTGATCAAGGAACGTATTTTTGAGATAGATGTTTGTGAATCATTGCCTACTTGTAAGTTCTATCTACTTGGTAAGATGACTAAATCACCTTTTAAATTAAAAAGTGAAAGAGCCAGCGATGTCTTAGGTCTAATATATACTGTGTATGCGGGCCTATGAACATAAGTGTCAGAGGAGGACACTACTACTTCATTATGTTTACAGACGACCTATCGAGGTATGGGTATGTCTATCTTATGAAATATAAGTCAGAATCATTTGAAATGTTTAAACGATTCTGTGCTGAAGTAGAGAAACAAACTGAAAAGAGTATTAAGACCCTTCAGTCAGACTGAGGAGGTGAATACCTCACCAGTTAGTTCCTGATATATCTAGAAAAGAATGAGATTCTCTAATAGTGGATCCCTCCTGGAATACCACAACATAACGGGGTATCGGAGAGGAGAAATCAAATCTTGTTAGACATGATCCGATCCATGATGGACTTTACGAGTTTGCCAATCTTCTTTTGGGGATATACTCTAGAAACTGCCTGCTACATTCTGAATAAGATGCTTAGCAAGTCTATCGATAAAATTTCATATGAGATATAGACTGAGCGTAAGCTGGTGCTTTCACACCTTAGAGTTTGAGGGTGTCCAGTGTTGGGTTCCAGTGGTGCAGCGGAAGGGTTAGGTGTTTAAATTTTCATTCAAAATACCTGATGCACTGGAAACCCCATACCCAGAAATCTTTGACTATAATAATCAAAGTATAATAAATATAAATTAGGATAAAAAGAATACCTATAGTGCTAATCCCAATTTTTACAAGGTATCCAAGTATCCGCTCTTCAATGGTGATCCACATGAAAACTAAACCAAGAACAGCGCTCCTTCTTCACCTTGCTTCAAGAGTTCTAGCCACTAGAACTCGACTAGTCTCATACTGGTCAAGTTTCTCCTAGAAACTCACTCCATCCTCTTAGAACCTCCTCTGGACTTCTGATCCTCCTTCTTTAGGACCCTCACAACCCTGGTTAGGACCAGATAAAGCTTTGTCTTAAATCCCAAAGCCTTGTCCTAAAACTAAAATAGGTTGTAAGAAAGAAAGGAGAGCAACGGAGATCAAATTAGAAACTCTTTCTGAATACATCGGACACCCAGTGCCCTGACCAATTTATAGTCACTAGAGAGACAACAAAAGAGAGGGATGCACCTCATCCAAGAGGTCTATCTGATCTGATTATCAAAGATAAGAGTTCCTTCAAACAGAAGGTCTCTTATCAATGATACGTCGATCAGCATCCTGCTCTGTGCGTGCTACCAGAGAAGGGATGTTTTTACATCCCTTCTCAAATTAGAAAAATCCTTAAAAATTCATGTGGATAGAGTATTCAATATTAATTCTATAACATATAATGAGTGGATAAAAATTCTCACAAATGGATGTGTTCTCACATCCTTTCATACGAAGTCTGACCACCACGCATGCAGGCATGAGGAGGAATATATGGCATCCGTTTGGCATTCAGATAAGTCTGAACAAATTCTAAAAAAATTACCAAAAATATATTGTCAAATGTAGAATCTCATCACTAAAAATTATTTTATTTTGAAAGTATTTGTTTAGGAGAAGGACTCTCCAAATCTCAAAGAGACGCGATGCTTCTACGCACATGCGTGAGACTTCCTTCCTTTTTCTAATTTTTCTCCACCCCAAAAATTTTTAAAAAAATACATATTATGCTTTGAGATGTGAACCAGAAGATGGAGGGTGATATGAGCTACCACATGCATCTTAATCCCATGCCAGAAAGACTCTTTTCTTCTGCCCATGCCAACATTTGTATGCAGAACCTGTTTTGCACCAAGAGTCCTTCACAACTTGGACTCTTCATAATTGGCATTAAAATAGGATGTGGCATCCCAATTTAGATTGCTTCTAGGTGGCATGATCTGACCCAAATGTCCATCAAATTGGGCTAGCTAATTAGCAAGAGATGACACCAAATTGATCTCCAAAGGAGCAAGGGTTCCACACGTGCTAGCATGCTTATCGAAATCCTGATTGAATCCAAAATTCCAGTCAACCTTTTTCAAAAGGGTCTTTAGCCAATTTTTATATGTGTGTGATCCATTGGATTCCATATCTAGTTGGCAGTAGGTCCGGGTGCAAGTTGACCAAATTTGATTAGATTTCAATATAATCGATTTAGGTCCAATCGAGCTAACCCGAGTTCAACAATTATAATCCTTTCTAATTGACGATCAAATTAAACTCTTTAATTTGATAAAAAATCTATAAATCAAGATTGATATCTAGTGATATATCATGACTATCCAGAAGATGTAGAATTTTGGTGAAAGTACCAAATATATCCTTCAGTGGCAAGTTACCATACAATTCAATCCTTTGATCATCCCTGCACCCTGAATATGTTCATGAGTATGAAATCATGTCAAAACCAAACACATATTTATATCGATTCTCAATTAACTAATGATGACTCCAATGAAGAAGTATTAGAAACTCTTTCTAATCTCCTTTCTGCTTTTGGCCAAAAGACTTTTCTCAAGTTATCTAGGATTGAGAATACACAAGATGCGATCTTCTTTTACTAGGAGTGATCGATTCCATGTTGACCTATTCACAATCTCCATATATACTCCACCATATCCAGAATACACTGTTCATGTCTTAATGCCATGCTTGGGTATGAACCAAAATATGGGTTCATATGCACAAGATTCTATGGTGGTCTCAGATCTAAGGATCACTTGCACAACTCTCACTTAGAGAATGATTTTTGACATGCAAGTAAGGCTTCCATAAGATGTTCTCTTTCATCGAGTCAATTCAGTGGACTCATTTTCCAAATGAGCACCCACATCCTTGTACTAGTGTCCCACACAAGTGGCTAGTGAGATCTGCCACCCTCTCCATCGAGCATACATAGGATGTGCTAGTCTATCCAGAATATTGATTTTTGACTTAATGCTCCTACGATCAGAAATATTTAAGATTAGGATTTTAGGGTTTTAGGTCTAACTAGCATGATTCATTCATGTCTCCTAAAATCATTGTCCTAATCTTTGGGGTTCATCATAATCTTAGACATAATAAGATGTAGCTAATATGATGAATCAATACCTCAAATAATAAATATCATTTCATGAGTTAAAAAATTATAAAGAAAAGTTCAATCGTAACACACTTACGATTGGCTTATAGGGCACTCTTCTTTCAATCTCCCACTTGCACTAAAGTCAATCGCCTTTGTATCTCATATAATCAAGATGGCGATCATATAGCTGCTGTGGTATGGCCTTTAGTGAATGGGTCTACTGTATTGTTCTTTCTATCTACTTGTTCAAGGACAACATCTTGTCTCTAATAAGATAGAAATGTCTGAGGATATGCTTGGATCTATAATGGACCTAGGTTCCTTAGCTTGAATAACGGCTCCAGTGTAATCACAATAGAGTGACACCGGTCCTTCATTCTTAGGAACGACTCCTAAATCCATAATGAATTTTTTCATCCAGATAGCTTCTTTAATGGCTTCACTACCAGCGATGTACTCTATCTCAGTAATTAAGCCAGATACTATCTGCTGCTTGAAGCTCTTCCAACTCACTGCCTCATTATTTAGGGTAAACACATACCCTGATATCGACTTGCTATCATCTGCTTTTCAATGATCCTCCCTTAGATCAGCTTAAAATTCGATAGCTATGCCCAAAGCATAAGTTACATCAGGCCTAGTACATAGCATGGCATACATAATTGATCCCATAGCCAAAGCATAAGGGATTTCATTCATCCTCTTTCTCTCCTTTAATGTCTTAGGATACATTTTCTTGAAGAGACGTATACCATGACTTGCAGGCAAGTAACCTCTCTTACTTGCCTCCATATTAAACCTCTTTAATATGAGATCTATCTGCTGTGATTGGGATAAGCTTAACAGTCCTTTAGATCTATCTCTATAGATCTTTATACCCAGTATATAGGATGCTTCACCCAAATCTTTCATAGAAAATTTATTCGATACCCAAGTCTTGATCGATTGCATCATTGGGATATCATTCTCAATAAGCAGTATATGTCATCGATATACAGAACCAAGAAGATAATAGCACTCCCACTTGTCTTCTTATACACATATGGTTCATTCTTATTTTTGATAAAGTCAAACTCTTTGACTGTCATATCAAATTGGATGTTCCAACTCCTCAAAGCCTGCTTCAATCCATAGATGGATCATTAGCTTGTATACTTGATTTGCCCTCCCACTTGAGATAAATCCCTCTGACTAAGTCACATAGACCTCTTCCTCTAGATTACCATTAAGAAAAATGGTTTTGACATCCATCTGTCAGATCTCATAGTCATAGTATGCCACTATAGCAAGTAAAATTTGGATGGACTTGAGCATAGCCACTGGTGAGAAGGTTTCATCATAGTCAATTCCTTAGCTTTGCTGAAATCCTTCACCACCAACCTAGCTTTGTAGGTTTTTACTTGACCATCTGCTCTGATCTTCTTCTTGAAGATCCACTTGCATCCTATTGGGATCACATCCTTAGGTGCATCAACCGAGGTCTGCACTTGGTTGATATACATCGAGTCCATTTAAGATTTCATGACTTTCAGTCATCTGTCTGAGTTTCTACTCATGATAGCTTCCAAATAGGTCAGTGGATCATCATCCTGAATGATGTTGATCATATTGTCATCAAATCTCAGAGGTACATGATGCACTCTATCTGACCTTCAGAGAGGAGGTGTGTATTGTGAATGTACCTCATCTTTAGGTACTTCTAATTGAGGATCTTCTTGTGGTCCAACCACTGGTATTTCTAGATCGATTTATAGATTATAAACTTCAGTAAGTTCAATATTCCTCCTACTGCCTCCTTCTTGGATGAGTTCATTTTTCAAAAAAGTGGTGTGCCTACTAACAAACACCTTTTGTTCAGTAGGTGGTAGAAGTAGTATCCATGAGTTTTTTTAGGATATCCTACAAAGCTACACTTGCCTGATCTAGCACTAAGCTTATGTCCAAAAATATTTCTGACATAAGTAGGATAGCCCCAAGTCTTAAGATGTTTAAGATTAAGCTTCCTTTCCTTCCATATCTCATATGGTGTGCTTGCAACAGACTTTGAAAGCATCCTATTTAATATGCATGTGGCAGTCTCTAGGGCATTATCTCTAGAAAGATATTGGAAGATCAGTGAAGCATATTATGGACTGCACCATATCCATCAAAGTATGATTCCTCCTTTCTTCTACACCATTTAACTGGGGTGTATAAGGAGGGATCCATTCAGAGAGAATACGTTTACTTTTAAGATGATTAAGAAATTTACTGGATAAGTATTCTCCTCCTAGATTAGATCGAAGAACCTCGATACCTTTTTTAGTTTGTTTCTCGATCATACATTGATACTCTTTGAACTTATCAAAGGCTTTGAATTTATGTTTCATAAGATACACATATCCGAATCTTTATAAATCTTCCATAAAGGTGATAAAATAGGAGTATCCTCCTCTGGCCTGAGTTGTCATTGGTCCATATATATCTGTATGTACTAGGGCTAACAACTCATTTGTCCTCTCTCTATATCCAGAAAATGAAGTCTTGATCATCTTACCTATGAGACAAGATTTATAAGTTTTCAATGATTCATAATCATATGGGTCAAAGAATTTTTTTTGTATAATTTGTTAATCCTTGACTCACTAATATGACCAAGACGACAATGTCAGAGATATGTGACATTCACAACTTCTCTCTTTCTTTTTATATTTCTTTCAACATGAAAAATATTTTTATTGAGTGTACGAATTAAAAGATTGTTATCAATATAACTACTGTCATAATATTCATTAGAAAAAAAATGGAGCATCCATTTTCCATTAACCTTATTTATAACCTTGTTTTTACAACAAAGATGTAGAAATAATATTTCTAATGACCTTTGGTATGTAATAACAGTCTTTTAATTCTAAAATTTTGTCTGAAGGTAAATCAAGCATACAGATTTCCATAGCCTCTGTGCTAATGGACTCTCCACTTGCGCCATAGAGCTCGAGATCACCTCTTTTCAAACTTTGATATTCTATAGTCGCTGTAATGAATTACAAATATGCGATCCATAGATGGTATCTAATACCTAAGTATCACAGTCTGAGCCACTCAATGAAAAATAGATTTGTATCATATACACACTTTTGATCAGCTATACTTGTACCCTGCTTCAAACTTGCAAAATTATTCTTACAATTATACTCCCAATGTCCAAATTTGTCATAAAATAAACAGCTAATATCCATATGGACATCTTTTGCCTTCTCATTATTACTGACCATTCCAAGGTCAGGAATATCTAGAATATCGGAGTTCTTCTTCGATACGAACCTTATTTGCAAGTTCCTCAGTCAATTCATAGAGTTGGATCGGTCAACATATTTTAATCTATGGTATCATGCAGTGAAAATAAAAAGTCATAATGCAGACTTAAATCTGTATAAATAAAGAATAATAGTATAAGCAAACTACTCAAGTTTGATATACATAACTAGTTGAGGACTTTTAAAACTAGTTATGTCTCCCACTATTTTATCGGATACCATAATCCTCTCCTATGACAAACAAAAAATTCTAATCTGATTTCTTAATGGGGTTGAGATCCTAATCCCTTATTGAAGCCTTGTGAATATCACAACAAACCTCAATAAGTTCAAAAGTAGAAAAATCTATCCAATTGCATCTCATACAACTCTCAACATAAATCTTGCATTTAAAAATACTCATAGCCTTATGGATATCACAATAAACTATAATATTTTATAGTTAAGTCAGACTCTTCATTTTCATACAGTCATATCTGAAAAATGATGCCCTTGTGGATATCACAACAAAGCAACATATCTAAATATGCCATAAAATATATAATATGCATCAAGACAAATCCACATCAATCTCCATAGCAAGCTTTGTGATATCACAACAAATCTACTATAGTTTTTGATAGGATATTGACTTGGCATGAAGGAAGGCATATGTAGTGTTCAAAATACTGAGCTACTTTATTCAAGATTCGAACTAATTCAATTGGTCAGAAAAGTGTTAAGATTGGTGGGGTCCCCCGTTGCTTTTCTTAGACACCAATAAAATTGGCTAGACCAGCAACAGAATCAATTAAATAATCATCGTACTTGAAATACTCCTTAGACACCAATTGATTAATCGATTCAAGAAATAGGTGAGCTATTGATTCATAACACTACGACTTAATATAATTTTTATGAGGACTTTAATAGTCTCAAGCACATCCTAATTCAATCAATCACAATGATGCACTATTATAGTTGAATCTTTATAATCATAATAACTAATCATGGTATCTATTCATATCTCTAAGATATGAAATCATAATCATACAATATGATTATAACTAAGCATCTCAAGCATATCATATATACATGAAGTTCTAATAATATGCATGAATACAAAATACTCTTTTTACGGTTCTTCTTCTTAGAATATCACAGTGGCACCCCTACATGCCATAAGAGTACCCTATTGAATAGGAAGAGAGGATCTTTAAACCCTACTTGCTCTTATGATCGGACGGCCTGGTGATGAATCTCAATTAGAGCACTAAGCTACTAAGAAAGATTCTATATATACATCATACATTTTGTATTTAAAAATATATCTCTAAGACATGTGAGTGTTTGGATGTTCAATCGGGTTTAACCCTTGACCCGACTTGAATCAAACCAAAAATCCATGCTTGATCATAATTAAGACAACAATTATATGCTTGATCACAATCAAGATAATATTTTAATCTTTGATTATATAGATCAAGGTAGGCTCTGATACCACTATTGGGTTCCGATGGTGTAGCGAAAGGGTTAGGTGTTTAAAATTTTCATTCAAAACACCCGATGCACCGAAAATCTTAATGTCCAAAAACCCTTGACTATAATAATCAAAGTATAATAAATATAAATTAGGATAAGAAGAATACCTATAGCACTAATCTTAATTTTCATAAAGTGTCCAAGTGTCCACCCTCCAATGGTGATCCACACGAAAACTGAACCAAGGACAGCGCTCCTTCTTCACCTTGCTTCAAGAGTTCTAGGCACTAGAACTCGACTAGCCTCATACCAATCAGGTTTCTCCAAGAAACTCACTTCACCCTCTCAGAACCTCCTCTGGACTTCTGATCCTCCTTCTTTAGGACCCTCACAACCCTTGTTAGGATCAGATAAGGCTTTGTCTTAAATCCGAAAGCCTTGTCCTAAAACTAAGATAGGTTGTAAGAAAGAAAGGAAAGCAATGGAGACCAAATTGGAAACTCTTTCTGAATATATCGGACACCCAGTGCTCCAGTTAATTTATAGCCACTAGAGGGATGCCAAAAGAAAGGGATGCACCTCATCCAAGAGGCCTATCTGATCTGATTATTAGAGATAAGAGTTCCTTCAAATAGAAGGACTCTTTCAATGATACGTCGATCAGCACCCTGCTCTGCACGCACGACTAAAGAAGGGATATTTTCATATCCCTTCTCAAATCAAAAAAATTCTCAAAAATTCATGTGGATAGAGGATTTAATCTTAATTCCAGAACATATAATAAGTAGATAAAAATTTCTATAAATGGATGTGTTCTCACATCCTTTCATGAGAAGTTTGATCATCGCACGTGCAAGCATGAGGAGAAACTTATGGCATCCATTTGGCATTCATATAAGCATAAAAAATTTCTAAAAAATAACCAAAAATATCTTATCAAATATGAAACATTATCACCAAAAATTATTCTATTTTGAAAATATTTGGTGAGGAGAAGGACTCTCCAAATCTCAGAGAGATGCAACACTTTTGCACATGTGCGCGAGACTTCCCTCCTCTTTCTAATTTTTTTCTGCCCCAAAAATTTTAGAAAAAATATATCTCATACTTTGAGATATGCATCAGAGGATGAAGGGTGATATGGGCTACCACACACATCTTAATCCCATGCCAGAAGGACTCTTTTCTTCTGTCTACGCCAACACTTGTACGTAGAATCTATTTTGCACCAAGAGTCCTTCACAACTTGGACTCTTCATAATTGGCAGTAAAATAGGATGTGGCACCCCAATTTGGGTTGGTTCTAGGTGGCATGACCTGACCCAAATGCCCATCAAATTGGGTTAGCTAATGAGCAAGGGATGAGACCAAATTGATCACCAAAGGAGCAAGGGTTCCACACATGCTAGCATACTTATTGGAACCCTGATTGAATCCAAAATTTTAATCAACCTTTTTTAAAAGGATCCTCGACCAATTTTTATATGTGTGTGATCTATTGGGTTTCATATCTAGCTGGCAGTAGGTCTGGATGTAAGTTGATCAAATTTGATTAGATTTTAATCTAATCGATTTAGGTCTAATTGAGCTAACCCGAGTTCAACAATTATAATCTTTTCTAATTGGTGATCGAATTAAACTCTTTAATTTGATCAAAAATCTACAAGTCAAGATTGACGTCTAGCAATGTATCATGACTACCCAGAAGATGTAGAATTTTGATGAAAATATCAAATATACTCTTTAGTGGTAGGTTATCATACAATTCAATTCTTCGATCATCCCTGCACCTTGAATATGTTCATGAGTATGGAATCATGTCAAAATCAAACACATATTCATATCGATTCTCAATTAACCAATGATGACTCCAATAAAAAAGTATTAAAATTTTTTCTAATCTTCTTTCTGCTTTTGTCCAAAAGACTTTTCTCAAGTCATCTAGGATTGTGAATACATAGGATGCGATCTCCTCTTACTAGGAGTGATCGATTCCATATTGACCTACTCACAACCTCCATATACACTCCACCATATCCAGAACATCCCGTACATATCTTAATGCCATGCCTGGGTATGAACCAAAATATGGGTTCATGTGCATAAGATTCTATGGTGGTCTCAGGTCTAAGGTTCACTTGCACAACTCTCACTTAGAGAATCATTTTTGACATGCAAGTAAGGCTTTCATAAGATGTTCTCTTTTATCGAGTCAATTCAGTGGACTCATTTTTTAAATGAGCACCCACATCCTTGTATTAGTGTCCCACACAAGTGGCTGTAAGATCTGTCACCTTCTTCATCGAGCATACATAGGATGTGCCAGTTTATCCGTAATATTGATCTCTGACTCAATATTCGTACGATCAAAAATATTTAAGATTAGGATTTTATGATTTTAAGTCTCACTAGCATGATCCATTCATATCTCCTAAAATTATTATCCTAATCTTTGGGGTTTATCATAATCTTAGATATAATAAGATACAACTAATATGATGAATCAATACCTCAAATAATAAATGTCATTTCATGAGTTGAAAAATTATAAAGAAAAGTTTTATTGTAACACACTTGCAATTGGCTTATAGGGCACTCTTCTTTCATCTAGCTTATATCAAGCATTTAAAGATAGATAAGTTTGGATCGAAGTCCGACAGATGCTTGTTCGTAGGGTATCTAAAGAAAACTAAAGGATACTACTTCTACTTCACTGCAGAACAAAATGTGTTTGTAAGCAGTGGGATAGTCTTTTTGGAAAAAGAGTTCCTTGGTGAAGGAGCTAATGCCTGTAAAATTAAACTTGATGAAGTTTATGAGGTGGAAGGATCGACACATATAGAATTGAATTTGATTAGTGAATCAAATTCGAAGCTAGTAAAGATACCATTAAGGAGATCCGATAGAGTACCGCGTCAGCCGAACAGATAGTATGATTTTTTGATCTGGGATGGTGATCCCATTGAATTTGATGAGAATAATGAGGATTCGATCACCTATATGGAGGCCATGCAAAGGCTCAACTCTTAGAAATAGTTTGACGCTATAAAATCCGAGATGGAGTCCATGGAGATCAATGGTGTATGGACACTAATTGATCCATCTGAAGAGATAAAATTCATAGCGTGTAAATAGATTTTTAAGAGAAAAAGAGAAACGGATGGGAAGGTAGAGACCTATAAAGCCCGTCTAGTTGCCAAGGGTTACCGTCAGCATTATGGTATTGACTATGATGAGATATTCTCTCCTGTAGCAATGCTCAAGTCTATCCGGATTATGCTTGCTATCGCTACACGCTTAGATTATGAAATCTGGCAGATGGATGTCAAAACTACTTTTCTCAATGGAGAGCTGGAAGAAGAGGTATATATGATATAACCTAAAGGGTTCATGTCCATAGATGAGTTGAAAGTGTGCAAGCTGAAAAGGTCTATTTATGGATTTAAGCAGGCATCTAGGAGTTGGAAAATGCATTTTGATAAGATGATCAAAATGTATGGCTTCGTTAGGAATGGAGAAGAGTCTTGCATCTACAAGTGGACTTTCGATTCTATAGTCATCTTCTTTGTGCAGTATGTGGATGACATACTGTTACTAGAAAATGACATCCCGACTTTGTAGAGTATGAAGCTGTGGTTATCATCATAGTTCTCCATGAAAGACTTGGAAGAAGTATCCTACATCTTAGAGATGAATATCTATAGGGATAGATCTAGAAGGTGACATGGATTGTCTCAAATCATGTACATCTTACCCTGTTAAGGTGGTTCAACATGGATAATTTCAAAAAAAGCTATCTTTCGATAGGTCATAGGATTACTTTTTCTAAGAAAGATTGTCTGATAACTCCTGAGGAGAGAGAGCGCATGAGTAGAATGCCATATGCTTCGACAGTGGAATTTATCAAGTATGCTATGACATGTACGAGACTGGATGTGACCTATTCACTAAGGGTAGTGAGTAGGTACCAATCTGATCCAGATGAGAAGCATTGAAAGATTGCGAAAGCAACTCTTAAATATTTGAAAAATACTAAAGATCAATGGTTTATCTATGGAGACACTAATTGTTGCTCTACAAATTAATTTTGATGACTGTAAACTATTTGAGAGGACTACTAATGTGTTTCTTATCTTTGGAGAATGTTCCTGTGTTGTTTCAGGTAGTCTAAAAGATTGAGTTTGAAAAGCTTCATCAAGTATGCCAAAGTTAAAGTTTCTGTAAGTTAGAGAAATGTTCGAGGCTTTCTGAGAGTGTCCAATTGATTTGAAGCCATTTGAGAATGTTTGGAAGTGTTCTGGTAAGTTTCAGATCTTAAATGCATGAAAAATTAGGTTGGCACAAAATAGGACGACCTATCTGGGTCATCCCCTTTCATTGAGTAGCCGACATGCACTATTTTGGCTTGTAGCACGCAGTGGGATGACCCACCTGGGATGGCTCCTGAGATCCTGAGATCAAAATAGAAAGTCTGATTTTCAGACTGACCAAATGAGGTGGCTCATGGGACTTTCAGTCATAGTGGGACGATCCATTCTGGATGAGCTTCGTAACAGCTAGTTTTCAATCTATTTTTGATGCATTTAATGTGCATTAAATACTCTCCAATGGCTCTAAACTGACACTAAGACATTCTCAAGCATAAATGGTGATTATAAATGCTCTTTTGAAGTGAGAAATCATAAAATTAAGCAAATATTCAAGTTCAAATCTGAAAAAAGCTCTATCAGCCTTAAAGAGAGAAATAGAAGTATTTAATCACTTCATCAATCACTCTCTAACAGCAATCAAGTGTGGAATTTATTAAGGATGTTCAGTAAAAGCTTCTTCTCCTTAAATATTATATTTCTATTACGTTTATTGTGTTTATTTAAGGAGATATTGTGCCGAATTTTCTGTACCATATTTTTTTCATATTGTATTTGGATTTTTGAGTTTTGGAGGGTTCCAAAACTCGGTTGGGTTGATCCGAACCTTGAATCAGATTGTTGAAGTTAGTTTGTATCTAAAAAATAAGTATTTTTGCTTGGATAGTAAGGGTCGGAGGTGTTCGATGTGGTGTAATCCTTGAAATCTATTTAGTGGATTGAATTTTCAAGTAGAGACTTGGGGAGTGGATGTAGGTGCAAGGTTGGCACCGAATCACTATAAATTCTGTGTTTATTGTGCTTGCCTCTCTTTACTTGTTCTTTATGCCTTATAATTGCAATCTTATCATTTGTATTTGAATTCATTTTTATTGAAAATCAACCCTCTTCACTCAAACACTTTAGCATATTGTTTAAGTACACTAATCTTTAAAATTTTAAAAAGACCAAATTCTCCTTCCTCTTGGGCCCATATCTGAGCAACAAGTGGTATCAGAGCCCGGTGCTCTAGTTCTTGCTTGATTTAACTATCAAGAGCTAAAGATCTATGGCAGTCCAATTTAGCACATCCCTAGCCGAGGGCAATCCACAAACTGACCTCCACTTTTCAATGAGTCAAACTACACCTATTGAAAAGCTCAGATGAAATTTTTATTCAAGCAGTTGACTATGACATGTGGAGTGTCATAGTAAATGGATCACATACACCACTAAATTGATTGATGGTGTGTCTCTCCTAAGTCGGAAGGTGAATGGAACAAATTTGATAAGAAAATAGCTCAGCTCAATGCTAAAGCCATGATTATTTTATATTGTGCTTTGGATGCTAATAAATTTAATCATATTTTACATGCAACTCAGCTAAAGAGATTTGAGATAGATTAGAAGTCACACACAAAGGCACAAACCAAGTAAAAGAATCTAAAATTAATATGCTTGTGCACAACTATGAACTGTTTAAAATAAAATCTGAAGAATCAATAACTCAAATATTCACTCATTTCGCTGATATCATAAATAGTTTAAAAAGTCTTAGCAAATGTTATTCTAACAGTGATCTTGTGAGAAAAGTGCTCAGATCCTTACCAAGATCATGGGAGGCAAAAGTCACTGCAATTTAAGAGACAAAGATTTGAATACTTATCATTGGAGGAGCTGCTTGGATCCCTCATGACTCACGAACTGACCATGAAGCAACCACTGAGGAGAAAATCAGAAGAAAGAGGACCATAGCTCTCAAGTCGATAGCTCAGGAAGAAGAAGACACAGAAAAATCAGACAATAGCGAGGAAGATGAGGACTTGACCCTGATTACCAAAAATTTAGACGCTTCATGAGGAGAAAAAGATAAGGAACCAAGAGAAGAAACCAGTCAAGGGGGAGTCAAGCAAAGAAAAAGAAAAAGAACAGCTCATCATCTGCTATGAATGCAAGAAGTCGGGCCACTTCATATCAGAATACCTCCAGCTCAAGAAAGGTCAAAAGAAGTTTTAGAAGAAGAAGACCATGATGGCTACACAGAGCGATAGTGATGACTCTACCACTGATGAAGAATCTCATGAAGAAGCCAACCTATGCCTTATGGACATGAAAATGAGATAACACCCAAAACTCAAAATGAATTTACTTATGATGAACTGTTAGAAGCTTTTCATGAATTTTTGAATGATCTAAAAGAATTTGGAACAAAAAATAAAAATCTGAAATCAAGAAATCATGTATTAGCTAAGAAAAAAGAAGAAGTTGATAAGAAAAATGAAGAATTACAACTAAAGAATCAGTCTCTAATAAAAGAAAAAGATGAACTTTTTAGTCAAAATGAAACTCTTGTAAAAAAAAATCAAAACTAAAGGAAGAGATAACCAAGTTAAAACCTATAGTTGACAGATTTACATTAAGTTCAAACAAACTTCAGATGATCATTGACAGTCAAAATACTGTATATGATAAAGTCGGACTTGGCTATAACACTCTAAGAAAGCAAAATTTTTGAAAAATATTTTTGTCAATGCATCTATAAGAAAACTGTCAAATATTACTTGTTTTAAATGTGGCAAGACAGACATAAAACTTATTCATGTTTATCAAATAAATTTGATACTAAAAATATTAAGAAAATATGAGTTTCAAAAGAAACTATTGTAACTAACCCCAAAGGGTCCAAGTTAGCTTGGGTACCTAAGGTTAAAACTTGATTTCATGTGTGCAAGTGTATCTTGCATCCAAGAAACAAAATAGAAGTAGTATCTTGATAGTGGATGCTCAAGATACATGACTGGTGATGAATCTCAATTCATCACATTGGAAGCCAAGAACGGAGGGATGGTCACCTTTGGAGATAATGGAAAAGAGAAGATCATCAGTATTGGTAAATTGGTATCACTCCCTTCACTTGTATTGAAAATGTATTACTTGTAGATGGTCTTAAGCATAATCTTTTAAGTATTAGTCAATTATGTGATAAAGATTATAAAGTAGTTTTTGAATCATCTATATGCATTATAACTAGTCCCTCTGATGTTAGCATTAGATTCATTGGACATAGGCATGGCAATGTATACATGGTTGATTTGGATAATCTATCTTTACAAAATATGCAATGTCTTGTGGTCCATGAATGCTAAAATTAATGAGACTAGTTGCTTTGGCACCATAGGCTTGCACATATTAATATGCATACACTTTTTAAAATCATTAAAAAGAATTTGGTTGTTGGTTTGTCAAAATTAATTTTGACAAAGATAAAATATGTGATGCATATCAATTAGGTAAACAAATAAGAGTTTTCTTTAAATCTAAAAATATTATTTCAACTTCTAAACTTTTAAAACTCTTACATATAGATTTATTTGATCCTACAAAGACAACTAATCTAGGAGAAAAAAGATATGATTTTATTTTTACTTCTAAGGATGAAGCATTTTCAGCATTCTCTAAGTTTTATCGAAAGATTTTGAATGAAAAAATATTTACCAATTGTTTCTATTCGAAGTGACCATGGCACTGAATTTGAAAATAAAGATTTTGAAAAATTTTTGTGATGAAAAAGGATATAGATCATAATTTTCAGCACCTAGAACACCACAACAAATGAAGTTGTTGAAAGAAAAAATAGAATCCTAAAGAAATGGCCCGTACCATGCTATGTGAAAGCAAGCTCCCAAAATATTTTTAGA
>NC_025996.2:119276625-119300540 GCF_000442705.2 Elaeis guineensis | reverse complement strand
GTCAATTCTTTAGCTTTGACTGAAATCCTTCACCACCAACCTAGCTTTGTAGGTTTTTACTTGGCATCTGCTCCGATCTTCTTCTTGAAGATCCACTTGCATCTTATTGGGATCACATCCTTAGGTGCATCAACCAGGTCCGCACTTGGTTGATATACATCGAGTCCATTCAGATTTCATGGCTTTCAGCCATTTGTCTGAGTCTCTACTCATGATAGCTTCCAAATAGGTCAGTGGATCATCATCCTGAATGATATTGATCATATTGTCATCAAATCTCAGAGGTACATGATGCACTCTATCTGACCTTCAGAGAGGAGGTGTGTATTGTGAATGTACCTCATCTTTAGATACTTCTAATTGAGATCTTCTTGTGGTCTAACCACTGATATTTCTAGATCGATTTGTAGATTATAACTTCAGTAAGTTCAATATTCCTCCCACTGCTCCTTCTTGGATGAGTTTATTTTTCAAAAAAGTGAGTGCCTACTAACAAATACCTTTTGTTCAGTAGGTGGTAGAAGTAGTATCCATTAGTTTTTTAAGATACCTACAAAGCTACACTTGCTGATCTAGCACTAAGCTTATGTCCAAAAATATTTCTGACATAAGCAGGACAGCCCCAAGTTTAAGATGTTTAAGATTAAGCTTCCTTTCCTTCCATATCTCATATGGTGTGCTTGCAATAGACTTTGAAAGCACCCTGTTTAATATGCATGTGGCAGTTTCTAGGGCATTATCTCTAGAAAGATATTGAAAGATCAGTGAAGCACATTATGGACTGCACCATATCCATCAAAGTGCGATTCCTGCTTTCTTCTACACCATTTAACTGGGGTGTATAAGGAGGGATTCATTCAGAGAGAATACGTTTACTTTTAAGATGATTAAGAAATTTACTAGATAAGTATTTTCCTCCTCGATTAGATCAAAGAACCTCGATACCTTTTTTAGTTTGTTTCTCTATCATACATTGATACTCTTTGAACTTATCAAAGGCTTCGAATTTATGTTTCATAAGATACACATATCCGAACCTTGATAAATCTTTCATAAAGGTGATAAATAGGAGTATCTTTCTCTGACCTGAGTTGTCATTGATCCATATATATCTGTATGTACTAGGGCTAACAACTCATTTGCTCTCTCTCTATATCCAGAAAATGAAGTCTTGATCATCTTACCCATGAGACAAGATTTATAAGTTTTCAATGATTCATAATCATATGGGTCAAAAAATTCTTCTTTGTATAATTTGTTAATCCTTGACTCACTAATATGACCAAGACGATAATGTCAGAGATATGTGACATTCACATCTTCTCTCTTTCTTTTTATATTTCTTTCAACATGAAAAATATTTTTATTAGTGCACAAATTAAAAGATTGTTATCAATATAACTACTGCCATAATATTCATTAGAAAAGAAAATAGAGCATCCATTTTTCATTAACCTTATTTCATAACCTTGTTTTTACGACAAAGATATAGAAATAATATTTCTAATGACCTTTGGCATGTAATAACAGTTTTTTAATTTAAAATTTTATCCGAAGGTAAATCAAGCATACAGATTTTCATAGTCTCTGTGCTAATGGACTCTCCACTTACGCCATAGAGCTCAAGATCATCTTTTTTCAAACCTTTGATATTCTATAGTCGCTGTATTAATTATAAATATGCGATCTATAGATGGTATCTAATGGTGCTATACTTCAATGAAAAATAAGTTTGAATCATATACACACCTTTTGGTGCTATACTTGTATCCTGCTTCAAACTTGCAAAATTATTCTTACAATTATACTCCCAATGTCCAAATTTATCATAAAATAAATAGCTAATATCCATATGGATATCTTTTGCCTTCTCATTATTACTAACCATCCAAGGTCAGGAATATCCAGAATATCGGAGTTCTTCTTTGATACGAACCTTATTTGCAAGTTCCTCAGTCAATTCAAAGAGTTGGATCGGTTAATATATTTTAATCTATGGTATCATGCAGTGAAAATAAAGAAGCCATAATGTAGACTTAAATTTATATAAATAAAGAATAATAGTATAAACAAACTACTCAAGTTTGACATGCATTACTAGTTGAGAACTTTTAAAACTAGTTATGTCTCCCACTATTTTATCGGATACCATAACCCTCTCCTATGGCAAACGAGAAATTCTAATCTAATTTCTTAATGGGATTGAGATCCTAATCCCTTATTGAAGCCTTGTGGATATCACAACAAACCTCAATAAGTTCAAAAGTAGAAAAATCTATCCAATTGTATCTCATACAACTCTCAAAATAAATTTTGCATCTAAAAATACTCATAGCCTTATGGATATCACAACAAACGATAGTATTTTGTAATTAAGTCAGACTCTTCATTTCCATACAGTCTGAAAAATGATGCCCTTGTGGATATTACAATAAAGCAACATATCTAAATATGCCATAAAATATATAATATGTACCAAGATAAATCTACATCAATCCCATAGCAAGCTTTGTGGATATCACAACAAACCTACTATAGTTTTTGATAGGATATTGACTCGGCATGAAGGAAGACATATGTAGTGTTCAAAATACTGAGCTACTTTCATTCAAGATTCGAACTAATCCAATTGATCAGAAAAGTGTTAAGATTGGTGGGGTCCCTCCATTGCTTTTCTTAGACACCAATAAAATTAGCCAGACCAGCAACGAAATCAATTAAATAACCATCGCACTTGAAATACTCCTTAGACACCAATTGATTAATCGATTCAAGAAATAGATGAGCTATTGATTCATAACACTATGACTTAATATAATTTTTATGAAGACTTTAATAGTCTCAAGCACATCCTAATTCAATCAATCACAATGATGCACTATTATAGTTGAATCTTTATAATCATAACAACTAATCATGGCATCTATTCATATCTCTAAGATATGAAATCATAATCATACAATATGATTATAACTAAGCATCTCAAGCATATCACATATACATGAAGTTCTAATAATATGCATGAATACAAAATACTCTTTTTGTGGTTCTTCTTCTTGGGATATCACAGTGGCACCCCTACATGCCATAAGAGTACCCTATTGAATAGGAAGAGAGGGTCTTTAAACCCTACTTGCTCTTATGATCAGACGGCCTGGTGATGAATCTCAATTAGAGTACTAAGCTACTAAGAAAGATTCTATATATACATCATACATTTTGTATTTAAAAATATATCTCTAAGACATGTGAGGGTTTGGATGTTCAATCGGGTTCAACTCTTGACCCGACTTGAACCAAACCAAAAATCCATGCTTGATTATAATCAAGACAATAATTATATGCTTGATCACAATCAAGAGAATATTTTAATCTTTGATCATATAGATCAAGGTAAGCTCTGATACCACTGTTGGGTTCCGATGGTGTAGCAGAAGGGTTAGGTGTTTAAAATTTTTATTCAAAACACCCGATGCATGAAAACCCTAATGCCTAGAAACCCTTGACTATAATAATCAAAATATAATAAATATAATTTAGGATAAGAAGAATACCTATAGCGCTAATCTCAATTTTCACAAAGCATCCAAGTGTCCACCCTCCAATGGTGATCCACACGAAAACTGAACCAAGGACAGCACTCCTTCACCTTGCTTCAAGAGTTCTAGGCACTAGAACTCGACTAGCCTCATACCAATCAGGTTTCTCCAAGAAACTCACTCCACCCTCTCAGAACCTCCTCTGAACTTCTGATCCTCCTTCTTTAGGACCCTCACAACCCTTGTTAGGATCAGATAAGGCTTTGTCTTAAATCCGAAAGCCTTGTCCTAAAACTAAGATAGGTTGTAAGAAAGAAAGGAGAGCAATAGAGACCAAATTGAAAACTCTTTCTGAATACATCGGACACCCAGTGCCCGAGTCAATTTATAGCCACTAGAGCGATGCCAAAAGAGAGGGATGCACCTCATCCAAGAGGCCTATCTGATATGATTATTAGAGATAAGAGTTCCTTCAAATAGAAGGACTCTTTCAATGATACGTCGATCAGCACCCTGCTCTGCACGCACGACTAGAGAAGGGATATTTTCACATCCCTTCTCAAATCAAAAAAATTCTCAAAAATCCATGTGGATAGAGAATTTAATCTTAATTCTATAACATATAATAAGTAGATAAAAATTTCCATAAATGGATGTGTTCTCACATCCTTTTACGGGAAGTCTGATCATCACACGTGCAGGCATGAGGAGAAACTTATGGCATCCGTTTGGCATTCATATATGTATAAAAAAATTTTAAAAAATAACCAAAAATATCTTATCAAATATGAAACATTATCACCAAAAATTATTCTATTTTGAAAATATTTGATGAGGAGAAGGACTCTCCAAATCTCAGAGAGATGCGACACTTTTGCACATGTGCGCGAGACTTCCCTCCTCTTTCTAATTTTTCTCTGCCCCAAAAATTTTAGAAAAAATACATCTCATGCTTTGAGATATGCATCAGAGGATGAAGGGTGATATGGGCTACCACACACATCTTAATCCCATACCAAAAGGACTCTTTTCTTCTGCCCATGCCAACACTTGTATGCAGAATCTGTTTTGCACCAAGAGTCCTTCACAACTTGGACTCTTCATAATTGGCAGTAAAATAGGATGTGGCACCCCAATTTGGGTTGGTTCTAGGTGGCATGACCTGACCCAAATGCCCATCAAATTGGGTTAGCTAATGAGCAAGGGATGAGACCAAATTGATCACCAAAGGAGCAAGGGTTCCACACGTGCTAGCATGCTTATTGGAACCCTAATTGAATCCAAAATTCTAATCAACCTTTTTCAAAAGGGTCCTCAACCAATTTTTATATGTGTGTGACCCATTGGGTTTCACATCTAGCTGACAGTAGGTTCGGGTGTAAGTTGACCAAATTTGATTAGATTTCAATCTAATCGATTTAGATCCAATTGAGCTAACCCGAGTTCAACAATTATAATCCTTTCTAATTAGTGAACGAATTAAACTCTTTAATTTGATCAAAAATCTATAAGTCAAGATTGATGTCTAGCAATGTATCATGACTACCCAGAAGATATAGAATTTTGATGAAAATATCAAATATACTTTTTAGTGACAGGTTACCATATAATTCAATCCTTCGATCATCCCTGCACCTTGAATATGTTCATGAGTATGGAATCATGTCAAAATCAAATACATATTCATATCGATTCTCAATTAACCAATGATGACTCTAATGAAAAAGTATTAAAAATTTTTTCTAATCTCCTTTCTGCTTTTGACCAAAAGATTTTTCTCAAGCCATCTAGGATTATGAATACATAGGATGCGATCTCCTCTTACTAGGAGTGATCGATTCCATATTGACCTACTCACAACCTCCATATACACTCCATCATATCCAGAATATCCCATACATGTTTTAATGCCATGGCTGGGTATGAACCAAAATATGGGTTCATGTGTATAAGATTCTATAGTGGTCTCAGGTCTAAGGATCACTTGCATAACTTTCATTTAAAGAACCATCTTTGACATGCAAGTAAGGCTTTCATAAGATTTCTCTTTTATCGAGTCAATTTAGTGGACTCATTTTTTAAATGAGCACCCACATCCTTGTATTAGTGTCTCACACAAGTAGCTGTAAGATCTGCCATCCTCTTCAGCGAACATACATAGGATGTGCCAGTCTATCCGTAATATTGATCTCCGACTCAATGCTCGTACGATCAAAAATATTTAAGATTAGAATTTTATGGTTTTAAGTCTTACTAGCATGATCCATTCATATCTCCTAAAATCATTATCCTAATCTTTGGGGTTCATCATAATCTTAGATATAATAAGATGCAACTAATATGATGAATCAATATCTCAAATAATAAATATCATTTCATGAGTTAAAAATTATAAAAAAAGTTCCATCGTAACACACTTGCGATTGGCTTATAGGGCACTCTTCTTTCATCTAGCTTACATCAAGCATTTAAAGATAGATAAGTTTGGATCGAAATCTGACAGATGCTTGTTCGTAGGGTATCTAAAGAAAACTAAAGGATACTACTTTTACCTCACTGCAGAACAAAAGTGTTTGTAAGCAGTCGGACAGTCTTTTTGAAAAAAGAGTTCCTTAGTGAAGGAGCTAATGCCTGTAAAATTGAACTTGATGAAGTTTATGAGGTGGAAGGACGACACATATAGAATTAAATTTGATTGGTGAATCAAATTCGAAGCTAGTAGAGATACTATTAAGGAGATCCGATAGAGTACCGCATCAGCCGAACAGATACTATAATTTTTGATCCAAGATGGTGACCCCATTGAATTTGATGAGAATAATGAGGATCCGATCATCTATATGGAGGCCATGCAAAGGCTCGACTCTCAGAAATAGTTTGATGCTATAAAATCCGAGATGGAGTCCATAGAGATCAATGGTGTATGGACACTAATTGATCCATCTGAAGAGATAAAATTCATAGCATGTAAATAGATTTTTAAGAGAGAAAGAGGAGCGGATGGGAAGGTAGAGACCTATAAAGCCCGCATAGTTTCCAAGGGTTACCGTCAGCATTATGGTATTGACTATGATGAGATATTCTCTCCTGTAGTAATGCTCAAGTCTATCCGGATTATGCTTGCTATCGCTGCACACTTAGATTATGAAATCTGGCAGATAGATGTCAAAACCACTTTTCTCAATGGAGAGCTGGAAGAAGAGGTATATATGATATAAACTAAAGGATTTACGTCCATAGATGAGTCAAAAATGTGCATGCTGAAAAGGTCTATTTATGGATTTAAGCAGGCATCTAGGAGTTGAAACATGCATTTTGATAAGATGATCAAAATGTATGGCTTCGTTAGGAATGGAGAAGAGCCTTGCGTCTACAAGTGGACTTTCGATTCTGTAGTCATCTTCTTTGTGCTATATGTGGATGACATACTATTACTAGAAAATGACATTCCGACTTTGTAGAGTGTGAAGCTGTGGTTATCATCATAGTTCTCTATGAAAAACTTGAGAGAAGCATCCTACATCCTAGAGATGAATATCTATAGGGATAGATCTAGAAGGTGACTTGGATTGTCTCAAATCACATACATCATCACCCTGTTAAGGTGGTTCAACATGGATAATTTCAAGAAAAGCTATCTTCCGATAGGTCATAGGATTACTCTTTCTAAGAAAGATTATCTGATAACTCCTGAGGAGAGAGAGCGCATGAGTAGAATGCCATATGCTTCGACAATGAGATTTATCATGTATGCTATGACATGTACGAGACTGGATGTGACCTATTCACTAAGGATAGTGAGTAGGTACCAATCTGATCCAGATGAGAAGCATTGAAAGATTGCAAAAGTAACTCTTAAATATTTAAAAATACTAAAGACCAATGGTTTATCTATGGAGACACTAATTGTTGCTCCAAGAATTAATTTTGATGACCGCAAACCATTTAGAGGACTACTAATATGTTTTTTATCTTTAGAGAATGTTCTTGTGTTGTTTCAGGTAGTCTAAAAGATTGAGTTTGAAAAGCTTCATCAAATATGCCAAAGTTAAAGTTTTTGTAAGTTAGAGAAGTTTCGAGGCTTCTGAGAGTGTCCAATTGATTTGAAGTCATTTGAGAATGTTTGGAAGTATTCTGATAAGTTTCAGATCTTAAATGCATGAAAAACTAGGTTGGCACAAAATGGGGTGACCTATCTGGGTCATCCCCTTTCATTGAGTAGCCAGCACGCACTATTTTGGCTTGTAGCACGCAGTGGGACGACCCACCTGGGATGACCCTGAGATCCTAAGATCAAAATAGAAAGTCTGATTTTCAGACTGACCAAATGAGGTGGCTTATGGGACTTTCCAGTCACAGTGGGACGATCCATTCTGGATGAGCTTCGTAATAGCTAGTTTTCAATCATTTTTGAAGCATTTAATGTGCATTAAATACTCTCCAATGGCTCTAAAGTGATACTAAGATATTCTCAAGTATAAATGATGATTATAAATACTCTTTTGAAGTGAAAATCATAAAATTAAGCAAACATTCAAGTTCAAATCTAAAAAAACTCTATCAGTCCTAAAGAGAGAAATAAAAGTATTTAATCACTTCACCAATCATCTCCAATGGCAATCAAGTGTGAAATTCATTAAGGGTGTTCAGCAAAAGCTTCTTCTCCTTAAATATTGTATTTCTATTACGTTTATTATGTTTATTTAAGGAGATATTGTGCCAAATTTTCTGTACCATATTTTTTTCATATTGTATTTAGATTTTTGAGTTTTGGGAGGTTCCAAAACTCGGTTGGATTGATCCGAACCTTGAATCGGATTGTTGAGAGTTGGCTTGTATCTGAAAAATAAGTATTCTTGCTTAGATAGTAAGGGTCGGAGGTGTTCGATGTGGTGTAATCCTTAAAATCTGTTTGGTGGATTGAATTTCCAAGTAGAGACTTGGGAAGTGGATGTAGGTGCAAGGTTGGCACCGAATCACTATAAATTCTTGTGTTTGTTGTACTTGCCTCTCTTTACTTGTTCTTTGTGCCTTATAATTGCAATCTTATCATTTGTATTTGAATTTATTTTTATTGAAAATCAACCCTCTTCACTCAAACACTTTAGCATATTGTTTAAGTACACTAATTTTTAAAATTTTAAAAAGACCAATTCTCCTTCCTCTTGGGCCCATATCTGGGCAACAAGTGGTATCAGAGCCCGGTGCTCTAGTTCTTGCTTGATTTAACTATCAAGAGCTAAAGATCTATGGCAGTCTAATTTAGCACATTCCTAGTCGAGGGACAATCCACAAACTGACCTCCACTTTTCAATGGATCAAACTACACCTATTGAAAAGTTCAGATAGGAATTTTTATTCAAGCACTTGACTATGACATGTGGAGTGTCATAGTAAATGGATCACATACACCCACTAAATTGATTGATGGTGTCTCTCTCCTAAGTCAGAAGGTGAATGGAACGAATTTGATAAGAAAATAGCTCAGCTCAATGCTAAAGCCATAATATTTTATATTGTGCTTTGGATGCTAATGAATTTAATCGTATTTTTACATGCAACTCAGCTAAAGAGATTTGAGATAGATTAGAAGTCACACACAAAGGTACAAACCAAGTAAAAGAATCTAAGATTAATATGCTTGTGCACAACTATGAACTGTTTAAATGAAACCTGAAGAATCAATAACTCAAATATTCACTCATTTCACTGATATCATAAATAGTTTAAAAAGTCTTAGCAAATATTATTCTAACAGTGATCTTGTGAGAAAAGTGCTCAGATCCTTACCAAGATCATGGGAGGCAAAAGTCACTGCAATCTAAGAGACTAAAGATTTGAATACTTATCATTGGAGGAGTTGCTTGGATCCCTCATGACTCACGAACTGACCATGAAGCAACACACTGAGGAGGATATCAGAAGAAAGAGGACCATAGCTCTCAAGTCGATAGCTCAGGAAGAAGAAGACACAGAAAAATCAGACAATAGCGAGGAAGATGAGGACTTGACCTTGATTACCAAAAATTTAGACGCTTCATGAGGAGAAAAAGATAAGGGACCAAGAGAAGATAACCAATCAAGGGGGAGCCGAGCAAAGAAAAAGAAAAAGAACAGCCATCATCTACTATGAATGCAAGAAGTCGGGCCACTTCATATCAGAATACCTCCAGCTCAAGAAAGGTCAAAAGAAGTTCTAGAAAAAGAAGGCCATGATTGCTACATGGAGCGATAGTGATGACTCTACCACTGATGAAGAATCTTATGAAGAAGCCAACCTGTGCCTTATGGCACATGAAAATGAGGTAACACCCAAAATTCAAAATGAATTTACTTATGATGAACTGTTAGAAGCTTTTCATGAATTTTGAATGACCTAAAACAATTAGGAACAAAAAATAAAAATCTGAAATCAAAAATCATGTATTAGTTAAGAAAAAAGAAGAAGTTGATAAGAAAAATAAAGAATTACAACTAAAGAATCATCTCTAATAAAAAAAAAGATGAACTTTTTAGTCAAAATGAAACTCTTGTAAAAAAAAATCAAAACTAAAGGAAGAGATAACTAAGTTAAAATCTATAGTTGACAGATTTACATTAAGTTCAAACAAACTTCAGATCATCATTGACAGTCAAAATACTATATATGATAAAGCGGACTTGGCTATAACACTCTAAAAAAGCAAAAGTTTTTAAAAATATTTTTATCAATGCATCTATAAGAAAACTATCAAATATTACTCGTTTTAAATGTGGCAAGGCAAACATAAAGCTTATTCATGTTTATCAAATAAATTTGTTACTAAAAATATTAAGAAAATATAGGTTTCAAAAGAAACTATTGTAACTAACCCCAAAGGGTCAAGTTAGCTTGGGTACCTAAGGTTAAAACTTGATTTTATGTGTGCAGATATGTCTTGCATCCTAAGCAACAAAATAGAAGTGGTATCTTGATAGTGGATACTCAAGATACATGACTGGTGATAAATCTCAATTCATCACATTAGAAGTCAAGAATGGAGGGATGGTCACCTTTGGAGATAATGAAAAAGAGAAGATCATCGTATTGATAATATTGGTATCACTCCCTCCACTTGTATTGAAAATGCATTACTTGTAGATGATCTTAAGCATAATCTTTTAAGTATTAGTCAATTATGTGATAAAGATTATAAAGTAGTTTTTGAATCATCTGTGTATTGTAACTAGTTCCTCTGATGTTAGCATAGATTCATTGGACATAGGCATGGCAATGTATACATGGTTGATTTGGATAATCTATCTTTACAAAATATGCAATGTCTTGTGGCATGAATGCTAAAATTAATGAGACTAGTTAGCTTTGGCATCATAGGCTTGCACATATTAGTATGCATACACTTTTTAAAATCATTAAAAAGAATTTGGTTGTTGGTTTGTTAAAAATTAATTTTGACAAAGAAAAATATGTAATGCATGTCAATTAGGTAAACAAACAAGAGTTTTCTTTAAATCTAAAAATATTATTTCAACTTCTAAACTTTAAAACTCTTACATATAGATTTATTTGATCCTACAAAGATAACTAATCTAGGAGAAAAAAGATATGGTTTTATTTTTAGCTTCTAAGGATGAAGCATTTTCAGCATTCTCTAAGCTTTGTCGAAAGATTTGAATGAAAAATATTTATCAATTGTTTCTATTCAAAGTGACCATGGCACTGAATTTGAAAATAAAATTTTAAAAATTTTGTGATGAAAAAGGATATAGATCATAATTTTCAGCACCTAGAACACCACAATAAATGAAGTTGTTGAAAGAAAAAATAGAATCCTAGAAGAAATGGCCCGTACCATACTATGTGAAAGCAAGCTCCCAAAATACTTTTGGATAGAAGCAATTAACACAGCATGTTACATTTTAAACTGTGCCTTAATAAGATCAATTTTAAAGAAAATACTTATGAATTATGGAAAGGTAGAAAACCTAATATAGGTTATTTTCATATTTTTGGTTGTCGGTGTTTTATTTGAAATAATGGCAAAGATAGCTTAGGTAAATTTGATGCTAAATTGATGAAGCTATCTTTCTTAACTATTCCACTTCTAGTAAAGCTTTTAGAGTATTTAATAAAAGACACTGTAGTGGAAGAGTCAATTCATGTTTTTTTGATAAATTAATTATCTTCCATCAAAAAAGAGAGAGAGTGCTGATGATGTAGGTATCATAGAAAATGGAATGAAGAGCTCACCCTTAATGACTCAAATGAGCAAAACAAAGATCAATTAGATGAAAAATATGAAGATGAAAGCATCAATGATTCGAATATTCAAGAAAACTCAAGACATAGTAATCTTCCAAAAAATAGAGGTATATCCATAATCACCAAAAAAATTAATAATTGATGATTCGGCACAAGGAGTAAGAACTAGATCCTCACTTAGAGATGTTTGTAATTATGTAGCTTTTGTTTCACATCTAGAATCTAAAACAATATGTGAAGTTGAAAAAGACCATAATTGGATAATTGCCATGTAAGAAGAACTAAACCAATTTGAAAGAAACAATGTATGGACATTAGTTGCTAAAGATATAATCAACAAGAAGAAATTGATTTTGATGAAATATTTTGCTCCTGTTACTAGACTTGAAGCCATAAGAATGTTACTTACTTTTGTTGTTTTATGAACTTTAAATTATTTCAAATGAATGTTAAGAGTACTTTTCTAAATGGTTATATTGCTGAAGAAGTTTATGTAGAACAATCTTCAAGTTTTGAAAGTCATAAATTTTTAGATCATGTATTAAGTTAAACAAAGCATTATATGGTTTAAAACAAGCTCTTAGGGCTTGGTATGAAAGATTTAGTAAATTCTTATTAGAAAATAGTTTTTTAAGAGGAAAAGTCGATACAACTCTATTTATAAAAAGAAAAGACAAGAAAATTTTAGTTATACAGATATATGTTGATGACATTATATTTGGATCTACTAATGAAGATTTATACTAAGAGTTTGTCAATCTCATGCAGGGGAAGTTCGAGATGAGTATGATGGGAGAACTCAATTTCTTCCTCAGACTCCAGATTAAACAAATGAAGGAAGGAATCTTCATCACCCAAAGTACGTATACAAGAGAATTATTAAGTATGGAGAGCTCAAAAATTGTAAGTATACCTATGACCCCTTTCTGTAAATTAGATAAAGGTGAACATGATAAAAGTATTGATTCAAAGCTCTATAAGGTATGATAGGTTCTCTATTATATCTGACTGCAAGTAGATCTGATATAATATTTAGTGTATGCGTGTGTGCTAGATATCAATCAAATCTTAAGGAATCTCACTTAAATACTGTTAAGAGAAGTTTTAGATATTTAAAAGGAACACAAAACTTAGGTCTTTGATTTTCAAAATAATCTTCTATGGACTTAATAGGTTATTCAGATGCAAACTTTGTCGGATGTAAACTAGATAGAAAGTACTAGTGAAACTTATCAATTTTTAAGAGTAAACTTAATCTCTTAGTTTAGCAAGAAGTAAAATTTTGTAGCATTATCTATGACGAGGCTGAAAATATTGCAATCGAAGTTACTGTGCTCAAATTCTGTGGATGAAGCAACAACTCATAGATTTTGGTATTGAACTTGAAAATATCCTCATAAGATGTGATAATACTAATACCATTAATTTGATCAAAAATTCAATCCAACACTCTAGGTCAAAATATATTAAAATTAAAAATTATTTTATAAGAGAACATATTTAAAATAATGATATAACACTTGAACACATAAATACTGAAAAATAACTAGCTGACATTTTCACCAAAGCACTAAATAAAAATAAATTTATAAAATTAGAAGAAAATTGGGCATCTCAAACATTTTCAATCATAATTTCACTCTCAAAATCTTTCTAAAATTTTTGACATCATTATCTTAATTTTGGAAGCCATCTATCTTTTTTTGAGATTTTTTAAGATAATTAAAAATCATCAGTGCTATTTAGATACTTTCCAGATTTTTTTTTATTGAAATACTCAATCAAAAATCATATCAAAATTTATTTGGACTTCTCATGATCATCTCAACTCGATATAATCAATTTTAATTTTTTTTTTAAATTTTTTCTCATTTTTAAATCTTTTTCTCATCGTCTAAACCTTTTGTGGATGAGACGATCCATATGGGATGTCCCAATTGATCGAACAAATAGATTTCATGTGAGCCGACCCATTTTCTATTCCATTAAATAGGCTTTTGGGGCATCTCAAACCCCAAAACCCTTCCTCTCCCTCTCATCCCAAACCTAGGAGTCTCCTTCTAGATCTCTCCAAACTTCAAATCTCATAAAACTGTGGATCACTCTCCCCAAATTTCTTGTTCTCATAGCTCATCCTTTTGATTTCCCCAAATTCCAAACCCTAACCCACAAAATCTGTGAGAAACTCTCCAAAATCCCTCTTAGTTTCACTTCAATCTACATCCTTCTCCACTCTCTTGATCATTATCCATCCTCTTCTTGAGAGATGGCCCCCAAAATGAGATTGCTGCAGAGAAGAAAGTCGGTTAGATCTTTGGAGGCTGAGGAACGGAGGAAGAAGATAGCACAAGAGCCAACCCAAGCATCTCCTCCGATCACTCAAGTAAGATTCCACTATCTGCAAGGAAGGTTGTTTTGGGAAGAACTGTAGATTTCAAGTTTTTGAGGTATGATGATTTTTTTATTGGAAAAAAATTAATTAAGCAAGGATGAAATTTTTTCTAAGTTTGTCTGAGCTGGTTTATATTGATTTGGTCAAGGAATTTTATTCAAATTTGGTTTTCTCTGATGGTGTTTTGAGGTCTGCTGTGAAGGGAGTTCAAATCATTTTGAATGCACCTAGGCTAGATAGACTCCTTCAGATGCCTTATGAGGATAGTTATCTAGATGAGCTATCTAAAAAGAAAATTGAACTTAGAACTATTCTTGGGAGAGATGATGTGGAAGGTTTCCTGAAGATTAAGGCCAAAGATCTTAGTGTGGAGATGAGGTTACTTCACCACATGGTGTCCAGGATTTTCTTCCCCAAGGGGGAAGATATGACTTGATGACTGGTAGGGATATTTGCTTGATGCACCATATTATTTCTGAGACTCCCCAGAACCTACCTTTCTGATGATCGATGCCATGAGGGAGGCCTTGAATAGATCAAGGCTCTCTTGCCATATGGCATGGCTCTCACTATGATTTTTAGGGAGTCTGGAGTGAGTTTTGAGGGGAAGATTGTTTGTAGACTGTTATAAACCGATACCTACAACAACCACTCTCTTCGATGTATGGAGTTTGTCAGAGTAGATGGCCATTGGGCCAAGGGCTGTGCAGCTTAGTTGAGGAGGATGATGATGAGGAGGAGCATGCTGAGGGGGAGGGTTCATCTTCTCCTGTGCCTAAATAGAGTCTAGTTGATCATCCTATTTCAGAGTCAGAGGCAGGACTCTCAGTCAGAGTATCCCCATCGAGCTGTACCGTGCCATCTTTTAGTTTGGGGGAGGATGAGATGGGACTATTGGCTGAGAGAGTGGCAGACATTCTATCTGTTCAGCAGCAGCAATTTCAGGATTAGTTTCTTCAGCAGTCTCACCGATTTTAGCAGCAGATCCTCCAGCTGGTGCAGCAGCAGTAGTATCGCCAAGCTCCATCGAGTTCTTTCTCTGATCCTTCCTCAGACTTTTCTGTTGTGCCACATATATCTTCATTGATGGAGCTCTTGTCTGATCTGAGTACTAGACTGGAGAGTGTGGAGAGCTCCTTACTCAGGTTTAGTGGCAGATTTTTTGATATTGAGAGGGAGATCAGATGGATTTTAGTTTCTTTATCGGAGGAGCGAGCACTTCGACCACCAATTCACCTCAACTGGATGATTTAGCTCGAGAAATAGAGAGACTCCACAGCCAGCTTCGTTCTTCACTTGAACTGATTCAAGCAGATATCAGAGACTCTAGAGACTTCATATTTGCTGATTTAGATGGGCTCTGACTTACAGTGAGGGAGATCTTATCCCAGCTTGATACTATTATGACTCAGCTTTAGTCTAGGCTCTCTACATCTAGTGAGCCAGCCTTTGTTCAGTCCATTGCATTTCGTCCTCCATCATCTTCTCTCGGATCAGACCTTTCAGTCGAGGATGAGGCTGATCATGTTTCATCGATCTTGATCTTGAGCTCGATACCCATTCTCACTGATTTCATCATTTTGTATTAAGTTACTTAGTTGTATTTTGTAGATTGGATGTACGAGAGCTTTATGCTCATGGACATATATTATGACTATTGTAACCTCTCTTTTTGTTGTACTTCATGAATGAGGTTATTATCATGGCTTACTTTTTTTTTTTTTTTGGATGAATGAATGAATGAATGTCCGTTATACTTGAATGAATGCACTATTATCCGGATTCATGACATAGAACCATGAAAAATCTTACTCCCTTTAGTTCATTTTTTTGATGATGTCAAAAAGAAGGAGAAAGTAGTGTATTGTCTATCTGAATTTTTTAAATTTAAATACTCTTTTAAATTTTTTGCTCTGATATATCTATTTTTCTTGAGTGCTCTGATAATTTTATTTTTGCATTGATACCAAAATGACTCGATACATCCATTTTTGATTTTACAAAATGCTCCAATTCCTTCTCTTTTAATTCTTGCTCAAATGGTTTCATCCTTGCTTTGATATCAAAACAAAAAAAGAAAAAGAAGCATTCCTTTCACATTTATTGCTCTGATACTAAAAATAAGGAAGAGAAGAACAAATTTTTTTTATGAACCATCTTTGCTCTAATAAAAAAAATTTTACAACTTGATCACTTTTTACATAAGAAAGGGGGAGATCTTTTTCAAAATGGTCAAAATGATTAATTTTATTTATTTCATACAAGAAAAAAAAAGATTTTGGCTGATTAAAAATAATCTTCAAAAAAACTCTGATATCTTCACAAATGAGTTTCAGCAAAATAAATTGAAATATTAAAATTACTAAAAATATGTATCTTATGATTTTTTATGTTTAATCTTTGGCATATTCCTACAACTGCTTCACAAATCCAAATTCTTTGAGCTTTAAGGACTTATTTTATGACACTCAAATATTTTTTATCATAAAAAAAGGAGAGATTGTTGCTCCAAGAATTGATTTTGATGATCACAAACTATTTGAGGAGACTACTAATATATTTTTTATTTTTGGAGAATGTTCTTGTGTTGTTTCAGGTAGTCCAAAAGATTGAGTTTGAAAAACTTCATCAAGTATGCTAAAGTTGAAGTTTCTGCAAGTTGGAGAAGTTTTCGAGGCCTTCTGAGAGTATCCAATTGATTTGAAGCCATTTGAGAATGTTTGAAAGTATTCTGGTAAATTTTAGATCTTAAATGTATGAAAAACTGGATTGGCACAAAATGGGATGATCCATCTGGGTCATCTCCTTTCATTGAGTAGCTGGCATGCACTGTTTTGGCTTGTAGCACGCAGTGGGATGACCCATTTGGGATGACTCTTGAGACCTTGAGATCAAAATAGAAAGTTTGATTTTCAGACTAGCCAAATGAGGTGGCTCATGGAACTTCCCGTCACAATGGGACGATCCATTCTGGACGAGTTTCGTAACGGCTAGTTTTCAATCTATTTTTGATGCATTTAATGTGCATTAAACACTCTCCAACAGCTCTAAACTGACACTAAGATATTTTCAAGTATAAATGATGATTATAAATACTCTTTTGAAGTGAAAAATCATAAGATTAAGCAAGCATTCAAGTTCAAATCCAAGAAAACCTTTATCAGCTCTAAAGAGAAAAATAGAAGCATTTAATCACTTCATCAACCACTCTCCAGCAGCAATCAAGTATGAAATTTATTGAGGGTGTTCAGCAAAAATTTCTTCCTCTTAAGTATTATATTTCTATTGCATTAATTATGTTTATTTAAGGAGATATTGTGCTGAAATTTTTGTACCCTATTTTTCCTATATTGTATTTGGGTTTTTAACTTTTGGGGGGTTTCAAAACTTGATTAGGTTGATCCGAACCTTGAATCAGATTGTTGAGGGTTGGCTTATACTCAAAAATAAGTATTCTTACTTGGATGGCAAGGATCAGAGGTATCCGACGTAGTGTAATCTTTGAAATCTATTTAGTGGATTGAATTTTCAAGTAGGGACTCAGGGAGTGGATGTAGATGCAAAGTTGGCACCGAACCACTATAAATTCTTTGTGTTTGTTGTATTTGCTTTTCTTTACTTGTTCTTTGTGCCTTATAATTACAATCTTATCATTTGTGTTTGAATTTATTTTTATTGAAAATTAATCTTCTCTACTCAAATACTTTAGCACATTGTTTAAGTACACTAATATTTAAAATTTTAAAAAGGCCCAATTCACCCCCTCTCTTGGGCTCCATATCTGGGCAACACTGATTTGAAACTTGTGGAATATAGTGATTTCAATTTTCAGTCAGATTGTGATGATAGCAGAAGTATATCGAGCTAGTATTTACTCTGAATGGAGGAGCTATCTACTGGAAGAGTTTCAAGCAATATACTGTAGTCGATTCTGTATGCGAAGTGAAATACATTGCTGTATCAGATGCTGCAAAGGAGATGGTGTGGTTGTGAAAGTTCATCAGTGAGCTGGGAGTTACACCTTCCATTGATGGCCCTGTATTACTGTACTGTGACAGCTCCAGTGCCATAGCTCAGGCGAAAGAACCCAAGTCGCACCATCGCACCAAGTATGTTTTGCGCCGCTATCACATGGTGCGAGAGATCATGAACCATGGTGACGTCGAACTTCAGAAGATCGATAGAAATGAGAATCTAGTCGATCCCTTCACTAAAGCTCTCGAGATCAAAGAGTTCGATGATTTTAAATGAAAGATGGGTATAAGTTACTGTCTCGATTGGCTTTAGTCCAAGTGAGAGTTGTAGGAAATTGTATCTTAAAATCAATCGTGTGATGATTGAGTTCATCCTTGTATATGAATTATTGATTATTGAATAAAAATTATTCTGATATTTTTTATCACAAAGTTATATTTTCCTTGAACTCTTGTACTGTGATGAAGTCCTTAGAACTATGCTAGTATGTGATAAAGAGAGGATTTATTGTATAGTTCTTAAACATGTTCGCGACCAAATGATACATTATTATAGGACGATGATGTTTATCGAGTGGAGGTCGTTGTATGCCATATGGGTTGATTGTCCTCTTGACCAAAGAGTGTGGTGACATTGGTATGGCATGCAGATGAGATATAAGGGTACATCATCACTAAACAAGTGACTCACCTGCTGAGCATTCTGCTGTCAAGAGCTGCTCATGAAATATATGGGTATAAGCATCCTTCAGATCTGAGATCACCATAGTGACTTGCAAGCAACTCACTGTGCTTTGGTGCCAGACTATCTAGATTTCTAATACAATGATGGAAGGCTACTGAGTACAATCAAGTACTTGTGAAGTCTGTGTGTGGATCAAGATGGGATTGATCCCTCCAGATTATTAGAGTTGATGTATCACTATATTTCAATTGAACAAAGCCTTGACCAGAATAATCTATAAGATAAATTTGAAAGATTGAAATACAATGCAGATCAAGTAATCTCGATTGACAGTTAACTTGAGACCATCTTAGAGCATTCAGGGTTAAAAGGATGAATTATGCAATAACCATATGTATAGATTCTAAAATATTCTTTTACGATAATTCAACCTATCTGGATGTCGGAAACCATTACTAGATGGTATCTTAATTAGTGTAGAAATTGGTTCCTGTGCTACTGACTTAGTGTTTGAACCTATGGAGTCACGCACACAAATCAGACAAAGTAAAAAAAAATTGGTCTATATTTATATATCCAATTTGGAAGTACTTGACTTGATTGAATATATAAACTAATTTGATTGAGAATTAAGTTATGAGTCAAACGAGATTGAAGAGTTGACTATGTCTAGCTAGCACTACACGTGAGGTTCAGGTTCGATCCCGAAGATGAACAATTTCTGATCTATAATCCATGAAGCATATGAAAGATTAAATTTAAGTACTGATTAATTTTAAATTAAATATAAATTAATTAGTCTTAATTGAGTCCAAAATTTAAGTTAGATTTGGTATAAAAGTCCTAAAGAGTTTGGAATTGACAGCCTTTCGAAATTGTTTCGAACCAGCTTCGAATTGGATTCGAATCGGATCCATTTTTGATGAGATATGAGTATTCCCACTTGCACTAAAATTTTTCTCTATTATGGGCTGACCAACATCTGGAGCTTTACTGATTTGGGGCATCCCATGTGGGTGAGGGAGTGGGTGCAAATTAGTTGTCATATGTGATGGTAATTCTATCTCATATAGAAATCTTTTTTTTAAGTTAAAATCAAATTTAAGTTAAAACTCAGATACTTATTGGGTCATGGAAATTATCTATAAATAGAGAGGGTCTCTACCAATAGATGCATAGAAAATAAATCAGATTGAGAGAAGAGAGAAAGAGAGAGAGGCGTGAGAAGAGAGAGAGAGGTCCTTTCTTCTCTTTTGCCCTCTCCTCTTGTTGCGGCCCCTCTTCCCTTGGGCGTGGAACCATCTTGGGTGTACCACCTACTGGTGTGATACATCTCATCCCTCGATTGATTAAGTTGCAAAGGCAATTGGATTGAAGTTTATCCTGCTTTTCTATAGCATCTGACGTGCATACAAAGTAGAGAGTCTACACATTCAGACTTCTATGAAGGTTTATATCAGATAATTTGAGATTTAATCTCTGATTTTACTATTAATCAGGTAAGAATTTAATCCTTAATCTTATGGATGAATAGAAAAATTTTTAGATGCAACCTGGGCTTTCCAATGAGAAACAGTTTCTTTCCCTTCACTATCCTAGTCTTTTAAAATTTTTCATCATAAACCTTGAATGTTTACAATCAATTTGATAGGCC
Organism: Elaeis guineensis; assembly: GCF_000442705.2. Lineage (NCBI taxonomy): Eukaryota > Viridiplantae > Streptophyta > Magnoliopsida > Arecales > Arecaceae > Elaeis > Elaeis guineensis. Next base: position 119,280,054 of record NC_025996.2, on the reverse strand, counting down.
TAGCTCTATAGGTAAGCAGTTATTTGGATAAGATAGTATTGAGTCGAACACTTTATCCCTATATTTGTAGACTGAGGAGTGGGTCAGTGTTCACCGTACTTAAATCAATCTTTATAGAGATAAAGATTCTTCAACATGATCATCTATATATTTATAGCAAATTATATATAAAGATGTATCTATATGATTGATGTATATTCTATATCTATCGATATGTATATTATATTTTGTTGAATTGATGTTATTTGAATTATGATTAATTGGTGCTTAATGATTACTAAGTAAGAAAAATATGATTTAACATAATTGATAGGGTGTAGGTGGCATCTGGATTGGTTGATCGTACAAGAAACATAGCGTGTATGTTGGGTCAATCTCAAACTGGGGTGCAACATTATTTTTTTCCTACCATGAGTTAGAGATGTAGGAATCAGATCTAGGATTTCAGGGTTAGATCTTGAAACTTTTTCAAGATCATACAGCGGAAGACTAAAATAAATCAAAATTTATTTTCTAAAATTAGAGAATCCCTAGATCTAAGATCCTATTACATGATTATTATATAGCATTAAATCAGAAATTAAAATATATAAATATAGCATAAACTACATGTTGATCATATCAACATGTTTCTATACTACATCTAATGTATGTATTAAACAATAGATCAGATCTATTACCTTGCAAGTTAGACGCTCTAACCTCGCTGATCTGGGCTTAAGGATGATGTTGCAAGTCGCATATGCGTCCGGCCTCTAGGAGTCATCCACACGAGCCCACGAATCTCGATCAGAAGTCCTGCTTTAGGAAATCAGCACTGTATGCTAGTACTGCGCTGATCTTTCTTTGATGGTTGATCAGGTGCCTCCTTCTTCTTGATTTGGACTCTTCCAAAGATGAAAAGTAAAAGGAGGAGTTTTAGATCTGAGACGCTCTCAAAAAACTCAATATGGAGGGAGGAAAGATATGAAAACAAAAAACCCTAGAAGAAGACCCTCTTCTTCTTCACGTTTTTCTCTCTAGACATCCTAACTTGTGTCTTTTATATCTCCACGACTCAAAGGTCTTTCTCTCTAATTTTTGGATGGAACAAAGGTTTCTCAAATATCTGTCTTCTCCAAAAATTTCATAAAAAAACTCATTTTATACAGAGAGATATGATAGAGTCCTTGTCTAGGTCAAATACCTAGTCAAGGCTTATCCAAACATGGCAAGTTAAGGGGCGCCCAACTCTTGAGCACCTCCTCCATATTTTCATGCATGGATTACCAACAAAGGGTGCACAATATATACCCTAAAAGTCACAAAAATTTTAAAAAAATTTGGATAAATTCGATGCAAAATTGAAAGAGTTTTGGATTTCTAAAACTCTATCTCATAGAATTCGAAATCCAAACTTATTCCTTTTTGATTTAATCCAAACCACCTTCCATGTAAGAAAGAAGAGAGGAAACCTTTTGTGAATGTGGGAGAGACCTGGGAGAGGGCTTTTGTCACACAAAATAAGTGGAGATTGGCATTGAATAAGAGAGAGGGCGTGGGGAAGGCTTATGTGGCGCAAGGTGGAATCCTAGTCTTACTAGGATTCTATCTTATGACTTATTTTAATTTGGTTTTCCAAACCAAATCAAACCAAAATTAGATCAACCTAATTAAAATAGATCTTAACCCAATTAATAACCTAATTTAATCAGATTAAATTAGATTTAAATCTGATTTAATTTTCTAATCAAATTAGAAATTAGATTGATCCAAGTCCTAGTTGAACTAGGACTAGTTTTTTCTTGCACTTGGCTTATCCAATAAACCAATTGGACTTGATCCAATCAAGCCCAAAATAAATCTAATTAAATTATATTTAATTAAACTTAATCTCAGCTCATTGGCTTAATCAAATTAAGCCAATTAGCAATCGAATTGCTAATCGATCCTCCTGTAATACTTGCACTGGATTAAATGTCAATCGTATTGATCATTTAACCCTAATTCTTAATCGTTGATCAACATCCGATCGGATCATGAACTCTAATGTGTGTGACCTCATAGGTCTGAACCTAAGCCGGTAGCACAGGAATAAATTTTTGTACCAATAGAAGTGACCATCTAGCAATGGTACCCGACGATCGGATAGGTCAAATGTATAGAACAACATCCCTAGAACCCATGCGGATATAGTTTTCATATAATTCATCCCCTTGACCAAAATGATCATAGGACACCCCAGAGTTCAACTGTCAACTCTGATCAGGTTGTCCATATTGTATTTCAAAATATCAAATCCATCTGATGGATTACCCTGGCCAAGGTTTTGCTAAATTGAAATACAGCGACTCATTCTTCTCCAACTCTTGGAGTGGTCAATCCCATCTCGATCACACTCTGACTTCGCAAGTACTTGACTGTGCCCAGAAGCCTTCCATCCCTGAATTAGAAATTCAGTTAGTCCAGTACCAAAGCACAGTGAGTTGTTCGCAAGTCACTGAGGCGATCTCAAGTCTAAGGGACACTTATACCTATATCCCATCAGAGACATTCTCGACAGCAAAATGCTCTGGAGTTGGTTACGTTCAATGATGATGTACCCTTACATCTCACCTGTATGCCATACCAGTGTCTCCACACTCCTTGGTTAAGAGGACAACCAACCCATATGGCCTACAGCGACCTATGCTCGATAGAAGCTGTCGTCCTTATTAACAGCTTATCATTTGGTCGTGAACAATTTTAAGGACTAATCGATAAATCCTCTCTTTATCGAACTTAAATAGTCCTAAGGACTTCATCATAACAACGGAGTTTATTAGAAGATGAAAGCTTATGATGAAGATGCCAAATATATTTTATTTATTAACAAATCAATTACAATACTTGGTTGCTCAACCGTCAACAGCTTGATTGGCTTTTTGGGACACATTTCCCAACAACTCCCACTTGTCCTAAAGCCACTCGGCACAGTATCTAATACCCATCTTCGACTTGTAGTTGTCGAACTCCTTTATCGTCAGGACTTTAGTGAAGGGGTCGGCTAGGTTCTCCTTTTTGTCGATCTTCTAAAGGTCGATGTCACCTCGATCCACGATCTCTTGGACCAGGTAGAAGCGGTGCAAGATGTGCTTCGTCCGCTGATGTGCTTTGGGTTCCTTCACCTGAGCTATGGCACCAGTGCTATCGCAGTAGAGTAGGACTGGACCATCGAAGGAGAGTGCTACTCCGAGCTCGTTGATGAATTTTCTCAGCCACACAGCTTCTTTCACGGCATCCGATGCTGTGATGTACTCCACTTCACAAATAGAGTCCGCCACAGTATGTTGCTTGGAACTCTTCCAGCAGATGGCTCCACCATTCAGAGTAAAGATATAACCCGACATGCTCCTATTGTCATCATGGTCAGATTGGAAGCTAGAGTCTGTGGACCCCATAAGTTTTAAA
>NC_025996.2:119250262-119276525 GCF_000442705.2 Elaeis guineensis | reverse complement strand
AAAGTTGATGTAAAAGTTGAGATCTATCTTTTATAAAATTTTAATATCATTTCATGATTTTTTATCATTATCCTTTTTTTAGAGATCTAGTTCTATTTAAGCTAAGGAGAGGAGTCTAACCCAAATTGTTCAATGATGAACATTCTTCTAGAAGATAAGAAGAGAAATCCAATTCAAATTATCTAAGAATGGACCTTACTATTATAAATAGAGGCTATGTACTCAATTTATGTTATAAAGAATTAATCAACAAAAGAAGGAGGGATTTAAGTCCTACTTTCGTAATTCTTCCATCATCTTTTTTTTTTTTAAAGAGATCCAAGTTGAGTGGGATGAAAGAAATCTTTCTTCTCCCTGATCGAATCTTGAGATGCCAGCTATAGAGGTACCATCAAAATGATAGCCCTTCTTGCCAATGATCTTCATCTTATATTGATGACAGCAACTAAAAAAGAGGGAGGATGAAAGTGGCAAGTGCTATAGGCTTGCCCGAGGCCAAAGCTTAGCAGTATGGATGTACTCTAATTACAACAATTCACCTAGCTATAGTATGGAAACTTAGGAGGAAGGAGCAATGCTCTCATGTAGACATAGTTATATCCTAGGAAGGAGGGGTGCCATCTAAAAGAAATCATCAATGCATGGGAGGCCTTGATGATTATCAGACCCATCATCCCATAATGAAAGTGGAAAGTGTTAGATGATGTTGACTAGAAGAAGTATGCCACTGCTAGCAAGTACCATTAGCTGGGACCTTCTAGGGCCAAGCCTCGATAGCCTCAAAGATGCATATCCCACCATAGGCATCCTTGGCTTGCTTCACTCCAAAATATCACTTGATCCATTGGGTAGTGATGGTCGATCATGAAATAAAAAGATGATCGATCAGCTTCATGAGCTCTATTGAGCTGAGGCTCTTTACTTGCAGGAGTTTTTATTCCTTGGTAAAAAGCATAAGGAAGCAAACTTCTAAGTAATAGTTGAGGCAAATAAGTCCCTGAGCATGTATAGTGGATCGAGGAGGATGACGAACTCTCCTTCACCACTGATAGGATGAAGATGTCTAGGTGGATTATGTTATGGTACTCGTTGACTAGGCTCTTCAATTACTAATGAGCGATTGAGGGTAATGAGAATCAAGCATCAGAAAAGAAGACAATTAGGAAATTATCCTTTGATAGATTAAAGGTCAATACCTTGCCTTCAACCATCAACTCATAAGAGTAGAAAGGGAGAGCTAGAGAAAGTTGAGAGTTTGAGGCATTAGGAACCTAAATATTAAGGAGCAAGGGCTCATGAAGATCAAAAGAGAAAGAGACTAGGAGAGCAGGGTTAATCTACGCCATCGAGAAGATCTTAAAAGGAAGGATGCCAAGTCAAAAATTATGTTGTATCTTGACCCCTCAGAATGAGTCAGGTACATGACTAACAACCGCACTGTAGGAAAAACGTAGGGCATGTATGCTAGATCTTTAAAAATTTTTTATGCAGTGGAAGAAAACTAATCTAACATGCATCTCTTAGATCTCATCTCATGAGATTGGATCTATCATGTCCTTAAGATTTAAGCATTAAATTAATATATGAAAAGCATAAACATGAAGATCTCATCTTCATCTTTGCATGGATAATTATTCATCATGATTTGATGATTGTGGATATCTCTTCGGATTTCTTGAAGAGCTACACAAGTGTCTGACCTCTACTGATATCCATGAAAATGATCTAGGAAGCTCCTCTTACATTTCTTCTCCAAGAAACCAGCATGCACTTCTAAGTGAAAGAGGAAGAAGAAGAGAACTCCTTCTTTCTAATCAGTACCCCAACCCTTGGCGTGTAGAAAGAGGACGCCTTGATGCCTTGAACGTGGAAGCCAAAGAATGCACAACCCTTGGGTGTGGAGGTGTGAGGAAGAGATGGAGAGAGGAGGCATGGAGAGCTTGGGAGAGGTGTGGGCTAAGGGTTTTTCATCATATTTAGAGATCACATCTCAAGACCCTTTTATAGACCTTAAAGTAGTCCTATTTGGTTTAAAACTTTGATCAAATCAAATCCTTATCTCATAAGGACTTTTGACCAAAACCAACTCCTACTCCTACAAGGACTTTATGGTGCCACTTTCTTTCTCTTTTTGGCATCCAAAATTTGATGGGGCATGCACCCCATCTAGCTCTTCTAATTCTTGTCGCATAAGGCCAAGGGGGGTGCCAACCGGGATCCAATTCAATTGGGCACAAGCCCAATTTTCTTCAAGCTCAATGTTAATGGAAAACCAACTCTTGGCTGCTTATATTGCATGCAATTAACTTAATCCAATCCCCATCTTATAGGAATTCAAGTTTAATGAGGATTTGAGTTTACCATGTACTAGCATGGTTTTCTTAAATCCAATAAGATTTCATAAATTCTAACCTAATTGAAACCTTATGAGCCCAATTGCACAATCTTAGACTAGTTTTCTTTGTATGTGACTCCATAGGTTCAATTCTATCTGATAGTATAATATATTGTGATCTCTATCAATAATATCATTGAAACTCTTTTCAATAGATTGGAATACTTTCAATTCAGCCAATTTGAGATTATTGATCATTGAAATAATTCTCAATTGGTCCTACAATCCACTAGTGACACCTAGCAGTATGTACTGGCAATCCAGTAGAACTGAATGGATGAATCTCTAGGTACCGTTATCATATGATTCGATTCTTCTATCGTGAGTTTCGACAAAACAGAGGTCATGGATAACTCGTTAACCTCATCTATCATATGTAAGACTCAATCAACCTGAGTTCTTTGTGAAACCTTATGGAAACTTCTTTCCATCATTCACACTTGCCATGGTCATAGACTTTCGAACTCATTTTCATGATCCATATAGGACTTCTCTTTTTCTATCAAGATCGATAGATACAATCTAGATGTACACTCTATTCCTACAATAAACCTACTACAGTCAATGTGTACCTCAAGACTTTGTATGGCTAGGAGATCGAGTTATAGTGTAGTCAAACTATAGCAACCTCATTGTGAATAGTCGAAGCACCATAAGTCAGAGACTATTCACACTATTATATCATCGAGTATATCACTGACGAGAAGGTAGATATCCAAGTGACTACTCATGTTGGTCACACTAGGTACTTTTGTTCTCTAATAACCACCTATACTCTCGCTTCAGTATTTCTATACTGTAGACTCCAGACCCATCTATCTCTAAGAAAAGTGATCTATGCATCAATCTATCTGGATTAATTACCATCTCTGTGATGATCTTACGATCGAGAGTATTTCATAAATTAATCATCAATGAAACATATCTCAAATTCTCAACTCTTGAGAATATGTATCGTTATCTTGTTAATTCATTGGATAATTCATAGACATATCACACAATATGAATAAAAAAATAATCTAAATTTATTTTATTAATAAGTTAAAATTATAAGTTATGTCCTTAGAAAGATTACATGTATTGGCCTAATTAGCTTCTAGGGCATACATCTAACATGCACATCAAATAGGTTTTATCCCATAACATATGCAAAGTCTGCCAAATAATTTCATGGTTTCAAAAAAATAGATTCCTTCATATAATAGAGGATAGGTAATGAAAATTGGAGCATTTCTACAATCTACATAATAGTCTAAATAACCAAATTTTAATAGTAGAAAGTTATTGAAGTCAGTATCTAGGAAATTTTTTCAAACACTATCTTAAAGACACTACATAAATTTGATCAAATCATTTTGTATAAAAAAATTCAAGCAGAGATTATGACAAGCCTAATCTCTCCAACATATTGCTCGAATCCAATCTGTGCTACTCCTTCATATCTAAAAAAAGATAAAAAAGGATAGGTGATCTAATAGCTTAGTAAGTTACCTCCACAACCCTGGGTTGATCTAACTATAATATACAAAAGTAAGTTTAGATAAACATAGATATCATTATTATTTGTAAAGGAAATAAATTTACAAATTCAAAAAGGAATTTCCTAATTGCATTAGGCTTTTATCAATGCAATGATTCTCTTTTAAGAATACTAGTTTAAAAACTAGATTTAATATATCATATTTAAAAAAATTATTTTTATAAATTCTTGATAAATATAGTTACAATGTTGCCTTCTCTTAGTTTCTATAACTATGGCCATTATTTGTCCTATGACAAGGCTTGAAAGAGACGAGCACCTAACTTCATAAATACCAGCAATCAGCATCATTGGCTAGGCCCAAAAGAAACTAGTTTCTAAACATATTACTAATGATCAATCTTGTTGGCTAGGTCCAAATCATAGTCAAACTAAATAGTAGCCATTTAATATCAATCACACATGGATCACGAAACTTTTAATGTTTATATACTTCCAACAGTATGTATATATACAAAGTGAACGTGCACACACATGTATATGTGTGTGTGTTCAATTCATACAACTCCATCAAGTAGAATCAAACAATCATGTTCCTTTGACATGTGGAAGTTCAGCAATATGCTCATGCTTGATCCATATTTCAAATTATTTTTTATATAGGGAAAACATAATTTTTAATATAAACAGAAAGATAAATAATTTTCATAAATTCAAATTCAAATATTATAGTTATTTTTCTACATGTATATATAAAACTAAGCAATATGAATTTTAAATCATATGATATGCATGCTAAAAATTATAGAGGTAGGGATACTAATAGATCTAAAGTTGACAATATTCAAAAATCCTTCTTGATAAGGCTATATACAATCTAAAATAAAAACATCGCAACATTAGGCCTTACTTCAAAATTTTAATTATAATTTCTATAATTTGAACATCTCAAGGGATTGCAACATCCTCTTAGGACACCTCAATCTAGGATCCTCCTAAGTCAGGGATGGTAGCCCTAGATTTGCATATTTATGACTCCACCTCTGTATAAAAAGTCAAGATCTAGGCACACTCAACCTAGTCTAGCATCTAAGGATTCATTTATCCCCTGATTCAAAGCCCAAACTAGAGATTTAATCTAAAAAATACTAAGAAGAAGGTTATTAGTTTTTACCTTGGACATATGGCTTGACCACTAAGCCTGATGCTTCTTTATAGTCGAAGGCCCTAACCAAAGGTGTTCATACTATCAGCCTTCAATATAAAGATAGAAAGAGAGAAAAGAGAGAGGAGAGTGAAGAAAGAGAGCAAAGAGAAGAGGGAGATGGAGAAGGAAGTGGTTTAGAGCATATGAAGGTGTCCAGTTGAGAGTAAGAGAGCAAGATGGGTAAAAAAAGATGGAAAAGACTCAGAGTAGAGGAGGTTACTAGTCGACACGACAATTGAGATACGGTGAGATAGTAGAGAACCCCCTTTGCATGATGGTGGGTGGCAACCATTCGGCCAACAGTGGAGATAGGAGAATTCAACACATCACATGTTCCATCATGAGTCCCATAGCTGGACATGACAAGGAGGATGGAGGGAGTACATTGTTTCGATTGTTGTCAAATGGTAGCATCTAGCATTAGGAATCAAGGCAATGAAAATAGGTGATGGATCATCAAGAAACAAGAAAGATGGGATAAAAGCAAGGGAGTCTTTAATTATAGAAGCAAATAGGTAAAGGTAGATGGCAACCAAAGAAGAGAGTCGAGGTAAGGAGAGATCCATGGTCGAGTCTAATGGTAGTGGGATCAATAAAAAATTCTTAAGTAAAGAGTGTTCAAAATATAGGAGGGAAAAAAAGATAAAATAGGTGGAGGTGACAATTCTAAGCTCACCTTCACTCATATCAGCTCCCTTAGGCATCCAATTTGACGATGGAGCCAGAAGTGGCACAAAAATGGCAAGCCACCCCTCTTTTAGATGGCAAACAAGGAAAGATATCTAGTAGGTTCTAACTAACTTGAGAAGAAAAGAAAGATAATGATCTTAGAGATCTTAACCTCTCCAGGTTGGGATGTCAAAAAGGAAAGTTTGCCAAGAAAAAAGAAGAAAGAGGTCAATAATGCCAACTTGTCTTCAACTTGCTAACAAAAGTGGAAGGAGGGAGAATATTGCAAGAAATAGAGAAGGGGCTAAGTATTTCAGATTGACTTGAAATATTATCATGCCGAGTCTCCTCGTTGTTCCTTTGAGATATATTATATCTATTGAAGGGAAGAGAACAGTTTCCCTCCAGAATGTCCAGATTGCATCTAAAATTTTTTTCTAATATTCTACTTATTTAAGGATCAAATCCTTATCTGAATCGTAGTAGAATCAGAAATTAAATTCTAAATTATCTGATATAAATCTTCACGGAGGTTTGGATATGCAGATCCTCTACTTCGCATGCACGTCAGATGCTGTAGAAAAGCAGGATGAACTCTAATCCAATTGGCTTCGCATACACAATCAATTGAGGGATGAGATGTGATGATGTGACATCTCACATCAGTAGGTAAGATGCCCAAGAAGGATCCACGCCCAAGGAGAGGAGGCAGCAACAAAGGGAGACATGTAGAAGATGAAAGACCTCTCTCTTCACATGCCTATCTTTCTCTTTTTTTCTCTTCTCTCTTTGCTATTCTATTCTCTTCTTTCATCCATAGGTAGAGATCATCTCTATTTATAAATGATTCTCATGACCCAATGAGAGAAGGACTCTTTAGTCAAATCTGATTTGAAGTGGTCCAATACTCGTGAAAGAAGGACTCCTACATGAGATATAATTGCCATCACTTATGACATCCATTTTGCACCCACTCCCACACCCAATTGGGATGCCCCAAATAAGCACCAAACTAATTTTTGGTTATGCTTCATGAGTGGGTATTTTCAGTGCAAGTAGGAATACTCATATCTCATCCAAAACAGGTCCGATTCGAATCTGATTCAAAGTCGGTTTGAAACAATTTCGAAAGGCTGTCAATCCTAAACTCTTTAAGACTTTTGTATCAAGCCTAACTTAAATTTTGAACCTATTTAAGTCTAATTAATTCAAATCTAATATGAAATTAATTAGTACTTAAATCTAATCTTTCATATATTTCATGGATCATAGATAGAAATTGTTCATCTCCAGGATTGAATTTGAACCTCATGTGCAGTGCTAGCTAGACATAGTCAATTCTTCAATCTCATTTAACCCATAATTTAATTCTCAATCAAGTTATCTTATATGTTCAATCAAGTCAAGTACTTTTAGATTGGACATATAAACATAGATCAATTTCTTCCTACTTTGTCTGACTTGTGTGCATGACTTCATAAGTTCAAACACTAAGCCGGTAGTACAGAAATTAATTCCTGCACTAATCGAGATATCATTTAGCAATGGTTCCCGATGTCCAGATAGGTCGAATTGTCACAAAAGAATATTTCTGAACCCATACTCATGGTTACCGCATAATTCATCCTTTTGACCCTGGATACTCTAGGATGGTCTCAGGTTAACTGTCAACTGAGATTGCTTCATCCACATATATTTCAACCTTTCAAATCTATCTCATGGATTACCCTGGCCAAGACTTTACCAAATTAAAATATAGTGATACATCAACTCCAATAATACGAAGGGGTCAATCCCATCTTGATCCACACACAGACTTCGTAAGTATTTGACTGTATCGAGTAGCCTTCCGTCACTATATTAAAAATCTAGATAGTTCAACACCAAAGTACAGTGAGTTACTTGCAAGTCACTATGGTGATCTCAGGTTTGAAGGATATTTATACCCATGTGTTTCGCGAGCAGCTCTTGACAGCAGAATGCTTAGTAGGTGAGTCACTTGTTCAATGATGATGTACCCTTATATCTCACCTGTATACCATATCAGTGTCACCACACTCCTTGGTTAAGAGGACAACCAATCCATATGGCACACAACGACCTTCACTCGATAAACGTCATCATCCCGTAATGACGTATCATTTGATCGCGAACTTGTTTAAAAATTATACGATAAATCTTCTCTTTATCGTACACTAGCATAGTTCTAGGGACTTCATCACAGTACAAGAGTTCAAGAAAGATGTCACTTTGTGACGAAAAATATCAGAATAACTATTATTCAATAACCAATAATTTATATACAAGGATGAACTCAATCGTCACACGATTGGTTTTAGGATATAATTTTCAACAATTCCTACTTGGACTAAAGCCAATCGGGGTAGTATCTTATACCCATCTTCCATTTGAAGTCATCGAACTCTTTGATTTCGAGAGATTTAGTGAAGGGGTCGGTTAGGTTCTCCTTTTCATCGATCTTCTGAAGCTCGACATCACCTCGGTTCACGATCTCTCGCACTAGGTGATAGCAGCACAGAATATGTTTAGTGCGATGGTGCGACTTAAGTTCTTTCGTCTGAGTTATGGCACTGGAGCTGTCACAATACAGCAGGATAGGACCATCAATGGAAGGTACAACTTTCAGCTCGATAATGAACTTTCGCAACCACACCGCCTCCTTTGCAGCATCCGATGCAGCAATGTATTCCGCTTCGCATACAAAATCGGTCATAGTATGTTGCTTGGGACTTTTGCAGCAAACAACTCCTCCATTCAAGGTAAATACGTAGTCCGACACACTTCTGCTGTAATCATAATCTGATTGAAAACTAGAATTAGTATATCCCACAAGTTTCAGATCAGAGTCTCCATAAATAAGCCATTGGTCTTTAGTATTTTTCAAATACTTAAGAATTGCTTTTGCAATCTTCCAATACTTCTTACTTGGATCTGACTGGTACCTACTCACTACCCTTAGTGAATAGACTACATCCGACCTCGCACATGTCATAGCATACATGATAGATCTCACTGCCAAAGTATATGGTATTCTACTCATGCACTCTCTCTCCTCAGGAGTTGTCAGACAATCCTTCTTGGAAAGAGTAATTCCATGATGTATCGGAAGATAGCTTTTCTTGAAATTATCCATATTGAACCGCTTCAACAAGGTATCGAGGTACATGGATTGGGACAGTCCAAGCAATCTTCTAGATCTATCCTTATAGATTTTTATCCCTAGGATATAGGATGCTTTTCCTAAGTCCTTCATGGAGAACTATGATGATAACCATAGTTCACACTCTGTAAAGTCGGGATATCATTTTCTAGTAACAGTATGTTTCCACATACAGCTCAAGAAAAATGATCACAGAATCGGAAGCCTATTTGTAGATGCAAGGCTCTTCTTCATTTCTAACGAAGCTATACGTTTTGATTATTTTATCAAAACGTATGTTCCAACTCCTCGATGCCTGCTTAAATCCATAAATTGACCTTTTCAGCTTGCATACTTTCGACTCATCTGTGGATGTGAACCCTTCAGATTGTATCATATACACCTCTTCTTCCAGCTCTCCATTAAGAAAAGTGGTTTTGACATATATCTGCCAGATCTCATAATCTAAGTGTGCAGCGATAGCAAGCATAATCCGGATGAACTTGAGCATTGCCACAGGAGAGAACGTCTCGTCATAGTCCATATCATAATGCTGACGGTAACATTTAGCAACTAGACAGGCTTTATAGGTCTCTACCTTCCCATCCGCTCCTCTTTTTCTCTTGAAAATCTATTTACACCCTATGAGTTTTATCCTTTCAGATGGATCAACTAGTGTCCAGACACTATTGATCTCCATGGACTCCATCTCGGACTTCATGGCCTCAAGCCATTTTTGGGAGTCGGGCCTTTGCATGGCCTTCATATAGGTGATCGGATCCTCATCGTTCTCATCAGGTTGAATAGGATCACCGTCCTGGATCAGAAAACTGTAGTATCTGTTTGGCTGACGCGGTACTCTACCGGATCTCCTTAATGGTGCCTCTACTGGCTCCGAATTCGATTCACCAATCGAACCCAATTCTGTATGTGTCAGTCCTTCCACCTCATGAACTTCATCAAGTTCAATTTTATAGGCATTAGCTCCTTCACCAAGGAACTCTTTTTTCAAAAAGACTGTCCGACTGCTGACAAACACCTTTTGTTCTACAGCAAGGTAGAAGTAGTACCCTTTAATTTCTTTGGGTACCCTATGAGCAAGCATCTATCAGACTTTGGTCCAAGCTTATCTATCTTTAAACGCTTGAGATAAGCTGGATACCCCCAGACCCTAAGATGTGAGAGCTTCGGCTTACACCCAGTCCATATCTCATATGGAGTTTTATCGACAGACTTGCTGGGCACCTTATTCAAAATATAGCAGGCAGTCTCTAGAGCATATCCCCAAAAAGATATTGACAGACTGAAAAAGTCCATCATGGATCGGACCATATCTAATAAGATTTGATTCCTCTTCTCGAACACACCATTATGTTGTGGTATTTCAGGAGGGATCTATTGTGAGAGAATTTCATTCTCTTCTAGATATGTCAGAAACTCACTGGTAAGGTATTCACCTCCTCGATCTGATCGAAGGATCTTAATACTCTTTTCAGTTTGTTTCTCTACTTCAGTATGAAATTGTTTGAACATTTCAAATGATTCTGACTTATGCTTTATAAGATAGACATACCCATACCTCGATAGGTTGTCTGTGAACATAATGAAGTAGTATCCTCCTCTGGCACTTATGTTCATAGGATCACATACATCAGTATGTATTAGACCTAGGACATCACTGGCTCTTTCACCTTTTTCTTTAAAAGGTGACTTAGTCATCTTACCAAGTAGACAGGATTTATAGGTAGACAATAATTCACAATCATCTATCTCAAGGACACATTTCTTGATCAACCTGTCAATCCTATTCTTGTTCACATGACCAAGCCTACAATGCCAAAGGTAGGATTTGCTAACATTATCTATTTTGGAGCATTTTCTAGGTGTGTACATTACACTAACAGGCCGTGATATTATGTATATGCCATGTTTTAATTGTCCATGCACAATTGTAGTATCATTCATAATGATATCACAAAAATTATCATTTATTATAAACTTGTAATCAAGTTTGGCCAAAAGACCTACAGAGATGACATTTATCATAAAGGAGGGACAATAATGACAATCATCTAATATGACATTATTGGACTCGAAGACAAACTGCAAAGTTCTTAAAGCCAGAACTGAAACAAGGCTTCCATCTCCAATGTTAAAGAACCGCTCGCCTTCTCGAAATTTTCTACTTACCTGCAGTCCCTGCAATAAATTGCATATATTAATAGGACTTCTAGTATCCAATACCCAGGTAGCAGTATCACAAACAGAGAAATTACAAGGTGTTATCATATAAATACCTTGTGAAGCAACTACTTACCTCTTTCTCTTGTTCTTAGGCCTGTTTGGGTCAAGGGTGGCTATATAAGTAGGACAATTCTTTTTTCAATGACCCAACTTCTTTAAGAAGAAGCACTCTGTCTGGCTCTTGTCAACTTTTGATGGTTTGCTCTGCTTGGGATTGGTGGCATGGGATTTTTGCACCTTTCTCTTCTTTCCTCTCCTAAAGGATTGATGCCCTGCAGATGAACCTCCCATTAAATTTACTGGCTCTTTTTGGAGCTGGTTATCCTTCTCAAAAGTCTGCAGTAACCCTAGCAAACCATAGTAGTTTACTGCAGGCTTCGTTATTTTATAATGACTGAGAAAGGGTAGGTAGGATTTTGGTAGCGAATTGAGGATAGCATCCTTGTCTAACTATTCATGCAATAGAAAGCCAAGTTTGCTAAGACGTTCAATCTGCTCAATCATGTATAATACATGATCGGTGACTGAAGCTCCCTCTCACATACGGGCATTGAATACTGCGCAGGAGATTTTATGTCTCTCTGCATCTTCAGGGGTGCCGAAGGACTCATTCAATATTTGAATCATCTCCTCAGGCTGCGCATCCTCGAACTTACAACTAAGTTCATCGTTCATAGCTGCCCTCATCATGCAATGCACAGTCGTGCAATCATTGAGCTACTTCATATAAGTGTCTCTTGCAGCACGAGGAGTATTAGCTGCAGGCTCTTCAGGTGCCTGATCCATAAGGACAAACAAAATCCTCTCGTGCTCCAACACGATCTTCAACTTTCGATACCAGCTATCGAAGTTGGGTCCGGTGAGCTTGTCGCTATCCAACAACGAACGGAGCGATAGTGTGTTGGCCATAATTGAAAGGAGAAAATATTAGCATATTAGTATATGAATTATTATTATTTTTTTAATCCTAAAGATATGGACTTTAGTCTAAAGGTCCTCCCATTATTTTTTGTGAATTGGTAGCCTCTACCTCCAACTCAAGAAATTATATTAATTTCTTAGCAGGTACTAGAATCCACACGGACTGCATTCGGGCTTGAGTGTGGCTCGGCCAACTCTAGTGCATCCATGGGTAGGTTCATAACCAATTATTTCTCCAAACAACTTTTAACATTGGGTTTTGCCCCAGACTTTCCTTCAGCAGGCATGTGGCACCTCCACTGAAAATTCTGATTAGATCCAACCATTAACATGACACATCAAGTGCATCCAACAAACGGATGTCCAGGTCTGAGTGTGGCTCGGCCAACCTGAGCGTTGATCTGAAGGTACATCATGATGGTCATATAATGAATGATAATTTCAATACGTAATAGATACCAGGCGTGTGGCACCTCCAGTGCCCATTTAGAATATTGGACTCATTATCACATATCTTAATGGGAGGCAATGATCAAGTTATCTCACAACTTTATCACTTTATAGACCTAATAATTTTAAAGATTTGATTTCATTAATCTGAGAATAAGAGAAGAAGTCGACCTATAAGCTGCAAATCTTTTCACTGACTTCACCAAGTCATGTAAAGGATTAAAGATAAGCTGGTCTAAAGATACCTAAATCAGTCACACTGATTCATCTTAATGGCATGGGTCTGTACGAATTGACTAGTGATCTAATCAAAATATAATCTATCATGTTGGTCAGATAAGTAAGATCAGCGGGAGGGATCTGCCCTTAACTCACCGTAGACGCATCTAGGTGAATAGCTCTCAATTAAAAATCACTTGATCGAATCTGTCAAACTTATCTTAGACACCAACTGGTTAATTAGTTTCGATTTGGCACACTAGAAGATTCGGGCTCAACCATGGAGCCATGATCATGGTCCATTTATTAGGGTCAAATATATGGACTTGATCAAACTTTAACTATTGAGATTGATTTAGAGAAATACTGATCTAATCTAATTTAACACTTGATTAGATTTAGTTAATTTCTCTACTTGGTCTATATGTATTTCTAACCCTAGGTCCCCATTAAAAGGATCTGATTCATGCTAACCCTTTGCTCATCATATTATGTGGTGTCTTAATAATCTTTAATTCTCCATTCTAGATCATTCAAACTTAATTCAAAATTAAGTATGTGAAACGTGTGTTTCGGTTTGTAGAACTATTCTACAAGGATTTCAAGTAAAGCATACCATATATTTCAATACATAAAAATAAATTTTCATAACATGTTTAATAATTAAACATACATAAGTATGATCTAAACTTCATTCATACATCTTATGTATCATGATAATTTTTAGATCAATACCAATTACATCATATGTAACATGTAATTCAGATCTAAAATAATTTTATATCTGAATTTTATCTTATTATAATAAATTATAAATCACTTTAGATCTAATCTAAATATATTTATGATCAAAATAATACATAAAAATCTGTTCACTTTTCTTCTTCATGAAACTAGATCACAACAACATCCCTATACGTCATAAGAGAACTCATCGAATAGGCAAAAGAGAGATTAATCTCTTCAATCTCTTATGATCAGATGGTCTGGTGATCTCATCAATCTGAGTACTAAGCTACTAAGATCTGAAATCTAATTTCATATATAATTACATCAACATACAATTATTGACAAAACTATTTTATGTCATGAACATATCCTTGATCTCATCAATTATGTTCTTCATCTAATCCAATTAGATTTGATGTATCATATACATCATATCAAATCTAAAACTTATCTTATACTGATTATAAAATATCAATTTTAGATTTGATATCAAATAAAAAAATAATTAGATGCAAATAGGAATACATAAAAAATTAATTTCTGGTAAAATCTATTTTCACACAGTGCTAAATTATGATAGGATTCAGATCTAAATATCCATCGAAATGGATTCAATTTAAATCTGAAATAATCCTCACTTCATAAGAAAACCAACAAAATTAAAATTTTATTAAAATAAATTTAAAATAAAATTTTAATTTATATTATTTTTTATCAAAAATTCAGCAACAGTAGAATTTTGTTATAACAGATTTATAACAACCTCAATCAACCATTGATTAGATAACTCTAATCCAATCAAAATCAGATTAAAAATTTTATATAAATAGATTTAAATGAGATTTAATATCATACAAAAAATATCAATTATATCTTATTTAAATAATCATAAAAAATTTTATTTTGCATGTATATATTTTAGGCCTGCTCTGATACCAGTTGAAGAGAAAGGAATAGTTTCCCTCCAAAATGCCCAGGTTGCATCTAAAAATTTTTTCTAATGTTTTACTTGTTTAAGGATCAAATCCTTACCTGAATCATAGTAGAACCAAGGATCAAATCCTAAATTATCTGATATAAACTTTCATGGAGGTCTGGATATGCAGACCCTCTACTTCGCATGCACGTCAAACGCTGCAGGAAAGCAGGATAAACTCCAATCCAATTGGCTTCGCATACACAATCAATCGAGGGATGAGATATGATGATGTGACATCTCACACCAGTAGGTAGGATGCCCAAGAAGGATCCACGTCCAAGGAGAGGAGGCGGCAACAAAGGGAGAGATGTAAAAGATGAAGGACCTCTCTCTTCACACGCCTGTCTCTCTCTCTTTTTCTCTTCTCTCAATTTGATTTATTTGCTATTCTATTCTCTTATTTCATCCATAGGTAGAGATCCTCTCTATTTATAGATGATTCTCATGACCCAATGAGAGGAGGCCTCTTTATTCAAATCTGATTTGAATTGATCCAATACTCATGAAAGAAGGATTCCTACATGAGATATAATTGCCATCACTTATGACGTCCATTTTGCACCCACTCCCACACCCACTTGGGATGCCCCAAATAAGCACCAAACCAATTTTTGGTCATGCTTCATGAGTAGGTATTCTCAGTGCAAGTAGGAATACTCATATCTCATCCAAAATAGGTCCGATTCGAATCCGATTCGAAGCCGATTCGAAATAATTTTGAAAGGCTGTCAATCCTAAACTCTTTAAGACTTTTGTACCAAGTCTAACTTAAATTTTGGATCTATTTAAGTTTAATTAATTCAAATCTAATCTAAAATTAATTAGTACTTAAATTCAATCTTTTATATGTTCCATGGATCATAGATAGAAATTGTTCATCCCCGGGATTGAACCTGAACTTCATGTGTAGTGCTAGCTAGACATAGTCAACTCTTCAATCCCATTTGACCCATAACTTAATTCTCAATCAAGTTAGCTTATATATTCAATCAAGTTAAGTACTTTCAAATTGGATATATAAACATAGGTCAATTCCTTCCTACTTTGTCTGACTTGTGTGCGTGTCTCTATAGGTTCAAATACTAAGCCGGCAGCACAGGAATCAATTCCTACACTAATCGAGATACCATATAGCAATAGTTTTCAACATCTAGATAAGTCAAATTATCACAAAAGAATATTTCAGAATCCATACTCATGGTTACCGCATAATTCATCCTTTTGACCCTAGATGCTCTAGGATGGTCTCAGGTTAACTGCCAACCGAGATTGCTTCATCCACATTGTATTTCAACTTTTCAAATCTATCTCATGGATTACCCTGGCTAAGACTTTACTAAATTGAAATAATTCGAAGGGGTCAATCCCATCTTGATCCACATACAGACTTCGCAAGTACTTGACTATACCCAGTAGCCTTCCGTCACTGCATTAAAATCCAGGTAGTTCGGCACCAAAGCACAGTGAGTTGCTTGCAAGTCACTATAGTGATCTCAGGTCTGAAGGACATTTATCTCCATGTGTTTTGCGAGCAGCTCTTGACAGTAGAATGCTCAGCAGATGAGTCACTTGTTTAGTGACAATGTATCCATACATCTCACCTGTATGCTATACCAGTGTCACCACACTCCTTGGTTAAGAGGACAACCAATCCATATGGCACACAACGACCTTCACTTGATAAACGTCATCATCCCATAATGACGTATCATTTGGTCACGAATTTGTTTAAGAACTATACGATAAATTCTCTCTTTATCGTACACTAGCATAGTTCTAGAGACTTCATCACAGTACAAGAGTTCAAAGAAGATGTCACTTTGTGATGAAAAATATCAGAATAACTATTATTTAATAATCAATAATTCACATACAAGGATGAACTTAATCGTCACACGATTAGTTTTAAGATACAATTCCCAACATCTATTGGTTGTGAAGGTAAAGGCATCAATTGATTCAACTAGTTATATCAAACTTAATGAGTGAGGACAGATATTGATGGGTTATTAGAGCATAGCTATTTGTCAAGATAGTATGTTGCTGTGTGGCCATTACGTGCTAAGAGCAGATCAATGCAGCCAAAAAAATAGATGGATACAAGATCAAGCACCAATGATGCAGGACACATGATTCTCAAAGCACCTATCAGTCGATAGAGGAAGAGACACATAGTGGTGATTCTCTGGGCACAAATTCAAAGCAAAAGGTTCATGATGGCGAATATGGGAATGAGAAGATAATTGGTGTAACCATGAACTCACTCATCTCCACATCTTAACTAAAAATCCTAGGATTCATTTTATAAAAGGAGTCGCACAAACTCTTTTTTGATCAACTCAACAGCAACAACAACCACTTATCATAAAGTCTCAATCCTCTTTATTTGCAATCTATCACTATATGCCAACAATCGAGAGATTTGTCCTATCTGACTAGATAAATAGCTAGTCTATTGATTTGACCATGAAGGATAATGAAGATATTTCTATTTATTCATCTCTTTATTTATCATTCTAATTACAACTCTACCCTTAATCCTAAATGAAATATGAATTCCTCGACTACGAGACAACTGAAGAATTCCATGGTGGCCTACCTAATTCCATATCCCCACTCATTGCCCTACGCCTTCAATGGCCTCTCTATGTTATATGAGCAAGCCTTGATCCTTAATGTTAGCCTGCCCCATAATAGTATAGAGTGTCAACAGCTATAAAAGCCACAAAAGATTTGAGTCATAAGGGATTGCCCTTTTGAACAATGCAATCCAATGCTAATTAGTTGAATCCAACCCTAAAAATCCGATCAGCTTTTTAGTCCAAAATTGATGAACTACTTGATTTAAGAGTAGAGGTCCATCCAACACTCACATGACATTATTGTCCATAAGAAACAACTGCTAGTGCCAATGTGATCCATTGGGAGAACTTGACCTAGCATATGATGCATACAATTGATTATCTTCTGGTGAGTTCAAGGGTCCTGATAAGGAGAATAAGCATCCAATTCTCTTGTAATCTGACCAAAAATACAAATCATAGACAACAAAAACTTAATAAATTTTGCCAAATTACAAATCATTCTCACATTGAATATTATACAAAATGAACCTACGTATTAGAGCTTATCCTTGTTTTGAATATGTCCTTCTTTCCTTCAAGCTTTTCCTAAACTAGGTTGTTTTCTAGATGATGGGCTAACTAATGATCGCCCGAATGCAATGGGCAGTGCCATTAGCTTCTTAGCTTTGCTAACATATGCCCTCTTTGTGAAGTTATCATAATCATTTGCTTCGATCTCATCAAGGATTTGGCGATATAATAAAAGTGAAGCCCATACCTGTTCATATATTAATTTGAATGATTACGAGAGTCCAACTGATGCTAATACATGCTAGCAAAAAATAAATAAAAAAAAAAAATAGAAATCTTAATCTTACCGGCCATCGACTAGCTTGATTGAGCTCAGTCACAGCATTCTCTGCTTTACTGAAGAACATCTTTGCCCTCTTAATCTGGCTCTTCATGAAGTTTCTCCACTTGTCAGTGACCTTACCATTGAATACATCTTGATCTGAAAGACCAGCTTGTGCAAGCTCATCTTGTGGTAGGTAAATTCTGCCTCTTCTTGCACTGACCATACAGTAAGTCATAAATTACCAAAATTATTATGACTTAGCTATAAAGAAAATAGAAACTTTTTTATGGTAATTTACTAATTATATTAAGCCAATACTAAGTTGGAGATTGGTAAATGTTCTCTTACTCGTCTCTAACATCCCGAAGTATGTTGGTCAGTTGATTTGCAATTCCTAAAGCCAAAGCTGCATTATAGACACTCTCTGTCGTTGCCTTGGACTCCGGCGAGATGCCCATAACTGGAACACTCATTAATCCAACAGTTCCAGCTACATAGTAACAGTAGAGATAGAGTTCATCAAAGTTCCTATATCTTGATTTCTTGAGGTCCATCCTCATTCCTTCAATCATGTCTTTCAATGGCTGGAAAAAATAAAAGCAAATAAAACCCATTATCAAATGATGTATCAAAGTGACTTTTCTAAAAGAAATGATGCATCTAGATGCAACCTAATACTTGTACCATGCTCGAAAATTTTTCATGGATATCTCCGAAAAGTTCAATTTCTGATTCATCATCATTACAGGCTAAAATTAATGTTTCCAAATAAAAAAGTAACAAGACTCCAATGAAACCTATATATAATTTCTTAGTCTTCAATTTGTTACAAATATCTAATTGATTTTTTATCTCTTTTATCTAGTTCATTAGCAAGTGGACAAATAGTATAAATTTTTAGGCTAAATACTATGTGTAGGAACTAGTGGTGCAATCGAGCCGAGTCGAGTAGAGTGGAATAGTTAGAAGTTCGAACTTGACTCTACTTAAAATACTTGAACTCAAAACTCAATTGAAGATTGAGCCGGCCTTAATATCTCAAGCTCAAACTTGGCTTGATAAAAAATAGATAAAATTCGAGATCTATTCGACTCAACTTGAATATCAATCGAGTCATACTCGAACTCAAAATCGAACTTTAATCTACTAATAATATATATATTATAAATAAAAATAATATTATTAAAAATATATATAAATTCGAATAGGTTCATGAGCTTTTGAGCTGAGTATCCTACTACTTGAGCTCGACTCAAAAAATTATTTGAGCTCGAATTCGAGTCGAGCTTGAATAGCTCGCGAGCAATTCAGCTCATTTGTACCCTTAATAAGAACTAAGAGGTAGAATTTGTTGCTTTATCTTAAGCAGTAAGGGGAATATATTAAAAAGAAATAAAGATTTATCTATTTGGTAGAGAACAACGTGCCTGAATGTCAACTGGGAACTTTGAGATGGTATCAGATAATGCAGCATCAAACAGGTCATATGGACGAGCTGCAAAAAGATTCTCCAACCTCGACTCCCACCGGTCCAAAGCTGATGGCGTTATGTGAAAAGCGTTGGGACCATCCACAAGCTCATCTGTCCTCCTACACCACACTACAAGCATATCATACATGTGAGTCCTGCAAGCCATAAGATGAAGTGTAACACTAAAGTACTCCTGTCAGCATACCAAATTGTAGTACAATAACCGTGAGACAGAAAAATTTAGAATTATGAGTACAATTTTATCCAGCAAATTTCTGCGGCTTGTCTAGCATCGTGTGTCTTTTATTGTATATAAGAAAGAGAACTGAACTCAAGAATCCATGGTTTCTATGATTTATGTGATGTGTGCAATCCTTGATAATGGTTATATTTTGCTATACTACCATGGACAATAACTCAATAGAGCTATGTTATTTAGTTTACCATACTTGGGAGTTGGGCCTCCAATATTGATGTTCCATTTAATTGCACTACTTGCAAGATTGTCCCCATGATTACAGATAATGAAAGCTCGTTCATGCTGCTTCAACATGCCTATAAGCAAAACTAGGAACTTCTAATTTCACTAAAAATGTGTGATGAGCTATCAAAGGGTGAATTTGTCGTACACAAGTGGGGTGACTGTCCTTAAAGTATTTTGTTCCCTTTGTAGTAGACTACCCTTTGATATTAGGTTATCTGATTCTTCCAAAATTTTCCATAGTTAATTATTACACCGATATCTTGTTCCTTGATTGTTTCCATATAACTACCACCCTTTGTTTTGGGAATGTAAAAAAAGAAAAAGGCTATCCAAATATTTGCTTAAAAGCACAAGATTTCCTATAATAATTAGCATAGCAAATATGCAAGGGGATGTTTAATTGAAGGAAGTTGGGGTCTGAAATCGGAATAGAAATGGATGACTCTCATTTCAACAATTTAGTTGGGAAGAATTTAATTTTTATTCCGATTTCAAGATGGAATGAGAATGATCCAATCTACCTGCAACTTAATCCCTATTCTCCTCTAAAGATTCAAATTTCTTTTCTGATTTCGATTACGATTTTGGTTACGAACCAAATGCTTCGAGGAATTTCGCTATTTTGATTTCTATTTTGATTCCGATTCTGATTCCGGTTGCAAACCAAACACCCCAAGATGATTTGTAGATAAATTTGAAAGCTAAGACCTAATTGAGGAGGCTTAATGCTTTTGTTAGGGATTCTGATAAGTTACCGTAGATTGCCCAAATGGCCCTTCTTCTCTCAGGGGTCATAAGCAGAGTTCCTGTAAGAAGAAAGGAAAAAACTTGAGCGCGTGATGCCTTCATCTCTGGTCTCATTAAAATGAACATATATGAACACCATAACAAAAACTAATGAGACAAGTATTGAATACATTACAAGAGATCTAACCTAAATAAAAGGTTTTGGCATACTCTGCACAAACTTCTCCACATCGATCATAGGCTTCCTTCAACAAATTTTGTGTTCTTGGAGCAACCAACTTAGGCTTCACATCAAGCAGTACATTAGAACTAAGTTGCTTCTTCACCAAAGCTGCCTGCTTAAGGACAATATCATAGACCTTTTTCTCTGAAGATATCACCACCTCCCCTACTGGACTTGCTGCTAAGCTGCATAAAACAGTGGAATTTCCTCTGCTTTTACTTGGAATCAGACTCCACTTCCCCTTCTTCCTCTGAAGTCTATCACCATCGTACCTGGAGCGTAAAACTTTATTGCCAGACCTCCAACTGCAAGACAGTTGAACTCCTTGAGTCACCTCTGGAAGCTTGAGGCTGGTAGAGATTTTAGGGGAAAAAGTACAGTGCAGTGAGGCCACTGCCATGCCAAAGAATACAATTCAGTAGCTCCTTCGAAATCCCACTTTCTTGCACTTCCAATCTGTCCTATCTCATTGTCTACTGATATTGAAAAAGAAAGAATCCAAGTGTCTTTTTGTCAGACTAGAAAGCTATAGCACACTTTAGTGATCATATTGATGAAAACTTAAAGATTAGAATGATTTGTCAAAAATATAAACAAACCAAGCAAGAATTTAGTTCCCCGATACAAAAACAAGACGTAACTAATTCAGAAATTTCTCATCCAAACCAGCTTTCTACTTCCTATAGGTACTTGAAGGGAATTGAAAACAAGAAAGAATTAAAGCATTTCGAAAGCAAAATCTAATAAGGAGGAACACTAAGAAATGCTAAGATGATTTCATGAACCTATCAAATTGAACAAAAACAATTCACTTGATGAAACCTTCAGCATTATTTACCTCTCCAACAGCAGGATTCACAAAAGTATCATAAAAGGCTGTGGCAAAAAGAGCTAGCTAAAATGAGTGTCTTTTCTCCAAGAAACAGATATAAAGTTGCCACTCCCACGACCATATGTATTATACCCAGATAACCTCCTAAGAAAGGCCTAGTTTAGTTCTACCTACAATCGTTAGAAGCCGGGGGGAAAAAAATAAAATAAAGGAATGGAACCAACCAGCCACCTCAAAAGCTCCATTTGTCTATTGCCAAAACCATTAACCCCTCCCCCATCACACGTGGCCTGGAAACATGCCAAAACTCACTCCATCATAAACAGTGGATCTCTCCATTCTTCCAGAGCCCCCCCTCTCTCTCTCTCCACCCTGCTTGTCTGTAGAAAGGACGGAGCCCTCCCGAGAAAGATAGGGTTATCGCGTGCTGCCCTACTGACGAGTGCCATGAGCACACGTGGCAGGGAGATCGAGTGACGTGGCAGGGAGATCCAGCGGGTGGTGGTGGTGATGGAGACGGCGGTCCATGTGGGCCCCGCCAAAAAGGTGACAGTAGCCAATAACTTGTCTTACGGGCTCTCAGTGGGCCTAGCGGCACTTTTCGTGTGCTTTTGCTGTGGGGTCCACGGCCTGATAAGGAAGTCAAAGGATGCGTGGCAATGGGTGAGAGATATGGTTCGTGGAGCTGTTAAAATGGACCGACTCAGATCATAAGAATCTAAAAGATGATGGACTAGATTGAATTAGGTCCAATCAAAATATAGAATAGCATATAGTTGATCCAACCTAATCTTTTAAGGATCATGGGTTAGATTGGACTGAATTAGGACCAGCCAAAAAATGAGATAGCATATAGCTGGTCCAACCCACGGCCCTTCCCAACCCTTTAAGGGCCATGGACTAGGTCGGACCAGCCGACTAAAATTTGAAAGAAAATATAACTTGATAAAAAAAATTAATATATATTGTATGCTAACAAATCTGTATATCTTCAATTGAAACATCATCAATTCAAATATCTAAAATTTAAAAATTTAACTCAAACATTAATAAAGTATAAATTCAGAGTTTCAAATATTACCAATTCAATAATTTATCACACTAAATCATGTAAAATTTAATATCCATAATAAATCACATTTCATTATCTTCATTTACCTCTTCCTCAAGCTGCATAATATTTGAATCTGCTTTTGACACATATATCTCAAGGCTGTCCTCTTCATCTAAAATTAACAATAATAAAAGAATTAGGCAATCAATCCCATCGAAAATCAATCATTAGTCAAGATATTAAAATAAATCCAAAGAACATAAAAAAAAAAAGAATTACCATTTGGAACAAAGTCATGCAACCAATTTCGTGTGCAAATAAGAGTTTGGACCTTTTTAAGAAGGAGAGAGCTTCTATACTTATTCAGAATATGACCTCCAATACTAAAAGTAGATTCAGATGCTACTGTAGTAATTGAAATATTTAGTATATCACATGCCATAACTGAAAGATCAAGATATCGTATAGCATTCTTCCAATACTTGAATATATTTAAATCACTAAAGTGGTCATAATCAAGTATTCACTCTTCCAAATAAAGATCCAATTCAGATTTGCCAGTATTAGATTTAGTTACACTCTCATATTTCTTGAACTTCTAAAAAATTTTAAACACATTCACAACAAAAAAATAAAAAAGATGAGATATTAAATAATATATAGTTGAAAAGAAAATAAAATTTCAAAACAATAAATTTTAAAGAATATTCAAAACTTACAGTAAAAACTTTTATATCTTTGGTTTTAGCTCCTCCACTTGGTCTCGATAAAATATTGAATTGAGAAGCACTTGCACTTATATTTGATGATGCGTTGGACTTGCTTACATATTGTTCATAGAGCTTGTACAATTTTATCTTCACAAAATTTATTTTTTCTTCAGCAGTAGAAGGATCAATCTTTGAGTAATAAAATTCTAAAAATTCAAGCTTCATATATGAGTTAAGAATAGTTCCAAATACAAGCACTACACTATACTCTTTTCAATATTTGTCAAACTTTCCTTTCATTCTTTGAGCTATGTCTCTGATAACTTCATCTTCACAATACAAATTATCATTCAACATTCATTCAATTTTTTAAACTTGTAAAAATACAAATTGGAAGTCGGATAAGATGAGCCAGAGATCTTATTAGTAATCTCATAAAATAGTTTCAAAAATTTACATATTTTTTTTTCTCTCCTCCATTCATCATCTATTAGACAATATTTAAAATTTCTATCAACCAATTGGAGACTAGCAAAAATCTTTTCATATTTAAGTGCACTATTAAATATCAAATATGTTGAATTCCATCTGATTGATACATCTAACATTAAATCAGTCCCTACATCAAGACCCACTTGCTTAACACATCTTAAAATTTTTTCATCTTCCCATCTGATCCCCTCAGATATTTGACACTCTCTTTGATTTTATACAAGGATTCATTAGCTACCTTCAAGCCTTCTTGAATAATAAAATTCAGTATGTGAGTAGAACAATGCACATGAATAAATTTTCCATCACACAACAAGCTATTTTGTAAATAAAGATGACCTTTCAAAATATCTACCATATTGTCGTTAGATGAAGAATAATCTAAGGTAATAGAAAAAACTTTTTTCTCTGTATCCCATTCTTTCAAACAATCAAATATAGTTGAAGCCAATTCAACTCCAATGTGGGGAGGTTTCATATGAGCAAAATTGAGGATTTTATTGTTTAGTTTCTAATTTTCATCGAAAAAATGAGCAGTTAAACAAATATAACCCTCAGTAGTGCATGCTGTCCATGCATCAGAAGTCAAACACACTCTATTAGGAATCTTAGCAATGGCTTGTTTAAGCTTCTCTTTTTCTCTCAAATAAATATTTTGAACATCAGCCACAGCAATGTTCCTAGAATTCATCACTATATCTAGATTCATACACTTTGCCCAAGCTCTAATCTTATCATATTCAACAAAATTATAAGGCAAGCCATGCTTAATGATAGCTTCTGTAAGCATTTCATGAAAAACCATTTGATCTATTTTTCTAGACCTTATTTTTTTCTACTTGATTAATGATCATTTCACCCACATTATGATATTCAATCATTTCATAACTTTGCAAATGATGATGCAAATGTGAAGTTTCATAGTTTGAACTACCAGGTTTAGGACCAACTTTATACTCATACTCACAACCACTACATGTTGCTCTTTCTATTCCATCTTTTACTATTGATCTCAAAAATAATTTTGATGATGACTAAATATTAAAGCATAAAAATATACTAATATCTTTCAAATTTTCTTAAGAATATTTTTGTAGATGCAAAGTACCATTGAAATAGGATTGAAATCAATTGAGAACACCTTGAGCTAATGAGACATGAGTTGGAGTCAAATCCCATACAAAAAGATCGTTTGAAGAAGTTTGAGTCGACTCAAGATGGAATAGAGTCGACTTTGATACATTCTAAAGCTGGCATGTAGGAATGGCATGGCATCGAGCTGACTCAAAACTAAACCTTGTCGACTTTGTTTTAGAGAACAGAAGACTAGTTTCTGTAGACTGTGATCGAGTCAACTCTAAGTAAAATCGAGTCAACTCTATCTCAGAGAATAAAAAATTACAGAGAGCTAAGTTTCTATCGACTAAAAATGAATCAACTTGAAGACTAGCTGAGTCGACTTACAATCAGTCCGAGTCGACTCGTGAGGCTCTAACAGCTATAACAGCTAGTTCTGTAACAGCCTAGATTTTGTTTAGAATTTTTTCTAACAGCTATATTTCATCTTCAATAGATAAAAATAGTTATTTCTAGCTTCAAACTGCATCAAACTTACTAGAAATCAAAGGATAATATATAAGACACAAAGGACAAAAGGAAAACACTGTTAAAAGGAAAGAGAGAGAGAGACTATGCTCCATTTGAATTGATTCGAAAGCAAATCCTATCACTTCTGAAGCTATCCGATCTTGCACCAATCTTGAAGTAATAAGGACCATTGATTAACAGGATAATGAAAGTTGTTAAGGAATAAAAAAAAATAATAAGGAGATACAACCTCTACTCTCTCTTATAGACTTGCCATTTCATTAATTTCTAAGAGAAAATGCAGACTAGACATACCGACAAATAGAAATACCATAGAAATAAATAAAAACTTGATCCCCCATCTTTGGTTTAGGTAAATCTTATTTATGATAAATAGTAAGGATATGGGATTAAACATAAAGTTTGAATATAATAAACATAAAGTAGTATAAATAAACACAAACCCCATGCAGTAAATACAAATGGGCCATGGATTAACAGAAACCTATGACATATTCACTACCTTCTTATTCTCCTTTTTCTAAAATAAGCAGAAATATTTTAAGAATCAATACTGACCCCTTATCAATAAACATAAACTTTTCAAGATAAACATCTAGTTTATGGTGATAAATAGAAATATTATAGAATAAATATTTTATTAATAAAATATTTTTTGAAACATGATACTGCAATCCTAACAATTAATGAAGTGTTATTTTTGAAATATTGCTCTATTGTAGTAGAGAGCAAGGGGGAGAGTATATGAATGACTCATTGATGTTTCTTT
>NC_025996.2:119111131-119250162 GCF_000442705.2 Elaeis guineensis | reverse complement strand
TCCAGATTATTGGAGTTGATGTATCACTGTATTTCAATTGAACAAAGCCTTGATCAGGGTAATCTATGAGATGAATTTGAAAGGTTGAAATATAATGCAGATCAAGTAATCTCAATTGACAGTTAACTTGAGATCATCTTAGAGCATTCAGGGTTAAAAAAATAAATTATATGGTAACCATATGTATAGATTCTAAAATATTCTTTTATGATAATTCAACCTATCTGGATGTCGGAAATCATTGCTAGATGGTATCTTGATTAGTGCAGGAATTGATTCCTGTGCTACTTAGTGTTTGAACCTATGGAGTCACGCACACAAATCAGACAAAGTAAGAAGAAATTGATCTATATTTATATGTCCAATTTAGAAGTACTTGACTTGATTGAATATATAAACTAACTTGATTAAGAATTAAGTTATGAGTCAAACGAGATTGAAGAGTTGACTATGTCTAGCTAGCACTACACGTAAGGTTCAGGTTCGATCCCGAAGATGAACAGTTTTTGATCTATAATCCATGAAGTATATGAAAGATTGAATTTAAGTTCTGATTAATTTTAGATTAAATCTGAATTAATTAGTCTTAATTGAGTTCAAAATTCAAGTTAGATTTGGTATAAAAGTTCTAAAGAGTTTGAATTGATAGTCTTTCAAAATTATTTCGAACCAGCTTCGAATTGGATTCGAATCGAATCTATTTTTGATGAGATATGAGTATTCCTACTTGCACTAAAATTTTTCTCTATTATGGGCTGACCAACATCTAGAGCTTTGCTGATTTGGGGCATCCCATGTGGGTGAGGGAGTGGGTGCAAATTGGTTGTCATATGTGATGGTAATTCTATCTCATATAGAAATTTTTTTTTATGAGTATTAGACTGATTCAAATCAAATTTAAGTTAAAACTCCTATACTTATTGGATCATAAAAATCATCTATAAATATAGAGAGACTCTACCAATGGATGCATAGAAAATAAATCAGATTGAGAGAAGAAAGAAGGAGAGAGAGGTGTGAGAAGAGAGAGAGAGGTCCTTTCTTCTCTTTTGCCCTCTCCTCTTGTTGCGGCCCCTCTTCCCTTGGATATGGAACCATCTTGGGTGTCCCACTTACTGGTGTGACACATCTCATCCCTCGATTGATTAAGTTGCAAAGGCAATTGGATTGGAGTTTATCCTACTTTTCTGTGGCATCTGACGTGCGTGCAAAGTAGAGAGTCTGCACATTCAGACCTCCATGAAGGTTTATATCAGATAATTTGAGATTTGATCTCTGATTTTACTATTAATTAGGTAAGGATTTGATCCTTAATCTTATGGATGAATAAAAAAAATTTTAGATGCAACCTGAGCTTTTCAAGGAGAAACAGTTTCTTTCCCTTCACTATCCTAGTCTTTTAAAATTTTTCATCATAAACCTTGAATGTTTACAATCAATTTGATAGGCCTAGCTCTATAGGTAAGCAGTTATTTGGATAAGATAGTATTGAGTCGAATACTTTATCCCTATATTTGTAGACTGAGGAGTGGGTCAGTGTTCACCGTACTTAAATCAATCTTTATAGAGATAAAGATTCTTCAACATGATCATCTATATATTTATAGAAAATTATATATAAAGATGTATCTATATGATTGATGTATATTCTATATCTATCGATATGTGTATTATATTTTGTTGAATTGATGTTGTTTGAATTATGATTAATTGATGCTTAACGATTACTAAGTAAGAAAAATATGATTTAACATAATTGATAGGGTGTAGGTGGCATCTGGATTGGTTGATCGTACAAGAAACATAGCGTGTATGTTGGGTCAATCTCAAACTGGGGTGCAACATTATTTTTTTCCTACCACGAGTTAGAGAATGGCTATGACTAATTTAATACCAAAAATCAGATTGTGAATTAATAATATAAATGAAGCATGGGCTATGTTTGGACTGATTGGCCATACAAGAAATGTGGTGTATGTGCTGGGTCAACTTTGAGCTAGGATGCAGCGTTGTGATTGGCATACCATGGACTAGAGCATGGTCTTAATAGTTCAATACAAAAAAGACAGACATAAATTTATATAATTATAAGAGTGGAAAAAGGAGAGCATATGGACTAGTCAGCCATGTGTGAAATATTGCGTATCTGCCATGGACTAAGATATGATTTATGGTTGTCGGATATGGGCAGAAGCATAGTGTGTATTTACCTACTATAGGCTGGAGCATAGTTGTGACTAGTCTAGTACTAAAATTAAATCAAGATGATGAATTATATCCAATTAAAAGATATTTAAACTAAATGGTATGTGTGAAATATGGTATTTGTAATATCAGCTATGGACTAAGATATGATTGCTAGCCATGGATGGAAATATGATGTGTGCTTAGCTTGCCACGAGCTGAAACATGAGTGCTCTAGTCTCATGTCAGAGTGTTAATATGGTCACGATCCAACTATATTATCATATAATAAAAAATAATTTTATTAGAATATTATTGAATAGAATTGTTGCTTAAATGATACATAAGTGGCATGTATCTTGAGATTCTATATGGTGATATATATGCAACTGAGTAGCTATACGATTAGACTTGATTTGTATATTGGCATAACTTATATGTGTGTTTATTAGCATACATATTAATATATTAAGCATTATTCAAATTATTGATGTATGAATCTTATTGTTTTCTTATCAGCTAAATATTATCGTATAGATGTTTCATCTTCATGCTAATGTGAGTGTGAGAATTCTTACTGGACTATAAAGTTTACACTCTCTTTTTTCTTTATAGTTATAGGATGCATAGCATCAGTTAGATTGGATATGGAGTTCAAACAACGGAGTCACTAATTAGTTAGTTAGTTGATTTTTTGATATCAAATAAATATTTCATTCTTATGAGTCTTACTCTATAATGATGGATTAGTTTGGTTTGATAAATATAGTTGAACTTGTATAATTCTTTCAGTATTCTTGTGAATTTATTTATTATTTAGGATTTGCATGATCTCGAGGATATTGTTCTAGGGTTCATGTGGCCGTGTCACATACTTGACCCGGATGTTGGGTTTGGAGCATGAAACCATTATTTTTTGGCAACATTCTAGTAATGAAAATCCTTGAAGATTCAAAGCAATAAAATTCATGCTATCTCATATCCATATTTAATTTCCATCCTTTCTAGGAATAGTGTCATGCATGCATACTTATCTAACTAGCTAATTCACCATTGTCCTCATTATCATTTTCAAGTAAAACAAAATGATTATACTTCAAGAAAAGTACAAACTTACCACAAATGTCTTGTAACCACCTTCATTGGTGGAAGTAGGAGGATGGAATAAAAGATAAACCAGACTCACTTCTCAATCAAGGCTTCTTATGGTCACCATCAGTTGTACCCTCAATCGAGGCTGCATCTTTCCACTTTTATAGTGTGCTAGGCCCATGAAGAGTTGGTAAATCATTCAAGTATCATACTCTACAAATATAATAAGAAGCAAGTAGTAGTTAGTGTTTAGATGAGAGAAAGGGGGAACTACATAAGGAGATCAATATAAAAGATTGGCTAGGGTCCTCCAAGAAGACTATGTCTCATGATAACTAGTAGAAGGGGAAGAGAGGAGGTTGATGTAGTGATTGGGTGGGTGGATGAAGACTAATTAAGGTATAGTGGGTGGATGACATGAGGATGAAGCTCTCTATCTACTATTGATATTACATCTTTAGATGCAATCAAGCTCCAACTCATACTAGAGGTCATGCTGGTCAATGTAGTCATACTTTAGATAGAGCATCTAGTAGATATCAATCCTCTAAGTGAGTCCAAGCTAGCATGCCCAATAGTTGGGTGCATAGATCTCCAATCCACACTTATGTAGGAGCCTGAAGGATCCAACATGGTGCCAAAGTATTGCTCCTAGCCAATGAAAAAGGTTGTCCACATTTCTTACACATGGCTTATTGTTGGAAGTAGGATTCAATGGGGAGAGCTCTTAGAAACACTTTAGGCTACAAAGTTGACATGAGAAGGGGAGGATGATTTCTATAAGATGGTTTTCCTCTAGTTTGACGAAAAGCAAGAGGCACTCCCCAAAGATCTTGGGTTCAATGGAGGAATAGGTTAGATCATGGCCAAGTCCTTGAAGGAGACAGACAAGATGGATTAAGATAAATCAGATGGATCATTAGACTTGATGTGGATCACTTAGACCATTATGGATATGCAGGAAGATCACCAAACTCAATGTGGATCATTTTCATTACTAATGAGAAATAGATATGGATTGCATCGGCCACTATGAGTAAAGCTAAATAGAATCTAAGAGGAAGATCTACTATATTAAAAAGTCAAATCGTGCATCAAACTTTAGGGGACAATAATTTGATCATATGATGCTCGATTGAAATAATTTTTTTTTTTTAAACTGGATATATTTTTAAGATCTAAAACTTTGGGATAGCCTCAAAAGGAGCTAAATCAAACTAAAATTTTATCGTTTGATCTTTAAAATGAGATAGTCGAATCAAAATTTTTCTTTTCAAAAAAGACTTTAAGTAGAAGTTATCTTCTAATTCATGAAGAATTAGACAAAATGATAAAAGATAAAGTTGATGTAAAAGTTGAGATCTATCTTTTATAAAATTTTAGTATCATTTCATGATTTTTTATCATTATCCTTTTTTTAGAGATCTAGTCCTATTTAAGCTAAGGAGAGGAGTCTAACCCAAATTGTTCAATGATGAACATTCTTCTAGAAGATAAGAAGAGAAATCCAATTCAAATTATCTAAGAATGGACCTTACTATTATAAATAGAGGCTATGTACTCAATTTATGTTATAAAGAATTAATCAACAAAAGAAGGAGGGATTTAAGTCCTACTTTCGTAATTCTTCCATCATCCTTTTTTTTTATAAAGAGATCCACGTTGAGTGGGATGAAAGAAATCTTTCTTCTCCCTAATCGAATCTTGAGATGCCAGCTATAGAGGTACCATCAAAATGATTGCCCGTCTTGCCAATGATCTTCATCTTATATTGATGATAGCAACTAAAGAAGAGGGAGGATGAAAGTGGCAAGTGCTATAGGCTTGCCCGAGGCCAAAGCTTAGCAGTATGGATGTACTCTAATTACAGCAATTCACCTAGCTATAGTATGGAAACTTAGGAGGAAGGAGCAATGCTCTCATATAGACATAGTTATATCCTAGGAAGGAGGGGTGCCATCTAAAAGAAATCATCAAAGCATGGGAGGCCTTGATGATTATCAGACCCATCATTCCATAATGAAAGTGAAAAGTGTTAGCTGATGTTGACTAGAAGAAGTATGCCACTGCTAGCAAGTACCATTAGCTAGGACCTCCTAGGGCCAAGCCTCGATAGCCTCAAAGATGAATATCCCACCATAGGCATCCTTGGCTTGCTTCACTCCAAAATATCACTTGATCCATTGGGTAGTGATGGTCGATCATGAAATAAAAAGATGATTGATCAGCTTCATGAGCTCTATTGAGCTGAGGCTCTCTACTTGCAGGAGTTTTTATTCCTTGGTAAAAAGCATAAGGAAGCAAACTTCTAAATAATAGTTGAGGCAAATAAGTCCCTGAGCATGTATAGTGGATCGAGGAGGATGACGAACTCTCCTTCACCACTGATAGGATGAAGATGTCTAGGTGGATTATGTTATGGTACTCATTGACTAGGCTCTTCAATTACTAATGAGCGGTTGAGGGTAATGAGAATCAAGCATCAGAAAAGAAGATAATTAGGAAATTATCCTTTGATAGATTAGAGGCCAATACCTTGCCTTCAACCATCAACTCATAAGAGTAGAAAGGGAGAGCTAGAGAAAGTTGAGAGTTTGAGTCATTAGGAACCTAAATATTAAGGAGCAAGGGCTCATGAAGATCAAAAGAGAAAGAGACTAGGAGAGCAGGGTTAATCTACGCCATCGAGAAGATCTTAAAAGGAAGGATGCCAAGTCAAAAATTATGTTGTATCTTGACCCATCAGAATGAGTCAGGTACATGACTAACAACCGCACTGTAGGAAAAATGTAGGGCATGTATGCTAGATCTTTAAAAAAATTTTATGCAGTGGAAGAAAACTAATCTAACATGCATCTTTTAGATCTCATCTCATGAGATTGGATCTATCATGTCCTTAAGATCTAAGCATTAAATTAATATATGAAAAGCATAAACATGAAGATCTCATCTTCATCTTTGCATGGGTAATTATTCACCATGATTTGATGATTGTGGATATCTTTTCAGATTTCTTGAAGAGCCACACAAGTGTCCGACCTCTACAGATATCCACGAAAATGATCTAAGAAGCTCCTCTTATGTTTCTTCTCCAAGAAACCAGCATGCACTTCTAAGTGAAGGAGGAAGAAGAAGAGAACTCCTTCTTTCTAATCAGTACCCCAACCCTTGGCATGTAGAAAGAGGACGCCTTGATGCCTTGAACATGGAAGCCAAAGAATGCCCAACCCTTGGGTGTGGAGGTGTGAGGAAGAGATGGAGAGAGGAGGCATGGAGAGCTTGGGAGAAGTGTGGGCTAAGGGCTTTTCATCATATTTAGAGATCACATCTCAAGACCCTTTTATAGACCTTAAAGTAGTCCTATTTGGTTTAGAACTTTGATCAAATCAAATCTTTATCTCATAAGGACTTTTGACCAAAACCAACTTCTACTCTGTTGCTCTTTAGATTGATTTTGATGATTACAAAGCAGTTGAAGGGGTACCAATGTTTTCTCACTTGAAAAAGCCTTATTGCTCTTCAGGGGTAAAATTATAATTTTATCAAAATCCTGATTTGATAGTATCAAATGATAGAATAAAAGATTTGTGATCCAATGGTGAAAATTTTATTAATTTTGGACTTGTATTTTGAAAGATATGCATGATTGAAAATCATGAGTCGACCCATGAGTCGACTCATAGCACATGAGATGACTGGCACGCTGATTTTTCTGGCCAGCACAGACTTGGTAAAACCTGTGAGTCGACCCATGAGTAGACCCCCAAGGCATGAGTCGACTCATGAGTCGACCTCTGCGGGTCTTTTTGCCAGTTTTACAGAACCATGGATCCCGTTCACTTCTGTGATGATTTTCCACAGAGGTCGACCCATGAGTCGACCCCCAGGCATGAGTCGACTCATGAGTCGACCCCTATGACGGGATTTTTCTGCAACGGCTAGTTTTTAACCCATTTTTAATACTTTTAATGCTCATTTAATGCAGTCTAATGGCTCTTTTTCAGTCTAGAATGATTTTCTCTATCTCTTAAAGCTATAAAAGGAACAAAAAGGTGGGAATCAAAGAGAAAATCCAAGAAGAGAGATTTTAAAAAAGAAATTTCAAGCCAACTTTTCAGCCCTAAGTAAGAGCTCATTCAAAGCTTTCAAGAAGCCTTCAATCCAAGCTCACCAACTCCTTAAGTGCACAATCAAGTCTCCATCCACCTTGAGGAAATCCAAAAAGGGTCTTCTTCTCTTAAGTAAAGTGTATTTAAAGTTATATTCGCTCATTGAAGGAGCTTTCTTTGTGCTTAATTGTACTATAAATTGTTATACTCAGTTTGAGTAATTGGTTTTGTTTTGGAGGGGTTCCAAAACAAGGGAAGGTTGATCCGAACCTAGAATCGGAGTGTATTGGGTCGGCTTGTACCTGAAAAATAAGTGGTCTAGCTTGGGATAGCTAGAGTCGGAGTTTTCGATGTTTGTATTCAGGTTGAATACAAGATTAGTGGATTGAAATTCTCAAGTAGGAGCTTGGGGAGTGGATGTAGGTGCAAGGTTGGCACGGAACCACTATAAATCCTTGTGTTTGGTGTGTGTCTAATTGCTCTTCTTTATCTCTTCATTATTTTCTTGCATTCTTGCTCTTGCTATTAGCCTTGAATTAATTCTACTCACTCTATCTATTTAGCTTTGTCAAATATTTCTCATAAGTCATTAGTTAAGCTTAAAATTTTTAGAAACCCAATTCACCCCCCCTCTTGGGTTGCATAGCTGGGCAACAAGTAGTATCAGAGCCCGGTGCTCTAACCCTTCTTTGATCTAAACAATCAAAGAGCAAAAGATCTATGGCAACTCATATCAGCACTTCTCTAGCCGAGGGGCAATCCACCAACCGACCTCCACTTTTCAATGGGTCTAACTACACCTATTGGAAGGCTCGGATGAAAATATTCATTCAAGCACTCGACTATGATATGTGGAGTATCATAGTGAACGGTCCTCACACATCCACTAAAATTATAGATGGTGAGGAATCAACCAAACCCGAGAAAGAATGGGATGAGGTTGATAAGAAGATGGCCCAATTAAATGCTAAAGCAATGAATGTTCTTTATTGTGCTCTTGATGCTAACGAATTTAATCGTATTTCTACTTGCTCATCTGCTAAAGAAATATGGGATAGATT
Source organism: Elaeis guineensis (assembly GCF_000442705.2). Lineage (NCBI taxonomy): Eukaryota > Viridiplantae > Streptophyta > Magnoliopsida > Arecales > Arecaceae > Elaeis > Elaeis guineensis. The sequence continues at coordinate 119,241,716 of NC_025996.2, read as the reverse complement.
AGAAGTAACCCATGAGGGAACCAATCAAGTAAAGGAGTCTAAAATCAACATGCTTGTGCATAAATATGAATTATTTAAAATGGAGCATGATGAGTCAATAACTGGAATGTTTACTCGCTTTACTGATATTATTAATGGTTTAAAGAGTCTTGGCAAGTCCTATACTAACAGTGAGCTTGTAAAAAAGATTCTCAGGTCCTTACCAAGAACTTGGGAAGCCAAAGTGACTGCCATTCAAGAAGCTAAGGACTTGAACATTCTATCCTTGGAAGAGCTTCTAGGATCATTGATGACTCATGAGCTGAGCATGAAGCAACATCAAGAGGAAGAAGTCAAAAAGAAAAGAACCATTGCCCTCAAATCCACAGCTCCACTAGATGAAGAAACTGATGACACTGAAGACGAAGAACAGGATGAAGAGATGGCACTCATTACCCGAAGATTCAAAAAATTTTTGAGAAAAAGAAAACAGGGGATGAGGAAGAGGCCATTCACAAAAGGAGAACAGAGCAAAGAAAAAGAGAAAGACCAACCCCTTATCTGTTACGAATGCAAGAAGCCGGGACACTTCAAATCTGAATGTCCTCAGCTAAAGAAGGGTTCCAAGAAGTACAAGAAGAAGGCCATGATGGCAACTTGGAGTGCGAGTGATGACTCAAGCTCCGATGAGGAAAACTCAACCGAACAAGCCAACCTGTGCCTTATGGCACACGAAAATGAGGTAATTTTTGAAACTTCTAGTGACTTTACATTTGAAGAATTACATGAAGCTTTCTATGATTTAGTTGATGAATTAAAGAAACTAGGAATGAAGAACAAAGAGCTGAAATTGAAAAATCAATCTTTATTGAAACAAACTGAAAACATTTCAATTGAGAAATCCACCCTGCTTCAAGAAAATCAAAGCTTAAAGAATGAAATTGCCAAGCTAAAACTAATAGTAGAAAAGTTAACCTTGAGTTCAAATAAACTCAATATGATTCTTGATAATCAAAAAGCCGTGTATGATAAGGCCGGACTTGGCTATAACCCCTTGAAGAAATAAAAATATCTGAAAAATATTTATGTAAACTCTTTAAGTAACAAGTCTTCTAATATTACTTGCTTCAAATGTGGTAGAGTAGGATATAAGTCATACACTTGCTTCTCTAACAAGTTTGCAAACTCAACTATAAAGAAAATATGGGTTCCAAAAGGAACCATTATGACTAACCAAAAAGGACCCAAGAAAGTTTGGGTACCTAAAACAAAAATTTGACTTTTGCTTGCAGGTGTGTCTAGCATCCCAAGGAGGAAACAGAAAATGGTATCTTGACAGTGGATGCTCGAGACACATGACTGGTGATGAATCCCAATTCATCACTCTTGATGCTAAGGATGGAGGGATGGTCACCTTTGGAGACAATGGCAAAGAGAAAATAATCGGTATAGGTAACATTGGTATCACTCCCTCCAAATACATTGAAAATATTTTGTTAGTTGATGGTTTAAAGCATAATTTACTAAGCATTAGTCAATTTTGTGATAAAGGATATAAGGTTGTTTTTGAATCATCTGTTTGCATCGTAACTAGTCCTATTAATGATGGCATTAAATTTATTGGACATAGACATGGTAATATTTATATGGTAGATTTGAATGATTTAGCCAAAATAAACATGCAATGCCTAGTATCCTTGAATGCTAAAGTTAATGAGACTAGTTGGCTTTGGCATCGCAGACTTGCACACATTAGCATGCATTCTCTTTCAAAATTAATTAAGAAAGAATTAGTTCTTGGTTTGCCAAAACTGAATTTTGAAAAGGATAGAATTTGTGATGCATGTCAACTAGGTAAACAAACAAGAGTTTCATTTAAATCCAAAAATATTGTTTCAACCTCTAGACCTTTAGAGCTTTTGCATATGGACTTATTTGGACCTACTAGAACCACTAGTCTAGGAGGAAAACGATATGATTTTGTAATTATAGATGATTACTCTCGTTTTACTTGGGTTTTCTTTTTAGCACACAAAGATGAAACTTTTCATGTTTTCACTAAATTTTATCGAAAAGTCACTAATGAGAAAGGACTTTCAATTCAAAATATTCGAAGCGATCATAGAACTGAATTTGAAAATCAAGACTTTGAAAACTTTTGTGATGAAAAGGGAATTGGCCATAACTTCTCTGCTCCTAGGACACCCCAACAAAATGGGGTAGTAGAAAGGAAAAACAGAACTTTAGAAGAAATGGCCCGTACCATGCTTTGTGAAAGCAACCTTCCAAGATATTTTTGGACGGAAGCAATTAACACAGCATGTTATATTTTAAATTGTGCTTTGATTAGATAAATTTTAAAGAAAACCCTCTATGAGCTTTGGAAAGAAAGAAAACCTAATATTGCATATTTTCATATTTTTGGTTGCCGGTGTTTTGTATTAAATAATAGTAAAGAAAGACTTGAAAAATTTGATGCAAAATCAGATGAAGCAATCTTTCTTGGTTACTCCTCCACTAGTAAAGCTTTTAGAGTTTTTAACAAAAGAACCTTAGTAGTAGAGGAGTCCATACATGTTGTCTTTGATGAATCTAACGATCTTCCTTCAAGGAAGAATGAAAGTGTTGATGATGCAGATCCTCTTATAGAAGGAATGAAGGAGATCACTCTGAAAGATTCAAAAATTCAAGAGGATAAGGAACATGAAGACAAACAAAATGAAGGAAGTGAAGAACATCAAGAACAACCTCAAGGTACAAATGACCTACCCAAAGAATGGAGGTATGTTCACAATCACCCTAAGGAGCTAATTATTGGTGATCCTATGCATGGGGTAAAAACTCATTCTTCACTTAGAGGTATATTTAATCATGGTGCTTTTGTATCTCATCTTGAACTAAAAACTATTGAAGAAGCTGAAAATGATTATAACTGGATCAATGCAATGCAAGAGGAACTTAATCAATTTGAAAGAAATAATGTTTGGACTTTAGTATCAAGACCTAAAAATTATTCAATAATTGGCACAAAATGGGTCTTTAGAAACAAATTAGATAAACATGGAAATGTAATAAGAAATAAAGTAAGATTGGTTGCTAAAGGTTATAATCAAGAAGAAGGAATTGATTTTGATGAGACCTTTGCACCTGTTGCTAGATTAAAGGCCATTAGACTTCTACTTGCATATGCTTGCTTTATGAAATTTAAATTATTTCAAATGGATGTCAAAAGTGTATTTTTGAATGGTTATATTGCTGAAGAAGTCTATGTAGAACAACCCCAGGATTTGAAAATTATGCTTTTTCTAATCATGTTTTTAAATTAAATAAAGCTCTATATAGATTAAAACAAGCACCTAGGGCTTGGTATGATAGGCTAAGCAAATTCTTACTAAATAATAGTTTTTTAAGAGGTAATGTAGACACAACCCTCTTTATTAAAAGAAATCAAAATGATATGTTAGTTATACAAATTTATGTTGATGATATAATTTTTGGGTCTACTAATGAATCTCTTTGTCAAGACTTTGCTAAGCTCATGTAGGGAGAGTTCGAGATGAGCATGATGGGAGAACTTACTTTCTTCCTCGGACTCCAAATCAAACAAACAAAAGAGGGAATCTCCATCACCCAAAGCAAGTACACCAAGGAATTACTTAAAAGATTTGGAATGGAGAACTCCAAACCAATTGGTACACCCATGAGCCCCTCATGTAAGCTTGACAAGGATGATGAAGGTAAATGTGTAGACTTAAAGTATTATAGAGGTATGATTGGCTCACTATTATATTTAACTGCAAGTAGGCCTGATATCATGTTTAGTGTTTGTTTATGTGCTAGATTTCAATCTAATCCTAAAGAGTCTCACTTGAATGCTGTTAAAAGAATCCTTAGATATTTAAATGGTACTCAAACTCTAGGATTATAGTACTCTAAGGACTCACTAATTGACTTAATAGGATATTCAGATGCTGATTTTGCTAGATGTAGATTAGACAGAAAAAGCACTAGTAGAACTTGCCAATTTCTTGGAGTTAACATAATCTCCTGGTTTAGCAAGAAACAAAATTCGGTAGCACTGTCTATGGCTGAGGCCGAATATATTACAGCCGAAAGTTGTTGTGCTCAAATCTTGTGGATTAAGCAACAACTCGAAGACTTTGATATCAAACTTAATGAAACACCCATAAGATGTGACAACACTAGCGCCATAAATCTAACTAAAAATCCAATTCAACATTCAAGGTCTAAACATATCGAAATAAGACATCATTTTATAAGAGAACATGTTCAAAACAAAAATATAATTCTTGAATATGTTTGCACTGAAAATCAATTAGCTGATATCTTTACAAAGGCCCTTAGTGAGGATAGATTCTGTGAAATTAGGAGAAATCTAGGAATTCTTGATCCTTTTGCCTAAATGTTTCTCAAATTTCAAGAAATCGATGTCAAAATTTTTTGAGCTCAATTTTCATCATCTCTCTTGAACCTAAAAGCTCAAGATTATTATTCTCACAACTTGTCATTGAGCAAAATTTCTTCTCCCAAAATTTTAATTTTTTTCAAAATTTATTCATATTTTTTTGAATTTTTGTGATTCATGAGTCGACCCCCTAAGGTCGACCCAATGGCATACTTGAAATTCTTTGCCAACTTCCCACGGGTTCTTTTCTTTTTAACTAAAAGCCCGTTCATGAGCCGACTCATTCTTCTTCTTCGTCTTCCTCCCTCCAAGACTCTTCGTCCTCATCTTCGTTCTCTCCAAAACCAAGGATTTAGCCCAAGATCATTCCCCCTTCTCATCTCCACCTCAAATCACCCCTTGGGAAAGGAGCTTCTCGCATCTTTCTTCCTTGATTAAAGCGGTTGGAGCGTGCCCTAGCTTCCACCGTTCTTCTCAAAATCGTCATTTCTCTCTGCCAAAATTCCTTTCCATCCTCTAGTAACCCTCCTTCTCCTCACCCATTTGATCTTCCGAGTCTCCCTGCCTGCTCTTGTGGTGAAAATGGCACCAAAGATGAAACTCCCTCAAAGAAGGAAATCAGTCCGTGCGCTGGAAGAAGGCATCCGCAGAAAAAGGCAAGCTTCTCAGACCTTCTCTGCTCCCATTCCAGCTTCAGTGTCTGCACCAGCGTCTGCACCAGGTCCCTCTCAGTCTCCCCTTAGCCCTAGCAAAATCCCTCTCTCTGACAGAAAGGTAGAAACCGGCAAGAATGTGGATTTTAGATTTTTTGAAAAAGAAGGTTTCTCCTTTGGGACAAAGATCAAAAACCAAGGTTGGGGATTTTACTGTTCTCTCAAGGAAGTTACATATGTAGACTTGGTTAGAGAGTTTTATCTAAATCTGCACTATGGCAATGGAACAGTAACTTCTACTGTTAAGGGAATTGATATCTGCCTAGATCCTATTATTTTGGGAGAGATTCTACATTTGCCCTGTGAGGGATATTCATACATGGAACTCCCAGTGAAGGAAGAGGGGATCAATGTAATTTTAGGGGGAACCTACTCGGGAAGTCTAAATAAATTAGAAGTCAAAATCTTGTCAATTGAAATGAGAATTCTACATCAATTAGTGACAAAGCTTTTCTTTCCGAGGAGTGGTAGGCATGACCTCCTTTCTGGCTGAGACATTTGTATGATGTTTCATGTGATCACTCAAACCCCCTTAAACCTCCCTGCTTTAATGATTGAGGCCATAAGAGAAACACTGAATAGATTCAAGGCACATCTGCCTTTTGGTATGGCCCTCACACTGGTTTTCAGAAGGTTTGGAGTCAGTTTTGAGGGGGAGGCATCTGCTAAGCTTTCTCACGCAGACACCATCAACCAACACACTCTGCACCGCATGGGATTCACTAGGATTGATGGTGGTTGGATCAAAGGTACAGAAGAGAGAGAGCTGAGGATAGAGTTGAGGACAGAGCTGAGGAAGAAGGTCCCTCATCTCCTCTCCATGACTTCAGGGCAGCATCTCCAGATATCCAGTTTGTTTCAGACCCAGAGGTTGGCCCTTCTGAGTTCACCAGGAGGCACACACCAGTTCAGCAGCCAGACAGCAGAGCACCTTCTTCAGAGTACAGATTGGCTGATGATCAGATTGAGCAGATTTCTCAGCGTGTGGCTTCCTTGCTTTCTCGTCAGTGGAGCACTTCTACATTTGCACCGGGATCCACATCATTGGATACATCTGATCAAACCTTGATCCCCCATATCTCCACTGTATTTCAGATGATCACAGATCAGTCAGTTCGGATTCAGTAGCTCGAGGATTGCATTTTGAGACTGACTGGGAGAGTACTTGACTTGCAGGGGCAAGTCTTAGCTTTGGCCCATCCTCAGTTACAGGAGTCCACTATTGAGGTCACAGACCTTACTGCGGAGGCTGGCAGGCTCAGAGGTGCATTGGAGGGTGGTTATGAGTTCTTGAGGAGAGAAATCAGAGGCTCTAGTGAGCATGCTTCTACACAGTTCACTGCACTGCTTCAGTCTGTTTCGAGAGCTCTGAACGTTTTTGATTCCATCAGGCTCTCTCTTGCAGTCCAGTCTTTGACCTCTGAACGTTCTCAGCCTTCAGGATCATCTCGCCCACCTACTCGTGCCAGCACCTCCACTCGTGGCAGAGGCAGACGGGGTAGAGGACGAGCTCTTGGTCGTGATCCATCATCTCCCCACCCCATCTCTGATACATCTGATTCTGATCCATAGAGTCATGTGTTCTACTAGATCCTTGTTGTTAGTCATGTCTGTTGTTCTTTCTAGGATCTGTCTTTTGGGCCATGTAATGATGTTAACTAGTTGACTTTTATATTATGAAATATGTATTGAAACAATTATAGTTTTAATCATCTTTTAATTATATATCTACTCTTTGTAATGGTATCAATCATCTTTTGATTATATATCTTCTCTTTGGTATCATTAATGTTGCTAATTCATATCTATGGTACTCAATGGCATATTTTGTTTTATGATTGCTGTATTCAGGGGGAGTAAATATTAATGATTAGCACAAGAAGTTTGAAGAAACACTAAAGAGAGAATGTATTCAAAAAAAGAGGGGGAGTTAACAATGTTTGATGATGTCAAAAAGGGGGAGAAATTAAAGAAAAGTATCAAAAGCAAGATTATTAAATGACTTAAAAATACAATGAGTGAATTGCTAAGCAAAAGTATCAAAAGAGAGATAAATAAGAGAGATAAATATAAAACTTAATAATAAAATGAGTGAATTGGGAGAAATTAACAAGATTGCTAACAAAATGAATGAATTGCTCTGATACCAATTGCTAAGCAAAGCAAATGAGCAACCTTTAAAATTACTTCTTAGATATGCTCTGATATGCTTTAAAATTAGATATGCTCTGATACATCTTAAAATTTGACATGCTCTGATATACTTTACAATTAATTCATAGACATGCAATAATACACTTAATTGTTAAACTTGCTCTGATACTAAAATTAAATAATCAAATGAGAATGAGCAAATTTTTAAGATGCAACTTGCTCTGATACTAAAATTAAATAATCAAATGAGAATGAGCAAATTTTCAAGATGCTAAGAAATTTGAAAAACAAGCAAATGAACAAATGAGATATTTTCAAACACGTAATTCTCAAATCATAAGGTAAATTCTGCTTTGCTCTGAAAACAAAAATAAATTTTCTACTCTGATACCAAAATCACATAATCAAATGAGCAAATTTTTAAATCATTAAGCAATAGGCAAATTATTTATGCAAATGGGCACATGTATCACATGCCAAAAGAATCAATCTTCTTTTCAAGCAAATGCACTTATAAGTTGGTAGTAAATCTCCTGTTTATCTTCAAACTGCCTATAATGCATTTCATTCCTTTGAAATTCTTGATCATTGATTCATATAAATGCTTTTATTCAAATATTTTGTCATCATCAAAAAGAGGGAGATTGTTGCTCCTTAGATTGATTTTGATGATTACAAAGCAGTTGAAGGGGTACCAATATTTTCTCACTTGAAAAAGCCTTATTGCTCTTCAGGGGCAAAATTATAATTTTACCAAAACTCTGATTTGATAGTATCAAATGATAGAACAAAAGATTTGTGATCCAATGGTGAAAATTTTATTGATTTTGGACTTGTATTTTGAAAGATATGCATGATTAAAAATCATGAGTCGACCCATGAGTCGACTCATAGCACATGAGATGACTGGCATGCTGATTTTCTTGGCCGGCACAGACTTGGTAAAACCTGTGAGTCGACCCATGAGTCGACCCCCAAGGCATGAGTCGACTCATGAGTCAACCTCTGCGGGTCTTTTTGCCAGTTTTACAGAACCATGGATCCCGTTCACTTCTGTGATAATTTTCCACAGAGGTCGACCCATGAGTCGATCCCCAGGCATGAGTCGACTCATGAGTCGACCCCTGTGATGGGATTTTTCCACAACGGCTAGTTTTTAACCTATTTTTAATGCTTTTAATGCTCATTTAATGCTGTCTAACGGCTCTTCTTCAGTCTAGAATGATTTTCTCTATCTCTTAAAGCTATAAAAGGAACAAAAAGGTGAGAATCAAAGAGAGAATCCAAGAAGAGAGATTTTGAAAAAGGGATTTCAAACCAACTTTTCAGCCCTAAGCAAGAGCTCATTCAAAGCTTTCAAGAAGCCTTCAATCCAAGCTCACCAACTCCTCAAGTGCACAATCAAGTCTCCATCCACCTTGAGGAAATCCAAAAAGGGTCTTCTTTTCTTAAGTAAAGTGTATTTAAAGTTATATTCGCTCATTGAAGGAGCTTTCTTTATGCTTAATTGTACTATAAATTGTTATACTCAGTTTGAGTGATTGGTTTTGTTTTAGAGGGGTTCCAAAACAAGGAAAGGTTGATCCGAACCTAGAATCGGAGTGTATTGGATCGGCTTGTACCCGAAAAATAAGTGGTCTAGCTTGAGATAGCTAGAGTCGGAGTTCCCGACGTTTGTATTCGGATTGAATACAAGATTAGTAGATTGAAATTCCCAAGTAGGAGCTTGGAGAGTGGATGTAGGTGCAAGGTTGGCACCGAACCACTATAAATCTTTGTGTTTGGTGTGTGTCTAATTACTCTTCTTTATCTCTTCATTATTTTCTTGCATTCTTACTCTTGCTATTAGCCTTGAATTAATTCTACTCACTCTATCTATTTAGTTTTGTCAAACATTTCTCATAAGTCATTAGTTAAGCTTAAAATTTTTAGAAACCCAATTCACCCCCCCTCTTGGGTTGCATAGCTGGGCAACATACTCCTACAAGGACTTTATGGTGCCACTTTCTTTCTCTTTTTGGCATCCAAAATTTGATGGGGCATGCACCCCATCTAGCTCTTCTAATCCTTGTCGCATAAGGCCAAGGGGGGTGCCAACCGGGATCCAATTCAATTGGGCACAAGCCCAATTTTCTTCAAGCTCAATGTTAATGGAAAACCAACTCTTGACTGCCCATATTGCATGCAATTAACTTAATCCAATCCCCATCTTATAGGAATTCAAGTTTAATGAGGATTTTAGTTTACCATGTACTAGCATGGTTTTCTTAAATCCAATAAGATTTCATAAATTCTAACCTAATTAAAACTTATGAGCCTAGTTGCACAATCTTAGACTAATTTTCTTTGTATGTGACTCCATAGGTTCAATTCTATCTGATAGTATAATATTTTATGATCTCTATCAATAATATCATTGAAATTCTTTTCAATGGATTGGAACACTTCTAATTCAGCCAATTTGAGATTATTGATCATTGAAATAATTCTCAATTGATCCTACAATCCACTAGTGACACCTAGCAGTATGTACTGACAATCCAGTAGAACTGAATGGATGAATCTCTAGGTACCGTTATCATATGATTCGATTCTTCTATCGTGAGTTTCGACAAAACAAAGGTCATGGATAACTCGTTAACCTCATCTATCATATGTAAGAGTCAATCAACCTGAGTTCTTTGTGAAACCTTATGGAAACTTCTTTCCATCATTCACACTTGCCATGGCCATAGACTTTCGAACTCATTTTCATGATCCATATAGGACTTCTCTTTTTCTACCAAGATCGATAGATACAATCTAGATGTACACTCTATTCCTATAATAAACCTACTACAGTCAATGTGTACCTCAAGACTCTGTATGGCTAGGAGATCGAGTTATAGTGTAGTTAAACTATAGCAACCTCATTGTGAATAGTCGAAGCACCACAAGTCGAAAAACTATTCACACTATTATATCATCGAGTATGTCACTGACGAGAAGATAGATATCCAAGTGACTACTCATGTTGGTCACACTCGGTACTTTTATTCTTTAATAACCACCTATACTCTCGCTTCAGTATTCTACACTGTAGACTCCAGACTCATTTATCTCTAAGAAAAGTGATCCATGCATCAATCTATCTGGATCAATTATCATCTCCGTGATGATCTTACGATCGAGAGTATTTCATAAATTAATCATTAATGAAACATATCTCAAATTCTCAATTCTTGAGAATATGTATCATCATCTTTTTAATTCATTGGATAATTCATAGACATATCACACAATATGAATAAAAAATAATCCAAATTTATTTTATTAATAAGTTAAAATTATAAGTTATGTCCTTAGAAAGATTACATATATTGGCCTAATTAGCTTCTAGGGCATACATCTAACACGCACATCAAATAGGTTTTATCCCATAACATATGCAAAGTCTGCCAAATAATTTCATGGTTTCAAAAAAATAGATTCCTTCATATAATAAAGGATAGATAATGAAAATCAGAGCATTTCTACAATCTATATAATAGTCTAAATAACCAAATTTTAATAGTAGAAAGTTATTGAAGTCAGCATCTAGGAAATTTTTTCAAACACTATCTTAAAGACACTACATAAATTTGATCAAATCATTTTGTATAAAAAAATTCAAGCAGAGATTATGACAAGCCTAATCTCTCCAACATATTGCTCGAATCCAATCTGTGCTACTCCTTCATATCTAAAAAAAGATAAAAAATGATAGGTGATCTAATAGCTTAGTAAGTTACCTCCACAACCCTAGGTTGATCTAACTATAATATACAAAAGTAAGTTCAGATAAACATAGATATCATTATTATTTGTAAAGGAAATAAATTTACAAATTCAAAAAGGAATTTCATAATTGCATTAGGCTTTTATCAATGCAATGATTCTCTTTTAAGAATACCAATCTAAAAACTAGATTTAATATATCATATTTAGAAAAATTTTTTTTATAAATTCTTGATAAATATAGTTACAATGTTGCCTTCTCTTAGTTTCTATAACTATGGCCATTATTTGTCCTATGACAAGGCTTGAAAGAGACAAGCACCTAACTTCATAAATACCAGCAATCAGCATCATTGGCTAGGCCCAAAAGAAACTAGTTTCTAAATATATTACTAATGATCAATCTTGTTGGCTAGGTCCAAATCATAGTCAAACTAAATAGTAGCCATTTAATATCAATCACACATGGATCACGAAACTTTTAATGTCTATATACTTCCAACAGTATGTATATATACAAAGTGAACGTGCACACACATGTATATGTGTGTGTGTTCAATTCATACAACTCCATCAAGTAGAATCAAACAATCATGTTCCTTTGACATGTGGAAGTTCAGCAATATGCTCATGCTTGATCCATATTTCAAATTATTTTTTATATAGGGAAAACATAATTTTTAATATAAACAGAAAGATGAATAATTTTCATAAATTCAAATTCAAATATTATAGTTATTTTTCTACATGTATATATAAAACTAAGCAATATGAATTTTAAATCATATGATATGCATGCTAAAAATTATAGAGGTAGGGATACTAATAGATCTAAAGTTGACAATATTCAAAAATCCTTCTTGATAAGGCTATATACAATCTAAAATAAAAACATCGCAACATTAGGCCTTATTTCAAAATTGTAATTATAATTTCTATAATTTGAACATCTCTAGGGATTGCAACATCCTCTTAGGACTCCTCAATCTAGGATCCTCCTAAGTCAGGGATGGTAGCCCTAGATTTGCATATTTATGACTACACCTCTGTATAAAAAGTCAAGATCTAGGCACACTCAACCTAGTCTAGCATCTAAGGATTCATTTATCCCCTGATTCAAAGCCCAAACTAGAGATTTAATCTAAAAAATACTAAGAAGAAGGTTATTAGTTTTTACCTTGGACATATGGCTTGACCACTAAGCCTGATGCTTCTTTATAGTCGAAGGCCCTAACCAAAGGTGTTCATACTATCAGCCTTCACTATAAAGATAGAAAGAGAGAAAAGAGAGAGGAGAGTGAAGAAAGAGAGCAAAGAGAAGAGGGAGATGGAGAAGGAAGTGGTTTAGAGCATATGAAGGTGTCCAGTTGAGAGTAAGAGAGCAAGATGGGTAAAAAAAGATGGAAAAGACTCAGAGCAGAGGAGGTTACTAGTCGACACGACAATTGAGATACGATGAGATAGTAGAGAACCCCCCTTGCATGATGGTGGGTGGCAACCATTCGGCCAACTGTGGAGATAGGAGAATTCAACACATCACATGTTCCATCATGAGTCCCATAGCTGGAAATGACAAGGAGGATGGAGGGAGTACATTGTTTCAATTGTTGTCAAATGGTAGCATCTAGCATTAGGAATCAAGGCAATGAAAATAGGTGATGGATCATCAAGAAACAAGAAAGATGGGATAAAAGCAAGGGAGTCTTTAATTATAGAAGCAAATAGGTAAAGGTAGATGGCAACCAAAAAAGAGAGTCGAGGTAAGGAGAGATCCATGGTCGAGTCTAATGGTAGTAGGATCAATAAAAAATTCTTGAGTAAAGAGTATTCAAAATATAGGAGGGAAAAAAAGATAAAATAGGTGGAGGTGACAATTCTAAGCTCACCTTCACTCATATTAGCTCCCTTAGGCATCCAATTTGACGATGGAGCCAGAAGTGGCACAAAAATGGCAAGCCACCCCTCTTTTAGATGGCAAACAAGGAAAGATATCTAGTAGGTTCTAACTAACTTGAGAAGAAAAGAAAGATAATGATCTTAGAGATCTTAACCTCTCCAGGTTGGGATGTCAAAAGGAAAAGTTTGCCAAGAAAAAAGAAGAAAGAGGTCAATAATGCCAACTTGTCTTCAACTTGCTAACAAAAGTGGAAGGAGGGAGAATATTGCAAGAAATAGAGAAGGGGATAAGTATTTCAGATTGACTTGAAATATTATCATGCCGAGTCTCCTCGTTGTTCCTTTGAGATATATTATATCTATTGAAGGGAAGGAAACAGTTTTCCTCCAGAATGCCCAGGTTGCATCTAAAAATTTTCTCTAATATTCTACTTGTTTAAGGATCAAATCCTTACCTGAATTGTAGTAGAACCAAAAATCAAATTCTAAATTATCTGATATAAATCTTCGTGGAGGTTTGGATATGCAGATCCTCTACTTCGTATGCACGTCAGATGCTGCAGGAAAGCAGGATGAACTCCAATCCAATTGGCTTCGCATACACAATCAATCGAGGGATGAGATGTAATGATGTGACACCTCACACCAGCAGGTAAGATATCCAAAAAGGATCCACGCCCAAGGAGAGGAGGCAGCAACAAAGGAAGACATGTAGAAGCTGAAAGACCTCTCTCTTCACACGCCCGTCTTTCTCTCTTTTTCTCTTCTCTCAATTTGATTTGTTTGCTATTCAATTCTCTTCTTTCATCCATAGGTAGAGATCCTCTCTATTTATAGATAATTCTCATGACCCAATGAGAGAAGGACTCTTTATTCAAATCTGATTTAAATTGGTCTAATACTCGTGAAAAAAGGACTCCTACATGAGATATAATTGCCATCACTTATGACATCCATTTTGCACCCACTCCCACACCCAATTGGAATGCCCCAAATAAGCACTAAACCAATTTTTGGTCATGCTTCATGAGTGGATATTTTCAGTGCAAATAGGAATACTCATATCTCATCCAAAATAGGTCCGATTCGAATCCGATTCGAAGTCGGTTCGAAATAATTTTGAAAGGCTGTCAATCCTAAACTCTTTAAGACTTTTGTACCAAGTCTAACTTAAATTTTGGACCTATTTAAGTCTAATTAATTTAAATCTAATCTGAAATTAATTAGTACTTAAATCCAATCTTTTATATGTTTTATGGATCATAGATAGAAATTGTTCATCTCCGGGATTGAATTTGAACCTCATGTGTAGTGCTAGCTAGACATAGTCAACTCTTCAATCCCATTTGACCCATAACTTAATTCTCAATCAAATTATCTTATATGTTCAATCAAGTCAAGTACTTTCAGATTGGACATATAAACATAGGTCAATTTCTTCCTACTTTGTCTGACTTGTGTGCGTGACTCCATAGGTTCAAACACTAAGTCGGTCGTATAGAAATTAATTCCTGCACTAATCGAGATATCATTTAGCAATGGTTCCCGATGTCCAGATAGGTCAAATTATCACAAAAGAATATTTCTGAACCCATACTCATGGTTACCGCATAATTCATCTTTTTGACCCTAGATGCTCTAGGATGGTCTCAGATTAACTGTCAACAGAGATTGCTTTATCTACATTATATTTCAACCTTTCAAATCTATCTCATGGATTATCCTGGCCAAGACTTTACTAAATTAAAATACAGTGATACATCAACTTTAATAATACGAAGGGGTCAATCCCATCTTGATCCACACACAGACTTCGTAAGTATTTGACTGTATGCAGTAGCCTTCCGTCACTGTATTAAAAATCCAGATAGTTCGATACCAAAGCACAGTGAGTTGCTTATAAGTCACTATGATGATCTCAAGTTTGAAGAATATTTATATCCATGTGTTTCGTGAGCAGCTCTTGACAGCAGAATGCTCAACAGGTGAGTCACTTGTTCAATGATGATGTACCCTTACATCTCACCTGTATACCATACCAGTGTCACCATACTCCTTGGTTAAGAGGACAACCAACCCATATGGCACACAACGACCTTCACTTGATAAACGTCATCATCCCGTAATGACGTATCATTTGATCGCGAACTTGTTTAAGAACTATACGATAAATCTTCTCTTTATCGTACACTAGCATAGTTCTAGGGACTTCATCACAGTACAAGAGTTCAAGGAAGATGTCACTTTGTGATGAAAAATATCAAAATAACTATTATTCAATAATTAATAATTCATATACAAGGATGAACTCAATTGTCACACGATTGGTTTTAGGACACAATTCCCAACAACTTCCACTTGGACTAAAGCCAATCGGGGTAGTATCTTATACCCATCTTCCATTTGAAGTCATCAAACTCTTTGATTTCGAGAGCTTTAGTGAAGGGGTCGGTTAGGTTCTCTTTTTCGTCGATCTTCTGAAGCTCGACGTCACCTCGATTCACGATCTCTCGCACTAGGTGATAGTAGCACAGAATATGTTTAGTGCGATGGTGCGACTTAGGTTCTTTCGTCTGAGTTATGGCACTGGAGCTGTCACAATACAGCAGGATAGGACCATCAATGGAAGGTACAACTCCCAGCTCGATAATGAACTTTCACAACCACACCACCTCCTTTGCAGTATCCGATGCAGCAATGTATTCCGCTTCGCATACAGAATCGGTCACAGTATGTTGCTTGGGACTTTTGCAGCAAACAACTCCTCCATTCAAGTTAAATACGTAGCCCGACACACTTTTGCTATCATTACAATCTGACTGAAAATTAGAATCAGTATATCCCATAAGTTTCAGATCAGAGTCTCCATAGATAAACCATTGGTCTTTAGTATTTCTCAAATACTTAAGAATTGCTTTTGCAATCTTCTAATGCTTCTTACTTGGATCTGACTGGTACCTACTCACTACCCCTAGTGAATAGACCACATCCGACCTCGTACATGTCATAGCGTACATGATAGATCTCACTACCGAAGTATATGGTATTCTACTCATGCGCTCTCTCTCCTCAGAAGTTGTCAGACAATCCTTCTTGAAAAGAGTAATTTCATGATGTATCGGAAGATAGCTTTTCTTGAAATTATCCATGTTGAATCGCTTCAACAAGGTGTCAATGTACATGGATTGTGACAGTCCAAGTAATCTTCTAGATCTATCCCTATAGATCTTTATCCCTAGGATATAGGATGCTTTTTCCAAGTCCTTTATGGAGAACTGTGATGATAACCATAGCTTCACACTCTGCAAAGTCGGGATGTCATTTTCTAATAACAGTATGTCTCCACATACAGCTCAAGAAAAATAATTACAGAATCGAAAGCCTATTTGTAGATGCAAGGCTCTTCTCTATTTCTATCGAAGCCATACATTTTGATTATTTTATCAAAATGCATGTTCCAACTCCTCGATGCCTACTTAAGTCCATAAATTGACTTTTTCAGCTTGCACACTTTCGACTCATCTGTGGATGTGAACCCTTCAGATTGTATCATATATACCTTTTCTTCCAGCTCTCTATTAAGAAAAGCGATTTTGACATCTATCTGCCAGATCTCATAATCTAAGTGTGCAGCGACAGCAAGCATAATCCGGATAGACTTGAGCATTGCCACAAGAGAGAACGTTTCGTTATAGTCAATATCATAATGCTGATGGTAACTTTTAGCAACTAAACAGGCTTTATAGGTCTCTACCTTCCCGTCCGCTCCTCTTTTTCTCTTGAAAATATATTTACACCCTATGGGTTTTATCCCTTCGGATGGATCAACTAGTGTCTAGATACTATTGATCTCCATGGACTCCATCTCGAACTTCATGGCCTCAAGCCATTTTTGAGAGTTGGGCCTTTGCATGGCCTTCATATAGGTGATCGGATCCTCATCATTCTTATCAGGTTGAATAGGATCACCGTCCCAGATCAGAAAACTGTAGTATCTGTCTGGTTGATGCGGTACTCTATCGGATCTCCTTAATGGTATCTCTACTGGCTCCAAATTCGATTCACCAATCGAACCCAATTCTGTATGTGTCAGTCCTTCCACCTCATGAACTTCATCAAGTTTAATTTTACAGGCATTAGCTCCTTCACCAAGGAACTCCTTTTCCAAAAAGACTGTCTGGCTGCTGACAAATACTTTTTATTCTGCAGCGAGATAAAAGTAGTACCCTTTAGTTTCTTTGGGTACCCTACGAGCAAGCATCTATCAGATTTCGGTCCAAGCTTATCTGTCTTTAAATGCTTGAGATAAGCTGGATACCTCCAGACCCTAAGATGTGAGAGCATCAGCTTACGCCCAGTCCATATCTCATATAGAGTTTTATCGACAGACTTGCTGGGCACCTTATTCAAAATATAACAGGCAGTCTCTAGAGCATATCCCTAAAAAGATATTGACAGACTGAAAAAGTCCATTATGGATCGGACTATATCTAATAAGGTTTGATTCCTCCTCTCGAACACACCATTATGTTGTGGTATTTCAGGAGGGGTCTATTGTGAGAGAATCACATTCTCTTCTAGATATGTCAGAAACTCACTGGTAAGATATTCACCTCCTCGGTCTGATCGAAGGATCTTAATACTCTTTTCAGTTTATTTCTCTACTTCAGTATGAAATCGTTTGAATATTTCAAATGATTCTGACTTATGCTTTATAAGATAGACATATCCATACCTCGATAGGTTGTTTGTGAACGTAATGAAGTAGTATCCTCCTCTGGCACTTATGTTCATAGGCCCACATACATCAGTATGTATTAGACCTAGGACATCACTGGCTCTTTCACCTTTTCCTTTAAAAGGTGACTTAGTCATCTTACCAAGTAGACAGGATTCATAGGTAGGCAATAATTCACAATCATCTATCTCAAGAACACATTCCTTGATCAACCTGTCAATCCTATTCTTGTTCACATGACCAAGCCTACAATGTCAAAGGTAGGATTCACTAACATTATCTATTTTGGAGTATTTTCTAGGTGTGTACATTACACTAACAGACCGTGATATTATATATATGCCATGTTTTAATTGTCCATGCACAATTGTAGTATCATTCATAATGATATCATAAAAATCATCCTTTATTATAAACTTGTAACCAAGTTTAGCCAAAAGGCCTACAGAGATGACATTCATCATAAAGGTGGGACAATAATGACAATCATCTAATATGACACTATTGGACTCGAAGACAAGCTGCAAAGTTCTCAAGGTCAAAACTGGAACAAGGCTTCCATCTCCAATATTAAAGAACTGCTCGCCCTCTCAAAATTTTCTTCTTACCTACAGTTCCTGCAACGAACTGCATATATTAATAGGACTTCTGGTATCCAATACCCAGATAGCAGTATCACAAACAGAGAAATTACAAGGTGTTATCATATAAATACCTTATGAAGCAACCACTTGCCTCTTTCTCTTGTTCTCAGGCCTGTTTGGATCAAGGGTGGCTATATAAATAGGACAATTCCATTTTCAATGACCCAACTTCTTATAGAAGAAGCACTCTGCCTGGCTCTTATCAACTTTTGATGGTTTGCTCTGCTTAGGATCGACGGCATGGGATTTTTGCACCTTTCTCTTCTTTCCTCTCCTAGAGGATCGACGCCCTGTAGATGAACCTCCCATTAAATTTACTGGCTCCTTTTGGAGCTGGTTATCCTTCTCAAAAGTCTGCAGTAACCCTAGCAAACCATAGTAGTTTACTGCAGGCTTCGTTATTCTATAATGACTGAGAAAGGGTAGGTAGGATTTTGGTAGCGAATTGAGGATAGCATTCTTGCCTAACTGTTCATGCAACAGAAAGCCAAGTTTGCTAAGACGTTCAATCTGCTCAATCATATATAATACATGATCGGTGATTGAAGCTCCCTCTCACATACGGGCATTGAATACTGTGCAGGAGGTTTTATGTCTCTCTGCATCCTCAGGGGTGCCGAAGGACTCATTCAATATTTGAATCATCTCCTCAGGCTGCGCATCCTCGAACTTACAACTAAGTTCATCGTTCATAGTTGCCCTCATCATACAACGCACAGTCGTGCGATCATTGAGCCACTTCATGTAAGTGTCTCTCACAGCACGAGGAGTATTAGCTGTAGATTCTTCAGGTGCCTGATTCATAAGGACAAACAAAATCTTCTCGTGCTCCAATACGATCTTCAACTTTCGATACCAGCTATCGAAGTTGGGTCCGGTGAGCTTGTCGCTGTCCAACAACGAACGGAGGGATAGTGTGTTGGCCATAATTGAAAGAAAAAAATATTAGCATATTAGTATATGAATTATTATTATTATTTTTTTAATCCTGAAAATATGGACTTTAGTCTAAAGGTCCTCCCATTATTTTTTGTGAATTGGTAGCTTCTACCTCCAACTCGAAAAATTACATTAATTCCTTAGCAGGTACTAGAATCTACATGGACTGCATTCGGGCTTGAGTGTGGCTCGGCCAACCTTAGTGCATCCATGGGTAGGTTCATAACCAATTGTTTCTCTAAACAACTTCTAGCATTGGGTTTTGCCCCAGACTTCCCTTCAGCGGGCATGTGGCTCCTTCACTGAAAATTTTGATTAGATCCAACCATTAACATGACACATCAAGTGCATCCAACAAATGGATGTCCAGGTTCGAGTATGGCTCGGCCAACCTGAGCATTGATCTGAAGGTACATCATGATGGTCATATAATGAATGACAATTCCAATACGTAATAGACACCAGGCGTGTAACGCCTCCAATGTCCATTTGGAATATTAGACTCATTATCACATACCTTAATGGGAGGCAATGATCAAGTTATCTCATAACTTTATCACTTTATGGACCTAATAATTTTAAAGATTTGATTTTATTAACCTGAGAATAAGAGAAGAAGTCGACCTGTAAGCTACAAATCCTTTCACTGACTTCACCAAGTCATGTAAAGGATTAAAGACAAGCTGGTCTAAAGATACCTAAATCAGTCACACTGATTCATCTTAATGGCATGGGTCTATACGAATCGACTAGTGATCTAATCAAAACATAATCTATCATGTTGGTCAGATAAGTGAGATCAGTGGGAGGGATCTGCCCTTAACTCACCGTAGATGCATCTAGGTGAATAGCTCTCAATTAAAAATCACTTGATTGAATCTGTCAAACTTATCTTAGACACCAACTGGTTAATTAGTTTTGATTTGGCACACTAGAAAATTCAGGCTCAACCACGGAGCCATGATCATGGTCTATTTATTAGGATCAAACATATGGACTTGATCAAACTTCAACTATTGAGATTGATTTAGAGAAATACTGACCTAATCTAATTTAACACTTGATTAGATTTAATTAATTTTTCTACTTGGTCTATATGTATTTCTAACCCTAGGTCTAACCCATTAAAAGGACCTAATTCATGCTAACCCTTTGCTCATCATATTATGTGGTGTCTTAATGATCTTTAATTCTCAATTCTAGATCATTCAAACTTAATTCAAAATTAAGTGTGTGAAATGTGTATTTCGGTTTGTAGAACTATTCTACAAGGGTTTCAAGTAAAGCATACCATATATTTCAATACATAAAAATAAATTTTTATAACATGTTTAATAATTAAACATACATGGGTATGATCTAAACTTCATTCATACATCTCATGTATCATGATAATTTTTAGATCAATACCAATTACATCATATGTAACATGTAATTCAGATCTAAAATAATTTTATATCTGAATTTTATCTTATTATAATAAATCATAAATCACTTTAGATCTAATCTAAATATATTTATGATCAAAATAATACATAAAAGTCTGTTCATTTTTTTCTTCATGAAACTGGATCACAACGACACCCCTACACGTCATAAGAGAACTCATCGAATAGACAAAAGAGAGATTAATCTCTTCAATCTCTTATGATCAGACGGTCTGGTGATCTCATCAATCTGAGTACTAAGCTACTAAGATCTGAAATCTAATTTTATATATAATTACATCAACATACAATTATTGATAAAACTATTTTATGTCATGAACATATTCTTGATCTCATCAATTATGTTCTTCATCTAATCCAATTAGATTTGATGTATCATATACATCATATCAAATCTAAAACTTATCTTATACTGATTATAAAATATCAATTTTAGATTTGATATCAAATAAAATAATAATTAGATGTAAATATGAATGCATAAGAAATTAATTTCTGATAAAATCTGTTTTCACGCAGTGCTGAATTATGATATGATTCATATCTAAATAGCCATCGAAATAGATTCAATTTAAATCTGAAATAATCCTCACTTCATAAGAAAACCAACAAAATTAAAATTTTATTAAAATAGATTTAAAATAAAATTTTAATTTATGTTGTTTTTTATCAAAAATTCAGCAACAGCAGAATTCTGTTATAACAGATTTATAACAACCTCAATCAATCATTGATTAGATACCTCTAATCCAATCAAAATTAGATTAAAAATTTTATATAAATAGATTTAAATGAGATTTAATGTCATATAAAAAATATCAATTATATCTTATATAAATAATCACAAAAAATTTTATTTTACATATATATATTTTAGGCCTGCTCTGATACCAGTTGAAGGGAAGGGAACAGTTTCCCTCCAAAATATTTAGGTTGCATCTAAAAATTTTTTTTAATATTCTACTTATTTAAGGATCAAATCTTTACCTGAATCATAGTAGAATCAGGGATCAAATCTTAAATTATCTGATATAAACTTTCGCGGAGGCCTGGATATACAGACCCTTTACTTCGCATGCACGTCAAATGCTGCAGAAAAGCAGGATAAACTCTAATCCAATTGGCTTCACATACACAATCAATCGAGGGATGAGATATGATGATGTGACATCTCACACCAGCAGGTAGGATGCCCAAGAAGGATCCACGTCCAAGGAGAGGAGGCAGCAACAAAGGGAGAGATGTAGAAGATGAAGGACCTCTCTCTTCATACGCTTGTCTCTCTCTCTTTTTCTCTTCTCTCAATTTGATTTGTTTGCTATTCTATTCTCTTCTTGCATCCATAGGTAGAGATCCTCTCTATTTATAGATGATTCTCATGACCCAATGAGAGGATGACTCTTTATTCAAATCTGATTTGAATTGATCCAATACTCATGAAAGAAGGACTCCTACATGAGATATTATTGCCATTACTTATGACGTCCATTTTGCACCCACTCCTACACCCACTTGGCATGCCCCAAATAAGCACCAAACTAATTTTTGATCGTGCTTCATGAGTAGGTATTCTCAGTACAAGTAGGAATACTTATATCTCATCCAAAACAGGTCCAATTCGAATCCGATTCGAAGCCGGTTCGAAACAATTTTGAAAGACTATCAATCCTAAACTCTTTAGGACTTTTGTACCAAGTCTAACTTAGATTTTGGATCTATTTAAGTTTAATTAATTTAAATCTAATCTAAAATTAATTAGTACTTAAATCCAATCTTTTATATATTCCATGGATCATAGATAGAAATTGTTCATCTCCAAGATTGAACCTGAACTTCATGTGTAGTGCTAGCTAGACATAGTCAACTCTTCAATCTCATTTGACCCATAACTCAATTCTCAATCAAGTTAGCTTATATATTCAATCAAGTCAAGTACTTTCAAATTAGATATATAAACATAGGTCAATTCCTTCCTACTTTGTCTGACTTGTGTGCGTGACTCCATAGGTTCAAACACTAAGCCGGTAGCATAGGAACTAATTCCTACACTAATCGAGATACCATCTAGCAATGATTTTCAACGTCTAGATAGGTCAAATTATTGCAAAGGAATATTTCAGAACTCATACTCATGGTTACCGCATAATTCATCCTTTTGACCCTAGATGCTCTAGGATGGTCTCAGGTTAACTGTCAACCAAGATTGCCTCATCCACATTGTATTTCAATATTTCAAATCCATCTCATGGATTATCCTGGCCAAGGCTTTACTAAATTGAAATAATTCGAAGGGATCAATCCCATCTTGATCCACATACAGACTTCGCAAGTACTTGACTGTACCCAGTAGCCTTCCGTCACTGCATTAAAATTCAGGTAGTTCGGTACCAAAGCACAGTGAATTGCTTGCAAGTCACTATAGTAATCTCAGGTCTGAAGGACATTTATATCCATGTGTTTCGCGAGCAGCTCTTGACAGTAGAATGCTCAGCAGGTGAGTCACTTGTTTAGTGACGATGTATCCTTACATCTCACCTGTATGCTATACCAGTGTCACCACACTCCTTGGTTAAGAGGACAACTAATCCATATGGCACACAACGACCTTCACTTGATAAACGTCATCGTCCCATAATGACATATCATTTGGTCACGAATTTGTTTAAGAACTATACGATAAATTCTCTCTTTATCGTACACTAGCATAGTTCTAGAGACTTCATCACAGTACAAGAGTTCAAGGAAGATGTCACTTTGTGATGAAAAATATCAGAATAACTATTATTTAATAATCAATAATTCACATATAAGGATGAACTCAATCATCACACGATTGATTTTAGGACACAATTTCCAACATCTATTGGTTGTGAAGGTTAAGGCATCAATTGATTCAACTAATTATATCAAACTTAATGAGTGAGGACAGATATTGATGGGTTATTAGAGCATAGCTATTTGTCAAGATAGTATGTTGCTGTGTGGCCATTACGTGCTAAGAGCAGATCAATGCAGCCAAAAAAATAGATGGATACAAGATCAAGCAACAATGATGCAGGACACATGATTCTCAAAGCACCTATCAGTCGATAGAGGAAGAGACACAGTGGTGATTCTCTGGGCACAAATTCAAAGCAAAAGGTTCATGATGGCGAATATGGGAATGAGAAGATAATTGGTGTAACCATGAACTCACTCATCTCCACATCTTAACTAAAAATCCTAGGATTCATTTTATAAAAGGAGTCGGAGATATGCGCAAACTCTTTTTTGATCAACTCAACAGCAACAACAACCACTTATCAAAAAGTCTCAATCCTCTTTATTTTAGGATTAGTTTAATATTTGCAATCTATCACTATATGCCAACAATCGAGAGATTTGTCCTATCTGACTAGATAAATAGCTATTCTATTGATTTGACCATGAAGGATAATGAAGATATTTCTATTTATTCATCTCTTTATTTATCATTCTAATTACAACTCTACCATTAATCCTAAATGAAATATGAATTCCTCGACTACGAGACAACTGAAGAATTCCATGGTGGCCTACCTAATTCCATATCCCCACTCATTGCCATACGCCTTCAATGGCCTCTCTATGTTATATGAGCAAGCCTTGATCCTTAATGTTAGCCTGCCCCATAATAGTATAGAGTGTCAACAGCTATAAAAGCCACAAAAGATTTGAGTCATAAGGGATTGCCCTTTTGAACAATGCAATCCAATGCTAATTAGTTGAATCCAACCCTAAAGAGTAGATATCCGACCAGCTTTTTAGTCCAAAATTGATGAACTACTTGATTTAAGAGTAGAGGTCCATCCAACACTCACATGACATTATTGTCCATAAGAAACAACTCTTTACAATGCAGGTACAACCTATTGTAAGATGTTTATTCCTGATTATCTTTTTCTTGACGAATTCATCTTGATGGATATGGTATTATTATATTTTTTTAATCTCATATATTTAAAAATATAGAAAAATATCTCTTTGCCTGTGGCATGTAACCTAACATAGATTCTTGTTTTTGAGGCTATCTCATCTTACTAGAAATTTTGAAGTTCTCTTCATTGAGGCAATAGAACTCATGCCTTCTTATTTACTAAGAAAGCAATCAACTGCTAGTGCCAATGTGATCCATTGGGAGAACTTGACCTAGCATATGATGCATACAATTGATTATCTTCTGGTGAGTTCAAGGGTCCTGATAAGGAGAATAAGCATCCAATTCTCTTGTAATCTGACCAAAAATACAAATCATAGACAACAAAAACTTAATAAATTTTGCCAAATTACAAATCATTCTCACATTGAATATTATACAAAATGAACCTACGTATTAGAGCTTATCCTTGTTTTGAATATGTCCTTCTTTCCTTCAAGCTTTTCCTAAACTAGGTTGTTTTCTAGATGATGGGCTAACTAATGATCGCCCGAATGCAATGGGCAATGCCATTAGCTTCTTAGCTTTGCTAACATATGCCCTCTTTGTGAAGTTATCATAATCATTTGCTTCGATCTCATCAAGGATTTGGCGATATAATAAAAGTGAAGCCCATACCTGTTCATATATTAATTTGAATGATTACGAGAGTCCAACTGATGCTAATACATGCTAGCAAAAAATAAATAAAAAAAAATAGAAATCTTAATCTTACCGGCCATCGACTAGCTTGATTGAGCTCAGTCACAGCATTCTCTGCTTTACTGAAGAACATCCTTGCCCTCTTAATCTGGCTCTTCATGAAGTTTCTCCACTTGTCAGTGACCTTACCATTGAATACATCTTGATCTGAAAGACCAGCTTGTGCAAGCTCATCTTGTGGTAGGTAAATTCTGCCTCTTCTTGCACTGATCATACAGTAAGTCATAAATTACCAAAATTATTATGACTTAGCTATAAAGAAAATAGAAACTTTTTTATGGTAATTTACTAATTATATTAAGCCAATACTAAGTTGGAGATTGGTAAATGTTCTCTTACTCGTCTCTAACATCCCGAAGTATGTTGGTCAGTTGATTTGCAATTCCTAAAGCCAAAGCTGCATTATAGACACTCTCTGTCGTTGCCTTGGACTCCGGCGAGATGCCCATAACTGGAACACTCATTAATCCAACAGTTCCAGCTACATAGTAACAGTAGAGATAGAGTTCATCAAAGTTCCTATATCTTGATTTCTTGAGGTCCATCCTCATTCCTTCAATCATGTCTTTCAATGGCTGGAAAAAATAAAAGCAAATAAAACCCATTATCAAATGATGTATCAAAGTGACTTTTATAAAAGAAATGATGCATCTAGATGCAACCTAATACTTGTACCATGCTCGAAAATTTTTCATGGATATCTATGAAAAGTTCAATTTCTGATTCATCATCATTACAGGCTAAAATTAATGTTTCCAAATAAAAAAGTAACAAGACTCCAATGAAACCTATATATAATTTCTTAGTCTTCAATTTGTTACAAATATCTAATTGATTTTTTTATCTCTTTTATCTAGTTCATTAGCAAGTGGACAAATAGTATAAATTTTTAGGCTAAATACTATGTGTAGGAACTAGTGGTGCAATCGAGCCGAGTCGAGTAGAGTGGAATAGTTAGAAGTTCGAACTTGACTCTACTTAAAATACTTGAACTCAAAACTCAATTGAAGATTGAGCCGGCCTTAATATCTCAAGCTCAAACTTGGCTTGATAAAAAATAGGTAAAATTCGAGATCTATTCGACTCAACTTGAATATCAATCGAGTCATACTCGAACTCAAAATCGAACTTTAATCTACTAATAATATATATATTATAAATAAAAATAATATTATTAAAAATATATATAAATTCGAATAGGTTCATGAGCTTTTGAGCTGAGTATCCTACTACTTGAGCTCGACTCAAAAAACTATTTGAGCTCGAATTCGAGTCGAGCTTGAATAGCTCGCGAGCAATTCAGCTCATTTGTACCCTTAATAAGAACTAAGAGGTAGAATTTGTTGCTTTATCTTAAGCAGTAAGGGGAATATATTAAAAAGAAATAAAGATTTATCTATTTGGTAGAGAACAACGTGCCTGAATGTCAACTGGGAACTTTGAGATGGTATCAGATAATGCAGCATCAAACAGGTCATATGGACGAGCTGCAAAAAGATTCTCCAACCTCGACTCCCACCGGTCCAAAGCTGATGGCGTTATGTGAAAAGCGTTGGGACCATCCACAAGCTCATCTGTCCTCCTACACCACACTACAAGCATATCATACATGTGAGTCCTGCAAGCCATAAGATGAAGTGTAACACTAAAGTACTCCTGTCAGCATACCAAATTGTAGTACAATAACCGTGAGACAGAAAAATTTAGAATTATGAGTACAATTTTATCCAGCAAATTTCTGCGGCTTGTCTAGCATCGTGTGTCTTTTATTGTATATAAGAAACAGAACTAACTGAACTCAAGAATCCATGGTTTCCGTGATTTATGTGATGTGTGCAATCCTTGATAATGGTTATATTTTGCTATACTACTGTTGGGATTTACCGACCGACGACCCCGACGGACGACCCCAACCCCGACCGACTCCGACGGATGACCCCGACGGACGACCTCGACCGACTCCGACGGACGACTCCGACGGACGACCCCGACCGACGACTCTGACGGATGAGTCCGACGGACGACCCCGACGGACGACCCCGACGACCGACCGACTGGCCGACCGACCGACCGACCGACTGGCCGATCGACCGACCGACCGGCCTACCGACTGGCCGACCGACCGACCGACCGACTGGCCGACCGACCGATCGACCGAACGCCATCACCGACCGATTAACGGCCCTTTACCGACGGAGGATATGTCGGTCGGACAGACCTTTTCCACTCTCCTGACCGACTGAACCAGGAAGTCTGATGGCCGACTCTCGCAACATGCCCGGCTGACCATCGGAGGGGCCCGAATCTCCACCCGGCGCCACACAGCTGGCCACCGACCTAGGGTCGGTCGACTCCTCCGATCGCCGTACAGCCGCCAGAGCCTGTCAGTCCTGACAACGGCATGCGGCACTGCCGTCTAGGGGCATTATCCCACCTAGGGCATTGTCAACCCTAGCGATTAGACAGCCCCACGGCGATGTGATACTTTCATGGCGACTCTGACAGTCTACGGTGAGTTGACAATTCCTCAATTGTCCACGCCATTAATGACGGCGCCATACCACGCTCCACTATAAATATCGGGGAAGGCAACAGTGCAGGGGGACCCCTGGAAAACCACAGGCTTGCTCCCCCCCTCTCTCTCTCTCTCGATTGAGCTCTCTGTCTTCATTTCACTGTTGCCCAGTCTTCTCTCTGACTTGACCGTCGGAGGGTCCCCGCCGGAGCCGCCTCCGATCAGTGTGGACTTTCTTTTTTGCAGGCGCTCGTTTCCCGGCGATCAGGCGACGAGGGGATTGGCCGCAACAGATTGGCGCGCCAGGTAGGGGGGACACGGCACCAAGCCTTCCCAAGCGGAAGATACTGATGACAAAGACAAGAGCCCAACGATCGAGGGTCATCGGGTCGGCGAGGCGCTCTTCCCGCTGGGAAGAGGCCTCCCCGCCACCCTCAGCGGCGGAGCCCAGCTCTCCACACCCCGCGGTGACCATGGAGGCGCAGATCGCGGCCATCGTTCGGCAGATGACCGTACTGACGGACGCGGTCAAAAGCCTCCAGCAACAATCGGCGGCCCGTCCGATGCCCTCAAGGAGCAGCCGCCGACGCCCGCGCCGATCCCCGTCGCCTCCGCGCGAGCGCCCGCAACAGCGCTCCCGCGGAGAGGAGGAGGGGCGGCCACGGCGCGATGCCCGTCGATCCCAGCAGCTCTCTCCTTCCCTGCTGGAGTGGGCGAGGAAGGAGAAGCGACCGCGAACGCCGTCCGCCTCCCTGTCGGAGTCTTCCAGAGACTCCACTCTTGGGGTCTCCCAGCACCGACGGACGGACGACTATGAGCGCAGGTTTGAGGAAATCGACCGTCGGCTTGCGCAGTTGCAGGTAGACGGCCAGAAGTCTTCAAACGACGTCGACTTCCAGACTGCTCAACCTCTCTCCCGACTCATCCTCGACGAACCGATCCCCAGTCGGTTCAAGATGCCGCACGTGGAGCGATACGACGGCTCCACCGACCCAATCGACCAGCTTGAGAGCTACAAAGCTCTCATGACGATTCAAGGGGCAACCGACGCTCTCCTTTGCATCGGCTTCCCCGCCACGCTCCGCAAAGCTACCAGGGCCTGGTACTCCGATCTTCGATCGGGAAGTATCCACTCCTTCGGGCAGCTCGAGCATTCCTTCGTGGTCCATTTCAGCACCAGTCGGAAGCCGCCACGAACCTCGGACAGTCTTTTCTCCCTCAAGCAGAGAGAAAATGAGACTCTACGACACTTCGTGACGTGATTCAACGCGGCCACGCTTGAGGTCCGGGACCTCAATGGAGACATGGCCATCTCGGCCATGAAACGGGGGCTAAGGACATCCCGGTTCACCTACTCCCTGGACAAAACCCTCCCCCGAACATACACCGAACTGCTGGAGCGCGCGTACAAGTACATGCGCGCGGACGAAAGAGCTTCCGACCGGCGCCTGACTTAAGGCACGGGCCGAAAAGAAAAATGGAAGAAAGGTCGGGTCCATGCTGAACCCAGCAGGCCCTCCACCGATAGATGGGTCTTGCCTCGACAATGGAGTCCGAGACCGACGCATCGCAGGTATGACTCCTACACCCCTCTCCCCACTCCTCGTGCGCAGATCCTGATAGAGATCGAAGGAGCGGAGAATCTACGACGGCCTCAACCTCTGAAGGCAAAAGGCCCCGACCAACACGGTCGATCATCGATCGCCGAATCAACGGCTCGATCACCGATCGCCGAACCGACGGCCTCGGCCTCTGAAGGCAAAAGGCCCCGACCAACACGGTCGATCATCGATCGTCGAATCAACAGCTCGATCACCGATCGCCGAACCGACGGTCTCGGCCTCTGAAGGCAAAAGGCCCCGACCAACATGACTCGATCATCGATCGTCGAACCGACGGCCTCGGCCTCTGAAGGCAAAAGGCCCCGACCAACATGGCTCGATTGTCGATCGTCGAATCAACGGCTCGATCGTTGATCGCCGAATCAACGGTTCGATCATCGATCGCTGAAATCGATGGCCTCAGCCTCTGAAGGCAAAAGGCCCCGACCAACACGGTCGATCGTCGATCGCCGAATCAACGGCTCGATCACCGATCGCCGAATCGACGGCCTCGGCCTCTGAAGGCAAAAGGCCCCGACCAACATGACTCGATCATCGATCGTCGAACCGACGGCCTCGGCCTCTGAAGGCAAAAGGCCCCGACCAACATGGCTCGATTGTCGATCGCCGAATCAACGGCTCGATCGTCGATCGCCGAATCAACGGCTCGATCACCGATCACCGAAATCGACGGCCTCAGCCTTTGAAGGCAAAAGGCCCCGACCAACATGGCTCGATTGTCGATCGCCGAATCTATGACTCCGTCGTCGGCCTGATCGACGAATCGCCGAACCAATTGCTCAATCTACGTCTCGATCGTCAAGGACATATCGGATTCTACGATGGAGATCGAAGGAGCGGAATATCTACGATGGCCCCCACCTCTGAAGGCAAAGGGCTTCGACTAATGCGGCTGGCTAACTTGCCGACTTAGCTTCGACTAGGAAAGGCAAAATGCCAAGACGACCGCAGTCGTATTCGCGACATACCGATCTGCTCACGATCGATCGAAGGATCTTCGGCTTGCCACCGTTTATCATACATCCCGACGCATACGTCCGACCAAGGGCCGGACAATGGATATTCGACTTGCCATCGTTATCCTATCCGAATACGTCGGATGCTACTCGACTATCAGATTCTGCGGAATGATCGTGTCGACGAGCAACGTTCGGAGGTTGGCTGACCTCCGACCCGACGTGCATGCTCGACCTACAGTCGGGACGATCGATATTGGATCGTTCGTTGATGTGATCGCCAGAGTCGGGGCAAGAAAAGACGGAAAACCACTCCTTTCGTCTGAAGCCGTCGCCCACGTGTTCACGCGAGCCAACACGACATCGGGCTCAGGAGTGGGGGGGGCAACTGTTGGGATATACCGACCGACGACCCCGACGGACGACCCCAACCCCGACCGACTCCGACGGACGACCCCGACGGACGACCCCGACGGACAACCCCGACCGACTCCGACGGACGACTCCGACGAACGACCCCGACCGACGACTCTGACGGATGAGTCCGACGGACGACCCCGACGGACGACCCCGACGACCGACCGACTGGCCGACCGACCGACCGATCGACCGGCCGACCGACCGACCGACCGGCCTACTGACTGGCCGACCGACCGACCGACTGGCCGATCGACCGACCGACCGACCGACCGGCCTACCGACTGGCCGACCGACCGACCGACTGGCCGACCGACCGACCGACTGACTGGCCGACCGACCGATCGATCGAACGCCATCACCGACCGATTAACGGCCCTTTACCGACGGAGGATATGTCG
The DNA here is from genome assembly GCF_000442705.2 of Elaeis guineensis. Classification (NCBI taxonomy): domain Eukaryota; kingdom Viridiplantae; phylum Streptophyta; class Magnoliopsida; order Arecales; family Arecaceae; genus Elaeis; species Elaeis guineensis. The sequence goes on along the minus strand of NC_025996.2, from coordinate 119,210,455 downwards.
GTCGGACAGACCTTTTCCACTCTCCCGACCGACTGAACCAGGAAGTCTGATGGCCGACTCTCGCAACATGCCCGGCTGACCATCGGAGGGGTCCGAATCTCCACCCGGTGCCACACAGCTGGCCACCGACCTAGGGTCGGTCGACTCCTCCGATCGCCGTACAGCCGCCAGAGCCTGTCAGTCCTGACAACGGCATGCGGCACTGCCGTCTAGGGGCATTATCCCACCTAGGGCATTGTCAACCCTAGCGATTAGACAGCCCCACGGCGATGTGATACTTTCACGGCGACTCTGACAGTCTACAGTGAGTTGACAATTCCTCAATTGTCTGCGCCATTAATGACGGCGCCATACCACGCTCCACTATAAATATCGGGGAAGGCAACAGTGCAGGGGGACCCCTGGAAAACCACAGGCTTGCTCCCCCCCTCTCTCTCTCTCTCTCGATTGAGCTCTCTGTCTTCATTTCACTGTTGCCCAGTCTCCTCTCTGACTTGACCGTCGGAGGGTCCCGCCGGAGCCGCCTCCGATCAGTGTGGACTTCCTTTTTTGTAGGTGCTCGTTTTCCGACGATCAGGTGACGAGGGGATTGGCCGCAACAACTACCATGGACAATAACTCAATAGAGCTATGTTATTTAGTTTACCATACTTGGGAGTTGGGCCTCCAATATTGATGTTCCATTTAATTGCACTACTTGCAAGATTGTCCCCATGATTACAGATAATGAAAGCTCGTTCATGCTGCTTCAACATGCCTATAAGCAAAACTAGGAACTTCTAATTTCACTAAAAATGTGTGGTGAGCTATCAAAGGGTGAATTTGTCGTACACAAGTGGGGTGACTGTCCTAAAGTATTTTGTTCCCTTTGTAGTAGACTACCCTTTGATATTAGGTTATCCGATTCTTCCAAAATTTTCCATAGTTAATTATTACACCGATATCTTGTTCCTTGATTGTTTCCATATAACTACCACCCTTTGTTTTGGGAATGTAAAAAAAAAAAAAAAAAAAAAAGGGTATCCAAATATTTGCTTAAAAGCATAAGATTTCCTATAATTATTAGCATAGCAAATATGCAAGGGGGTGTTTAATTGAAGAAAGTTGGGGTTTGAAATCGGAATAGAAATGGATGACTCTCATTTCAACAATTTAGTTGGAAAGAGTTTAATTTTTATTCCGATTTCAAGATGGAATGAGAATGGCCCAATTTACCTGCAACTTAATCCCTATTCTCCTCTAAAGATTCAAATTTCTATTCTGATTTCGATTACGATTCCAGTTACGAACCAAATGCTTCGAGGGATTTCGCTATTTCAATTTCTATTTTGATTTCGATTCCGATTCCGGTTGCAAACCAAACACCCCAAGATGATTTGTAGATAAACTTGAGAGCTAAGACCTAATTGAGGAGGCTTAATGCTTTTGTTAGGGATTCTGATAAGTTACCGTAGATTGCCCAAATGGCCCTTCTTCTCTCAGGGGTCATAAGCAGAGTTCCTGTAAGAAGAAGGGAAAAAACTTGAGCGCGTGATGCCATCATCTCTGGTCTCATTAAAATGAACATATATGAACACCATAACAAAAACTAATGAGACAAGTATTGAATACATTACAAGAGATCTAACCTAAATAAAAGGTTTTGGCATACTCTGCACAAACTTCTCCACATCGATCATAGGCTTCCTTCAACAAATTTTGTGTTCTTGGAGCAACCAACTTAGGCTTCACATCAAGCAGTACATTAGAACTAAGTTGCTTCTTCACCAAAGCTGCCTGCTTAAGGACAATATCATAGACCTTTTTCTCTGAAGATATCACCACCTCCCCTGCTGGACTTGCTGCTAAGCTGCATAAAACAGTGGAATTTCCTCTGCTTTTACTTGGAATCAGACTCCACTTCCCCTTCTTCCTCTGAAGTCTATCACCATCGTACCTGGAGCGTAAAACTTTATTGACAGACCTCCAACTGCAAGACAGTTGAACTCCTTGAGTCACCTCTGGAAGCTTGAGGCTGGTAGAGATTTTAGGGGAAAAAGTACAGTGCAGTGAGGCCACTGCCATGCCAAAGAATACAATTCAGTAGCTCCTTCGAAATCCCACTTTCTTGCACTTCCAATCTGTCCTATCTCATTGTCTACTGATATTGAAAAAGAAAGAATCCAGGTGTCTTTTTGTCAGACTAGAAAGCTATAGCACACTTTAGTGATCATATTGATGAAAACTTAAAGATTAGAATGATTTGTCAAAAATATAAACAAACCAAGCAAGAATTTAGTTCCCCGATACAAAAATAAGACGTAACTAATTCAGAAATTTCTCATCCAAACCAGCTTTCTACTTCCTATAGGTACTTGAAGGGAATTGAAAACAAGAAAGAATTAAAGCATTTCGAAAGCAAAATCTAATAAGGAGGAACACTAAGAAATGCTAAGATGATTTCATGAACCTATCAAATTGAACAAAAACAATTCACTTGATGAAACCTTCAGCATTATTTACCTCTCCAACAGCAGGATTCACAAAAGTATCATAAAAGGCAGCGGCAAAAAGAGCTAGCTAAAATGAGTGTCTTTTCTCCAAGAAACAGATATAAAGTTGCCACTCCCACGACCATATGTATTATACCCAGATAACCTCCTAAGAAAGGCCTAGTTTAGTTCTACCTACAATCGTTAGAAGCCGGGGGGAAAAAAATAAAATAAAGGAATGGAACCAACCAGCCACCTCAAAAGCTCCATTTGTCTATTGCCAAAACCATTAACCCCCCCCCATCACACGTGGCCTGGAAACATGCCAAAACTCACTCCACCATAAACCGTGGATCTCTCCATTCTTCCAGAGTCCCCCCTCTCTCTCTCCTGCTTGTCTGTAGAAAGGACGGAGCCCTCCCGAGGAAGATAGGGTTATCGCGTGCTGCCCTACTGACGAGTGCCATGAACACACGTGGCAGGGAGATCGAGTGACGTGGTAGGGAGATCCAGCGGGTGGTGGCGGTGGTGGAGACGGCGGTCGATGTGGGCCCCGCCAAAAAGGTGACAGTAGCCAGTAACTTGTCTTACGGGCTCTCAGTGGGCCTAGCGGCACTTTTCGTGTGCTTTCGCTGTGGGGTCCACGGCCTGATAAGGAAGTCAAAGGATGCGTGGCAATGGGTGAGAGATGTGGTGCGGGGAGCTGTTAAAATAGGCCGGCTCAGTTCATGAGAATCTAAAAGATGATGGACTGGATTAAACTAGATCCAGTTAAAAAATGAGACAGTATATATATAATTAGTCCAATCTAATTTTTTAAAGATCATGGGTTAGATTGGACTGGATTAGACCCGGTCAAAAAATGAGATAGCATATAGCTAGCCCAACCCACGGCCCTTCCCAACCCCTTAAGAGCCGTGGGTTAGGTCGGACCAGCCGACTAAAATTTGAAAGAAAATATAATCTAATAAAAAAATTAATATATATTGTATGCTAACAAATTTGCATATCTTCAATTGAAACATCATCAATTCAAATATCTAAAATTTAAAAATTTAACTCAAACATTAATAAAGTACAAATTCAGAGTTTCAAATATCACTAATTCAATAATTTATCACACTAAATCATGTAAAATTCAATGTCCATAATAAATCACATTTCATTATCTTCATTTGCCTCTTCCTCAAGCTGCATAATATTTGAATCTACTTTTGACACACATATCTCAAGACTGTCTTCTTCATCTAAAATTAACAATAATAAAAGAATTAGGCAATCAATCCCATCGAAAATCAATCATTAGTCAAGATATTAAAATAAATCTAAAGAACATAAAAAAAAAAAGAATTACCATTTGGAACAAAGCCATGCAACCAATTTCATGTGCAAATAAGAGTTTGGACCTTTTTAAGAAGGATAGAGCTTCTATACTTATTCAGAACATGACCTCCAATACTAAAAGTAGATTCAGATGCTACTGTAGTAATTAAAATGTTTAGTATATCACGTGCCATAACTGAAAGATCAAGATATCGTATAGCATCCTTCCAATACTTGAATATATTTAAATCACTAAAGTGGTCATAATCAAATATTCGCTCTTCCAAATAAAGATCCAATTCAGATTTGCCAGTATTAGATTTAGTTACACTCCTATATTTCTTGAATTTCTAAAAAATTTTAAACACATTCACAACAAAAAAATAAAAAAGATGAGATATTAAATAATATATAGTTGAAAAGAAAATAAAATTTCGAAACAACAAATTTTAAAGAATGTTCAAAACTTATAGTAAAAACTTTTATATCTTTGGTTTTAGCTCCTCCACTTGGTCTCGGTAAAATATTGGATTGAGAAGCACTTGCACTTACATTTGATGATGCGTTGGACTTGCTTACATATTGTTCATAGAGCTTGTATAATTTTATTTCATAAAATCTATTTTTTCTTCAGCAGTAGAAGGATCAATCTTTGAGTAATAAAATTTTAAAAATTCAAGCTTCATATATGAGTTAAGAATAGTTCCAAATACAAGCACTACACTATACTCTTTTCAATATTTGTCAAATTTTTCTTTCATTCTTTGAGCTATGTCTCTGATAACTTTATCTTCACAATACAAATTATCATTCAACATACATTTAATTTTTAAAACTTGTAAAAAATATAAGTTGGAAGTCGGATAAGATGAGCCAGAGATCTTATTAGTAATCTCATAAAATAGTTTCAAAAATTTATATATTTTTTTTCTCTCCTCCATTCATCATCTGTTGGATAATATTTAAAATTTCTATCAATCAACTGAAGACTAGCAAAAGTCTTTTCATATGTAAGTGCACTATTAAATATCAAATATGTTGAATTCCATCTGATTGATACATCTAACATTAAATCAGTCCCTACATCAAGACCCACTTGCTTAACACATCTTAAAACTTTTTCATCTTCCCATCTGATCCTCTCAGATATTTGACACTCTCTTTGATTTTATACAAGGATTCATTAGCTACCTTCAAGCCTTCTTGAATAATAAAATTCAGTATGTGAGCAGAATAATGCACATGAATAAATTTTCCATCACACAACAAGCTATTTTGCAAACAAAGATGATCTTTCAAAATATCTACCATGTTGTCGTTAGATGAAGCATTATCTAAGGTAATAGAAAAAAAATTTCTCTATATCCCATTCTTTCAAACAATCAAATATAGTTGAAGCCAATTCAACTCCAATATGGGGACGTTTCATATGAGCAAAATTGAAGATTTTATTATTTAGTTTCTAATTTTCATCAAAAAAGTGAGCAGTTAAACAAATATAACCCTCAGTAGTGTATGTTGTTCATGCATCAGAAGTCAAACATACTCTATTAGGAATCTTAGCAATGGCTTGTTTAAGCTTCTCTTTTTCTCTCAAATAAATTTTTTGAACATCAACCACAGCAATGTTCTTAGAATTCATCACTATATCTAGATTCATACACTTTGTCCAAGCTCTAATCTTATCATATTCAACAAAATTATAAGGCAAGTCATGCTTAATGATAGCTTCTGTAAGCATTTCACGAAAAACCATTTGATCTATTTTTCTAGACCTTATTTTTTCTACTTGATTAATGATCATTTCGCCCACATTATGATATTCAATCATTTCATAACTTTGCAAATGATGATGCAAATGTGAAGTTTCATAGTTTGAACTACCAGGTTTTGGACCAACTTTATACTCATACTTACAACCATTACATGTTGCTCTTTCTATTCCATCTTTTACTATTGATCTCAAAAATAATTTTGACGATGACTAAATATTAAAGCATAAAAATATACTAATATCTTTCAAATTTTCTTAAGAATATTTTTGTAGATGCAAAGTACCATTGAAATAGGATTGAAATCAATTGAGAACACTTTGAGCTAATGAGACATGAGTTGGAGTCAAATCCCATACAAAAGGACCGTTTGAAGAAGTTTGAGTCGACTCAAGATGGAATAGAGTCGACTCTGATACATTCTGAAGCTGGCACGTAGGAATGGCATGGCATCGAGCTGACTCGAAACTAAACCATGTCGACTTTGTTTTAGAGAATAGAAGACTAGTTTCTGTAGACTGTGACCGAGTCAACTCTAAGCAAAATCGAGTCATCTCTATCTCAGAGGATTAAAAATTACAGAGAGCTAAGTTTCTATCGACTAAAAATGAATCAACTTGAAGACTAGCTGAGTCGACTCACAATCAATCCGAGTTGACTCGTGAAGCTCTAACAGCTATAACAGCTAGTTCTGCAACAGTCTAGATTTTGTTTAGAATTTTTTCTAACGGCTATATTTCATCTTTAATAGATAAAAATAGTTATTTCTAGCTTCAAACTGCATCAAACTTACTAGAAATCAAAGGATAATATATAAGACATAAAGGGACAAAAGGAAAACACTGTTAAAAGGAAAGAGAGAGAGAGACTATGCTCCATTTGAATTGATTCGAAAGCAAATCCTATCACTTCTGAAGCTATCCGATCTTGCACCAATCTTGAAGTAATAAGGACCATTGATTAACAGGATAATGGAAGTTGTTAAGGAATAAAAAAAATAATAAGGAGATACAACCTCCACTCTCTCTTATAGACTTGCCACTTCATTAATTTCTAAGAGAAAATGCAGACCAGACATACCGACAAATAGAAATACCATAGAAATAAATAAAAACTTGATCCCCCATCTTTGGTTCAGGTAAATCTTATTTATGATAAATAGTAAGGACATGGGATAAACATAAAGTTTGAATATAATAAACATAAAGTAGTATAAAATAAACACAAACCCCATGGCAGTAAACAGAAACCTATGACATATTCACTACCTTCTTGTTCTCCTTTTCTAAAATAAGCAGAAATATTTTAAGAATCAATACTAACCCCTTATCAATAAACATTAACTTTTCAAGATAAACATCTAGTTTATGGTGATAAATAGAAATATCATAGAATAAATATTTTATCAATAAAATATTTTTTGAAACATGATACTGCATCCTAACAATTAATGAAGTGTTATTTTTGAAATGTTGCTCTATTGTAGTAGAGAGCAAGGGGGAGAGTATATGAATGACTCATTGATGTTTCTTTTTTTCTTAACAGTTCTCATTAATCTATTAACTAGGATCCTTGTTACTTTGAATTTTGTACAAAATCAAACAGCTTTAGAAGCATCTAAATTTGCTTTGGAATCTATTCACACGTTGTTTATATGTATATATGTATATGTGTATTTGTATAATTTTTTGGAGAAATATTTGTATACTTTTATACTTATAAATATGATCAGATTTATTTTGGTACACAAAAGCAAAAGACATTTGTGACACACATGGAGGAACTAAGATTAAAAAAAATTAAAATTAAAAAATAAAAGGAGTAACTACTACCACTTATAAATGCATACTTTAGAAGATTTGAAACCTGTATCTAAAGCATCTAATATTTAACCAAAAAGGATTGATATTTTGTTTGAATTTTAACTTTTAAAAGTATTATGTCATTTCTTATTTTGCCTTATAAAATATAGAATAGCACTATTAATAGATTTACAATTTTTTAGTTCGATTAGAATGAGAATGGTTATCATTTTTATTTTAAATAATTGATATGACTATATGAATATTAACTTGTCTTCTATAACAAGGTAGTGAAATTTATGAAGCACAAAAAGAAATCCTTGATAAATATAGATAAAAAATAAAGTATGTAGATATAGTATAAATAAGGATAAAAAATAAAGGATGTGAGTGAATACAGATAAAATTGAATAAATCATAAGTAAAATTTTGGAATGTAAACTTTGTGCTAATAATATTAACCTCTTCTTTCAAAATAATAGTTACCTTTTGAATATTTTAGAATCATATTTCTAATCTTGAACTTTCAAAAAAATAAAATAAAATATATGTCAAAAAAAATATAGATTATTATAACCAAATATATATTCACTTTATGGATTGGAAACTCAAAATATTAGGCCAAAAAATTTATCAATATATAATCGTAGTCTATCATAAGGATAAGTTCTTATATAATCAATATATTGTTAGTCCTAATTAAGTAATGTTAAAAAAATCATAAAACAAATTCTTCAAATATTTTTTAAAAATATTTCTAATCTTTATGAATTTCTAATCAAAAGAAATGTATCTAATTGGTGGAATAGAATTATTAATTTTTATGTATATTTGCATCTCTTATGCAATATTCAATGTTTTAGTTACCAAAGAATATACTTAATAAAATATAGTAATTCTTTTTGATTTTTTTTTTAATATCTTTTAACATCTCAAACATTATGTTGGACCATAAAGTCAGCCAACCATTATAGTTTAGCATATTGCAAATACTGTATATCATTAGAGTTGTCAAATAGGACTTCTATATATAGAAGTATAAAAATATAAATATTATTTTTTTATTTTTTTCTCATTGTTTGTGTAAAATGCAAATAAAGGATGCATATATATCAAAACAAATATACAAATCTCATGCCAAAAGAATCATACAAAGAAAAGACATGTTATTTACTATTCATGAATATTTAGATGATCATGATGGCACTAATCAATAGATCATGATTATGATTGATGTGAAATTAAATTAATGAATTAATTATAAAACAACAACTAGAAAATTATAACAAAACATATATGATAAAAATATTAATGCTTGTGCATTGTTTGCATGCATGCATTTGGATGTTTTCTACAAATAAAATGAGATTTGTTTTTTTACCTTTTTCATCTATGATATAGAAGCAAAAAAATATATCCAGTGACCACAATCAAAGAGGAAAAACTTAAAAAGAACATTAAAAATAAAAAGGAAAAAACTTATAAAGAGATAGTAGAAGACTTGAAACTCACATTGACTTTCTTCTCTTGGTTTATAGAACTTCTAGCATTTGGAAAAGAAGAAACTAGGGTTTGTAGGATTTTAAATCATAAATTCTTAAAACTATTCTTTTTCTTATTCCATAATAGCATAGAATGATATCAGAAGCAGGCTTAGATGCAAGTTTTACATGTTTAGTTGGTATGGGAAATGTTGTAGTTCATTAGTTTTTTAAAGTCTTGAAAGCATGAATTCTTTGGTCGAAAAACATCCCAATTATAAGAGGTTGGTGGATCTAAAGAAAATAGAGTATCTCTTCATTCAAAATCTTGTATTATGTTATAATAGATTAATTTTTGACCGATCATAATTAGAAACCAGATTTCTTTATAATTTAAGTTAAGAAGTACTGGAATAAAAATTTCTACTTGCAATTGTCATGCAAAACAACTAAAATCATGAGATAGACAAATATTTTGATTAGTGAAATCATGGATACAACTAGACTAGTTGTTCATTAGGTATAATAAAGAACCTCTTATGAAAAATAGACTAAGTTATTCTAAAAGTTGATGTACATAATGTTTTCATATACCCAAATTTACATTCACTAATATTATTTGATACATGCTATGATTTGACCCCAAAAAAAAATGCAGGTTAGATATAGGTTCTATACATAAGTTTTGTACTCTAAAATAATAATATTACTAAAACTTATTTGCATATTTAATTGAGCCAAGCTAGAAAGAGCTTGGATTTGGAGGTCAAATTTGATTTATTAATTATTTCATAATACTTTCATGAAAAAAATATTTCATAGAACTTATTCTAGTTAGTTTGAAAAGAGTTTAAGATGATTAATTTAAGAGTTTAATATGAGTCTAGTTAATCATCTTCATTATAAAAAATTGAGTTGAAATTGATTCAACTTAGTATCCCATTTTAGGCTTGAATTGGACATTTGTTTAAGCTTTAATAACATTTAATTGCTTTAAAAAAATTTAAAAATAAATCATATGCAATTATAAAATATAATTCTAAAAATTACTAAAAACATTATGAAGCATATTATGATGCCATAAAATATAAGATTCTAAATAAGCCATAAATTGAAGCTTCTATGTGATAGCATATATTGTATATACATTATATATAATATAAATATATTTATATAGATTAGATTTATGGAGAAATTTCATATTTAATTATAATTTAATTTTAGCATAAAAATCAAGTTGAATTTTTGTTGATTAAATCTAGGTTGAGCTTCATTCGAGCATAATTTAGAGCAAGCCTTACACTCCATGCACCACATGGCGTGTATGAAGATAATTATAGTCGAGATGAATATTTGATAAATAGAATTTATTGGAATGAGTGGTTATGATTGGTTATGCTACAATGCCCCATAATTCCTGTTCGATTAGCGGCCTTAATTACGTCTATCAAAAAAGCCATAATTTGTCACCGCTTCACATCTATTCATAATTTCCTCATGTGCCTCCACATGCTCACCACTTGTTGAATGCTCCCTAGAGAAACCCCATGTAGAAAAGGAAAAATCTCAAAGAAGATGGCAACCCTTCATCCATCTCTCTTATCAAATATCTCCACATGCACTCCTTGTTTCTCCCAAATGTTAACCCCACATGCCCGCTCTTTCTCTTATTAGGAATCTCGTTTCTCACAAGAGCCGATTGCAATCTAATTTAAACTAACAAATAGATGCAAATATAAAATTAATATCAAATCAAATATAAATTGATCTAAAGCTTACAGATTGGAGGTGTTAGTGTACTATCCTAAGATGATTTTTGACCCTGTGCGGGATCAGACTCGAAAACTCCGCACCAAGATACAACCAGAGACCTTTCCTGTGGGCACGACCATGAAAAGATGATAGAGCTTTTGTCCAATAATAGATGTAAAGATCAGAAGATGAAAAAAGAAAATTGAGATCAAAAAGAGGTGGAGGCAGTATTTTTTCTACTGTAAAACCCCTCTGCCATAGGGCCATTTTATAGGCCCACGGACTCGCTAGTCGAATGATAATTCATAACCAATCAAGATAGATGAAAATAGCTTAACAAATCTTAGTTATGCAAAATGGATGGAAAAGCTTAACAAATCTCAATCTCGGTTAGGCAAAATCGACGAAAATAACTTAACAAATCTCATTCTCATCGATTGAGAATAAAATAACTAACATCAATGAACAAAACATTTTCAAGGAGAGGTAAAATGTAGGCCCCACCATGTCGTAGATGCGAGCATGGCATGATTATGTGCGAGCCGAGCTGGGTTGGCCCGCATGTGTGTGTTCATAGACCAAGAAAAGAGACTTCAAAAAAAGCCCTTTTCCATTTTTCTTTTTTCCAATATGGGATTAAATATTATGAATGCTAGAGGTTAGTTGGAAAATAGATGGAGAAATTTTGAGTTTTCAATTCCCTCCAGAATTAACAATCCCCCTCAAAACTCAAAATTTTTAAAATTAATTAATAATGTAGATAATTTTTTGCTGGGTATAAATATTGTGCAATAGGTGAAGTGTCTTTCATGACTTAACTTAGTATTAATGTATTAACTTGAAGGAAGCGGAGTGAATCAGATCTTGAACTATATTTTTTTGGCTTAGATTTTACTATTCACACACAATATAGAAGCTCATATCGCAGATTTGCACATTAATAACGTATGCAGGTATTTTGATTATTTCATGAGAGTTTTTAGAGATTGCCTATGTCTGAGTCGTAGCCAAGTACAGATACTCTTATATAGGTGAGCTCCTTTTGAGATATGTGTAGTATCATATCTCTAAAAATACCTCTTGGATTTATTCAAAGATAAACTCTTTCTGCCCACTACATAGGAGACTAATCACTATATGGATGGGTTGGAGTCTATGACTCCTATATCACATAAATACATGTGCTCCCTAACCAATCAATCAGCTTGTTATTATACATTGAACCTCTTTCAAGAGATTTTCTATTACAGAGGTTGGGTTTTCACTGCTAAAAGTCCTTTATAGGCTAAGTCCCATCCCCTTGATGACTTTAGGACCTTAGTCCTATTTAAGCCTTTAGTAAGACAAACTGTCAGGTTAAAGTTAGTTGCAACATGATTCAAAAAAATTATTTGAAATTTTTTTTTATTTTATAAATTTTTATCTTAGTTTAATATGTCTATTTATTTTAGTATTTATAAGTTTCTTTTTACAAAAATCTATTACAGCTCTTGAATCACAATAAACTGATATTGAGAGAATAGGAGAAGATATTAAATGAATCTCAAATAGAAGTTCTTTTAGCCATTCAATTTTAGAATAGGTAGAATCAAGGGCAACAAATTTAGCTTCCATATTACTTCTAATTAAAATTATTTGTTTGAAAGATTGCCAAGAGATAGCATTCCTCTACTTGATCCTAATATGATGAAATACAAGGTCTATCAGAACATACATAGATGTTGACTTCGGTATCTAACCACCACTCTGAATCTGAGTAGGTTAAATTGACAGATAGAGTAAAAGAGACTGACCTAAAGGAAGATGGTCTCCTTCTATCATATTGACATGAGGTATAGGTTGATTTTGATTCTTCATATTCTTCTTTTTATAGAAAATCTTCTTCTTTTTCGGTAGAAGCATTTGGATGCAAGATGGTTGTCTCGACCACAGACAAAGCAGAACCTCTCATTACCTTTTCCTTGGATTTTTGGGATTGATTGTTAGACTTAGACTTTTAATTTTGAAACCTAGCATTACCCATTCCTTTAAACTTCTTTCTTTTGGCTTTGAAATTTGGGTTTTGACCTCTATAAATTTGACTTATAGGATCTAGTTTTGGATTTTGAGATTCAGTTAGATTAACCTTAGTTTGAAGTAGATTTTCTTGATTTTTCTGAATATCTCTAATTCTAAACTGATCTTCTATCCTAATAGATTAAAGAACAGTCCTAAGTTTAAGGGAAGACAGTGATTTTCTAAGCTTACAGGCAAATTGAGACTAAGAGGGTGGAAGCTTCTCTATCAAGCATGATACCTAATAGTTTTCATCCAGAGTAGATCCCTCTCTATGAATCTCTTAGACTAGATTTTGAAATTGATGAATTTGATCATTGAAAGGTATATTGTCTACTATTTTAAAACAATGAAAGTCAAAAATGGTAAATCTTATAGTCCCCTCATTATCTCGGATGTAGGTTTCTTCTAAAGCTTGCCACAGATCTTTAGAGGTCTTATATTTTTTATAAGTTTCATACAGTTCATCAGATAGACACTTAGAATTCTAAACCTATAGTGATAATCTATCTCTTCAAAGGATTTAGAATCTTTGCTAGAGGAGGATGATTCAAATGATAGTAATTTTTCAGAGCAGACAACAAACCTAAGGATATCAACCACACTTCTAATTGTTCAAGCCATCTAAGAAAATCTTTTCTATTGAATCTATCAGGTTTGAGACTAGATAAATTTTCAAAACCCATAGGAATAAATCTAAGGAACAAGGCTATAAGAGAAAAAGCTGCAGAATATATATCAAAATATTTTAGTGATTCTATACCACTAATTTATCTATATTTTTTTTTTGATAGTAAGAAATAAATTTTAAAGTAGAATAGAATTAATAAATACAAACAAATTTTAATATAGAACAGAATTGATAAATAGAAATTTTAATACAGAACAGACTTGATAAACAGAAATCTAAATAAATTTTGAGGCAAAATAGAATTGATAAATAAAAGTTTAAATGCTGAATAAAAAGTTAAATATAGAATAGATCTGATAAATAGTAATTTAAATAAATTTTAACTTAAAATTGAACTGATCATATGCTATTGATAGAAAGGTAAACACTAGTTATAGTAGATGAAATAACTGATTATTTAAAATAATTTTTTTTATACCAAGGTATTTGTTAGCAATTAAACTACAATTGGAACAGATCATTAGCCTTAGATTATTAGGAATCTCATTTCCCATAAAAGCTAATGGCAATCTAATTCAAACTAACAAACAGATGCTAATATAAAATTAATATCAAATTAAATGTAAATCAATCTAAAGCTTATAGATCAGAGGCATGCAATGCACTATCCTAAGATAATTTCGATCCTCATGTGGATCAGACTCGAGAACTCTGCCCCAGGATATAATCGGAGACCTTCCCTACGGGCACGACTGTAGAAAGAATGATAGAGCTTCTACCCAATAATAGATGTAAAGATCAGAAGATGAAGAAAGAAAATTGAGATTGAAAGAGAGATGGAGGCAGTATGTTTTCTGCTATAAAACTCCTCCACCACAGGACCATTTTATAGGCCCATGGACTAGCTAGTCGAACGATAATCTTATAACTAATCGAGATAGGTGAAAATAGCTTAACAAATCTTGGTTATGCAAAACGGACAGAAACAACTAAACAAATTTCAATCTTGGTTAGGCAAAATCTCAATCTCGATTAGGCAAATCTCGTGCTAATTGATTGGGAACAAAATAACTAACATTAACAGGCAAAACAAAAAATTCAAAAATTTAATAAGAAATAATTTAAAAAATAAATCAAGGAGAGATAAAATGTAGGCCCCTGTCATGCCGCAGACGTGGGTGCGACATGATCATGTGCGAGCCAAGCTGGATCAGGCTGCACGTGCGTGTTCATAGGCCCAAGAAAAGAGACTTCAAAATAAAGCCCCTTTTCATTTTTCTCTTTTTCAATATGGGACTAAACATCATGAATGCTAGAGATTAGATTGAAAATAGATGGAGAAAATTTTGAGTTTTCAAGTTCCCTCTAAAACCAACAATCCTCCTCAAAACTCAAAATTTTCAAAATTAATTAATAATATAGATAATTTTTTACTTGGTATAAATATAGTGCAATAGGTGAAGTGTCTTTCATGACTTCACTTACTGTTAATAGTATTAACCTGAAGGAAGTGGAGTGAATCAGATCTTGAACTATATTTCTTTAACTCAAATTTTTACTATTACACATACAATACAGAAGCTCTTGCTGTAGGTTTGTACATTAATATCCGTGTGCAGGTATCTTGATTATTTCATGAGAGTTTCTAGAGATTATCTATGTCTCTAGCCGCAGCTATGTATAGATACTCTTATATAGGATAGCCCCTTCGGAGATATGTGTAGTGTCATATCTCGAGGAATATCTCTTGGATCTCATTTAGAGATAAACTCTTCCTAATCACTACATAGGAGCACTAATCACTATAGGGATGGGCTAGAGTCTATGACTTCTATATCATATAAATCACATGTGCTCCTTAACCAACCAATCAGCTTGTTATTATCATATTGAATATTCTTCAAGGGATCTCCTATCACAGAGGTTGGGTCTTCACTGCTGGAAGGTCCTTTATAGGCTAAGCCCCATCCCCTTAATGACTCTAGGACCTTAGTCCCATTTAAGCTTTTAGTAAGATAATCTACTAGGTTAAAGTTAGTTGCAACATGATTCAAAAAAGTTATTTGAAGTTTTTTCCTTCCTTTTATAGACTTTTATCTTAATTTCATATGTTTGTTTATTTTAGTATTCTCAAGTTTTTTTTTATAAAAATCTATTGCAGCTCTTGAATCATAGTAAACTGATATTGGAGGAATAGGAGAAGATACTAAAGGAATCTCAGATAGAAGTTCTTTTAGCCATTCAGCTTTAGAACAAGTAGAATCAAGGGCAACAAGTTCAGTTTCCATAGTACTTGAAGCCAAAATTGTTTGTTTGGAAGATTGAGACAGCACTTCCTCCACTTGATCCCTGATATGCTGAAAAATAAGACCTATCAGAACATACATGGATGTTGGCTCCGGTATCTAACCACCATTTGAATCTGAGTATGTTAAATTGATAGGAGTAAAAAAGACTGACCTAAAGGAAGATGATTCTCCTTCTATCATATTCACCTGAGGTTTGGGTTGATTTTGATTCTTCATATTCTTCATTTTATAGAAAATCTTCTCCTTTTTCAATAGAAGCATTTGGATGCTAAATGGTTGTCCTGACCATAGGAAAAGTAGGACCTCTCATTACCTTGTTCCTTTGGCTTTTGGGATTGATTGTTAGACTTAGACTTTTGATTTTGAAACCTAACATTACCCTTTCCTTTAAACTTCTTTCCTTTGGCTTTGAAATTTAGATTTTGATCTCTAGAAGTTTGACCTATAGGTCCTGGATTTGGACTTTGAGATTTAGCTAGATTAACATTAGCTTGAAGTTAATTTTTTTGATTTTTCTAAATCTCTTTAATTCTAAACTAATTTTCTACCCTAATAAATTGAAGAATAGTCCCAAGGTTAAGGGAAGACTGTGATCTTCTAAGCTCATGGGCAAATTAAGACCAAGAGGGTGGAAGTTTGTCTATCAAGCATGATATATGATAGTTTTCATCTAGAGTAGATCCCCCTCTATGAATCTCTTAGACTAAGTTTTGAAATTGATGAATTTGATCATTGATAGGTAAATTGTCTACCATTTTAAAACTATGAAAGTCAGAAATGGTAAACCTTATAGCCCCCTCATTAGCTCGGATGTAGGTTTCTTCTAAAGCTTGCCAAAGATCTTTAGAGGTTTATATTTTCTATAAGTTTCATACAGTTCATCAGATAGGCAACTTAAAATTTTAAACCTACAGTGATAATCTATCTCTTCAAAGGACTTAGAATTTTTGCTAGAGGAGGACAATTCAAATGGTAGTGATATTCATAGAGAAGACAACAAACCTAAGGATATCAACCACGCTTCTAATTATTCTGGCCATCTAAGAAATTTTTTTCATTGAATCTATCATGTTTGAGACTAGATGAATCTTTAAAACTCATATAAATAAATCTAAGGAACAAAGCTATAAGAGAAAATGCTGAAAAATATGTATCTAAATATTTTAGTGATTCTATGTCACTGATTTATCTATAATTTTTTTTTGACAGTAAGAAATAAATTTTAAAGTAGAACATAATTAATAAATAGAAATAAATTTTAATGTAGAGCAGAATTGATAAATAGAAATTTTAATATAGAACAGACTTGATAAACAGAAATCTAAATAAATTTTGAGGTGGAACGTAATTGATGAACAGATGTTTAAATGTTGAATAGAAATTTAAATGCAGAACATAATTGGTAAACAGTAATTTAAATAAATTTTAGTATGGAACTGAACTGATCATATGCTATTGACAGAAAGGTAAACACTAGTTATAGCAGAAGAAATTACTAATTATTTAATATATTTTTTTATATCAAGATATTTGTTAGCAATTAAATTACAATCAGAATGGGTCATTCGCCTTAGATTGTTAGGAATCTCGTTTCCCCGAAGTGCTGATTGCACACTAATTTAAACAAACAAATAGATGCAAATATAAAATTAATATCAAATCAAATGTAAATCAATCTAAAGCTTACATACTAGAGGTATGCAATGCACTATCCTAAGATGATTCTCGATCCTCGTATCAGATCAGACTCGAGAACTCCGCCATAAGATACAACCAAAAATCTTTCCTACAGGCATGATTGTGAAAAGGATGACAGAGCTTCTACCTAGCAAAAGATGTAAAGATCAAAAGATGAAGAAAGAAAATTGAGATCGGAAGAGAGGTGGAGGTAGTATTTTTTTTACTGTAAAACCCCTCCGCCACTGGTTCATTTTTTAGGCCCATGGACTAGCTAGTCGAACGGTAATCTCATAACCAATCAAGATAGGTGGAAATAGCTTAACAAATCTTGGTTATGCAAAATGAACAAAAATGGCTTAACAAATCTCAATCACGGTTAGGCAAAATCGACGAAAACAACTTAACAAATCTCATGCTTATCAATTGGGAACAAAATAACTAACATCAATGGACAAAACAAAACATTCAAAAATTTAATGGAGAACAGTTTAAAAAATAAATCAAGGAGCAATAAAATGTAGGCCCCACCATGTCGCATGCGAGCCAAGTTGGGTCAGACCGCATGCATGTTCATAGGCCCAAGAAAAGATACTTCAAAACAAAGCCCTTTCCTATTTTTCTTTTTCTAATGTGGGACTAAACATCATGAATGCTAGAGGTTAGGTTGGAAAATAGATGGAGAAAATTTTGAGTTTTCAAGTTTCCTTCAAAACCAACAATCTCCCTCAAAATTCAAAATTTTCAAAATTAATTAATAATGTAGATATTTTTCTGCTGGGTATAAATATTGTGCAATAGGTAAAGTATCTTTCTTGACTTAAATTCACTTTATGTTAATAGTATTAATCTGAAGGAAGCGGATTAAATTAGGTCTTGAACTATATTCCTTTGACTCAGATTTTTACTATTACACACACAATATAGAAACTCATGTCGCAGGTTTACATATTAATGGCCATGTGTAGATATCATGATTATTTCATGAGAATTTCTAGAGGTTGCTTATGTCTCTAGTCACGATCTAGTACATATACTCTCACATAGATGAGCCCCTCCAGGGATATGTGCAATGTCATATCTCGAGGAATATCTCTTGAATCTCATTTAGAGAAAAATTCTTCCTAACCACTATATAGGAGCACTAATCACGATAGAGATGGGCTAGAGTCTATGACTCTTATATCACATAAATCACATGTGCTCCCTGACCAACTAATCAGCTTGTTATTACTATATTAAATCTTCTTCAAGGGATCTCCTATTATAGAGATTGGATTTCCACTATTGAAAGATTCTTTATAGGCTAAGCTCCATCTCCCTTGATGACTCTAGGACCTTGTCCTATTTAAGCCTTTAGTAAGACAATCTGCTAGGTTAAAGTTAGTTGCAACATGATTCAAAAAAATTATTTGAAGTTTTTTCTTTCTTTTTATATACTTTTGTCTTAGTTTAATATGTCTGTTTATTTTAGTATTCACAAGTTTCTTTTTACAAAAATCTTTTGCAGCTCTTGAATCACAACAAAGTGATATTGGAGGAATAGGAGAAGATACTAAAGGAACCTCATATACAAGTTCTTTTAGCCATTTAGTTTCAAAACGGGTAGAATCAAGGGCAACAAATTTCGCTTTCATAGTACTTCTAGCTAAAATTGTTTGTTTGGAAGCTTGCTAAAAGACAGCACTTCATCCACTTGAACCCTAATATGATGAAAAATAAGACCTATCAGAACATAAATGGATGTTGGCTCTAGTATCTTACCACCACTCTAAATCTGAGTAGGTTAAATTGACAGATGGAGTAAACGAGACGGACTAAAGGAAGATGGTTCTCCTTCTATCATATTGACCTAAGGTTTAGGTTGATTTTGATTCTTCATATTCTTCTTTTTATAGAAAATCTTCTTCTTTTTTTGGTAGAAGCATTTAGATGCAAGATACTTGTCCTGATCACAGACAAAGCAGAACCTCTCATTACCTTGTTCTTTGGGTTTTTGGGATTGATTGTCAGACTTTGACCTTTGATTTTGAAACCTAGCATTACCCTTTCCTTTAAACTTCTTTCCTTTGGCTTTGAAATTTGGATTTTGACCTCTATATGTTGACCTATAGACTGAATTTGAATTTTGAGATTCAGTTAGAATAACCTTAGTTTGAAGTTGATTTTCTTGATTTTTCTAAATCTCTCTAATTCTAAACTGATCTTCTACCCTAATAGATTGAAGAACAATCCTAAGGTTAAGGGAAAACTATGATCTTCTATGCTCATGGGCAAATTGAGATTAAGAGGGTGGAAGCTTGTCTATCAATCTATAAATCTCTTGGACTAGATTTTGAAATTGATGAATTTGATTATTGATAAGTATATTGTCTACCATTTTAAAATTATGAAAGTCAGAAATAGTAAACCTTATAGGCCCCTCACTATCTCGGATGTAGGTTTTTCTAAAGCTTGCCAAAGATCTTTAGAGGTCTTTTATTTCCTATAAGTTTCATACAGTTCATCAGATAGATAACTTAGAATTTTAAGCCTACAGTGATAATCTATCTCTTCAAAGGCTTTAGAATTTTTGTTAGAGGAGGATGATTCAAATGGTAGTGATTTTTCTAGAGTAGATAGCAAACCTAAGGATATCAACCATGCTTCTAATTGTTCTTGCCATCTAAGAAAATTTTTTCTATTAAATCTATCAGATTTGAGATTAGATGAATCTTTAGAATCCATAGGAATAAATCTAAGGAACAAGGCTACAAGAGAAAAAGCTACAAAATATATATCTAAATATTTTAGTGATTCTATATCACTCATTTATCTATAATTTTTTTTGATAGCAAGAAATAAATTTTAAAGCAGAATAGAATAATAAACAAAAATAAATTTTAATGTAGAATAGAATTGATAAACAAAAATTTTAATGCAGAACAAATTTGATAAAAAGAATCTAAATAAATTTTCAGGCAAAGCAGAATTGATAAACAGAAGTTTAAATACTAAATAGAGATTTAAATGTAGAATAAAATTGATAAACAATAATTTAAATAAATAACATGAAATTGAACTGATCATATGCTATTGACAGAAAGGTAAACACTAGTTATAGTAGATGAAATAACTGATTATTTAAAATATTTTTTTTATACCAAGATATTTGTTAGCAATTAAACTACAATCGGAATAGGTCATTCACCTTAGATTGTTAGGAATCTCGTTTCCCACAAGAGCCGATTGCAATCTAATTTAAACAAACAAACAAATGCAAATATAAAATTAATATCACATAAAATATAAATCTATCTAAAGCTTATAGATTGGAGGTGTGTAGTGCGCTGTCCTAAGATGATTCCTGACCCTCGTGCAAGATCAAACTCGAGAACTCCATCCCACGATACAACCAGAGACCTTCCATGCAGGCACGATCGTGGAAATGATGACAGAGCTTCTACCCAGCAATAGATGTAAAGATTAGAAGATGAAGAAAGAAAATTAAGATCAGAAGAGAGGTGGAAGCAGTATTTTTTCTACTATAAAACCCCTTCGCCACAGGGCCATTTTATAGGCCCACGAACTAGCTAGTCAAATGATAATCTCGTAACCAATCCAGATAGGTGGAAATAGCTTAACAAATCTTGGTTACGCAAAATAGATGGAAATGGCTTAATAAATCTCAATCTCGATTAGGCAAAATCGATGAAAACAACTAAACAAATCTCATGCTTATCGAATGGGAACAAAATAACTAACATCAATGGGCAAAATAAAATATTCAAAACTTAACAGAGAATAATTTAAAAAATAAATCAAGGAGAGATAAAATGTAGGCCCCACCATGCTTAGATGTGGGGCAGTGCGATCGCGTGCAGCTGAGCCGAGCTCGACCGGGCCACACATGCATATTCATGGGCCCAAGAAAAGAGACTTCAAATAAAGTCCTTTCCCATTTTTTTCTTTTTCCAATATGGGACTAAACATCATGATGCTAGAGGTTAGGTTAGAAAATAGATGGAGAGAATTTTGAGTTTTCAAGTTCCCTCCAAAACCAACAATCCCCCTCAAAACTTAAAATTTTTAAAATTAATTAATAATGTAGATAATTTTCTATTGGATATAAATATTGTGCAATAGGTGAAGTATCTTTTATGACCTAACTTCACTTAGTGTTAATAGTATTAATCTGAAGGAAGCAAAGTGAATCAGATCTTGAACTATGTTTCTTTGACTCAGATTTTTGCTATTACATGCACAATACAGAAGCTCATGTCGTAGGTTTGCACATTAATGGCCATGTGTAGGTATCTTAATTATTTCATAAGAGTTTCTAGAGATTGCGTATATCTCTAGCTATGGTGAAGTACAGATACTCTCATATACGTGAGCCCCTTCGAGGATATGTGTAGTGTCATATCTCGAGGAATATCTCTGGGTCTTATTCAGAGAAAACTCTTCCTAACCACTACATAGGAGTACTTATGACCATAGGGATGGACTGGAGCCTATGACTCCTATATCATATAAATCATATGTGTTCTCTAACTAACCAATCAACTTGTTATTATCATATTGAATCTCTTTCAAGAGATTTCCTATCACAAAGGTTGGGTTTTCACTGCTGGAAAATCCTTTATAGGCTAAGCTCCATCCCCCTCAATGATTTTAAGATCTTAGTCCTATTTAAGTCTTTAGTAAGACAATCTGCCAAGTTAGAGTTAGTTTCAATATGATTCAAAAAAAATATTTGAATTTTTTCTTTCTTTTTATAGACTTTTGTCTTAATTTAATATGTTTATTTATTTTAGTATTCACAGGTTTTTTTACAAAAATCTATTGCAGCTCTTGAATCACAGTAAACTGATATTGGAGGAATAGGAGAAGATACTAAAGGAATCTCAGATAGAAGTTCTTTTAATCATTCAGCTTCAGAACAGGTAGAATCAAGGGCAACAAGTTCAGCTTCCATAGTACTTCTAGCTAAGATTGTTGTTTGGAAGATTGCCAAGAGATAGACTTCCTTTACTTGATCCTCCATATGATAAAAACATGATCTATCAAACATACATGGATGCTGGCTCTAGTATCTTACTGTCACTCTGAATCTGACTAGGTTAAATTGATAGATGGAGTAAAAGAGACTATCCTAAAGGAAGATGGTTCTCCTTCTATCATATTGACCTGAGGTTTAGGTTGATTTTGATTCTTCATATTCTTCTTTTTATAGAATTTTTTTTTTTTGGTAGAAGCATTTGGATACATGATGGTTGTCCCGACCACAGACAAAGCAGAACCTCTCATTACCTTGTTTCTTGGGTTTTTGGGATTGATTGTTAGACTTAGACTTTTGATTTTGAAACCTAGCATTATCTTTTCCTTTAAACTTTTTTCCTTTGGCTTTGAAATTTGGATTGGATCTCTATAAGTTTGACCTATAGGATTGGATTTGGATTTTGAGATTCAGTTAGATTAACCTTAATTTGAAGTTGATTTTTTTGATTTTTTTGAATCTCTCTAATTCTAAACTGATCTTCTACCCTCATAGATTGAAGAACAGTCTAAGGTTAAGAGAAGAATATGATCTTTTAGGTTCATGGGCAAATTGAGACCAAGAGGGTGGGAGCTTGTCTATCAAGCATGATACATGATAGTTTTCATCCAGAATAGATGCCCTCTATGAATCCCTTGGACTAGGTTTTGAAATTGATAATTTGATCATTGATATGTATATTTTCTACCATTTTAAAACTATGAAAGTCAGAAATAGTAAACCTTATAGCCCCCTCATTATCTCAGATATAGGTTTCTTCTAAAACTTGCCAAAGATCTTTAGAGGTCTTATATTTTTTATAAGTTTCATACAATTCATCAGATAGGCAACTTAAAATTCTAAACCTACAGTGATAATCTATCTCTTCAAAGAATTTAGAATCTTTGCTAAAGGAGGATGATTCAAATGGTAGTGATTTTTTTAGAGCAGATAGCAAATTTAAGGATATCAACTACACTTCTAATTGTTCTTGCCATCTAAGAAAACTTTTTCTATTAAATCTATTAGGTTTGAGACTAGATGAATCTTCAAAACCCATAGGAATAAATCTAAGGAACAAAGCTATAAGAGAAAAAGCTACAAAATATATATCTAAATATTTTAGTGATTCTATATCACTGATTTATCTGTAATTTTTTTTGACAGTAAGAAATAAATTTTAAAGCAGAATAGAATTAATAAAGAGAAATAAATTTTAATATAGAATAGATTGATAAACAAAAATTTTAATATAGAACAGACTTAATAAACAGAAATCTAAATAAGTTTTGAGGCAGAATAAAATTGATAAACAGAAGTTAAATGCTAAATAGAAATTTAAATGCAAAACAGAATTGATAAATAGTAATTTAAATAAATTTTAATATGAGACTGAACTGATCATATGCTATTGATAGAAAGGTAAACACTAGTTATAGTAGATGAAATAACTGATTATTTACAATATTTTTTTTTTACCAAGATATTTGTTAACAATTAAACTACAATCGGAATGGGTCATTCGCCTTAGATTGCTAGGAATTTTATTTCCATAAGAGCCAATTATAATCTAATTTAAACTAACAAACATATGCAAATATAAAATTAATATCAAATCAAATGTAAATCAATCTAAAGCTTATAGACCAAAGGCATGCAGTGCATTGTCCTAAGAAGATTTTCGACCTTGTGCAGGTTCAGACTCGAGAACTCTATCCCAAGATATAATCGAAGACCTTCCCTACAGGCACGATCGTGGAAAGAATGATAGAGCTTCACCAGCAACAGATGTAAAGATCAAAAGTTGAAGAAAGAAAATAGAGATCGGAAGAGAGGTGGAGGCAGTATTTTTCTGTTGTACGAACCCTCCGCCACAGGACCATTTTATAGGCCCACGGACTAGCTAGTCGAATGATAATCTCGTAACCAATCGAGATGGATGGAAACAACTTAACAAATCTTGGTTACATAAAATGGATGGAAACAGCTTAACAAATTTCAATCTCTGTTAGGCAAAACCAATGAAAACAACTTAACAAATCTCATGCTTAGTGATTGGGAACAAAATAACTAACATCTACGAGCAAAACAAAACATTCGAAAATTTAATGGAGAATAATTTTAAAAATAAATCAAGGAGAGATAAAATGTAGACCCTGTCGTGGATATGATGCAATCGCGGCAGTCCAGGCCCAAGGAAAGAGACTTCAAAATAAAGTCCTTTCCCATTTTTTCTTTTTCAATATGGGACTAAACATCATGAATGCTAGTGGTTAGGTAGGAAAATAGATGGAGGAATTTTGAGTTTTCCAATTCCCTCTAAAACCAAAATCTCTTCCTCTCCACTGTATTATTGCCCCTTCTTTTGGCTCTATATGCCAAAGCCTCACATTTAAGCGGGTGTCATGTAGTGAGGTTCACAAGGCACCCCACCCCCCCTCCTCCATCGCCTCTGTCTCCTCATCGATGGATGCTGTCGCCACTATCTATCGTTGCCTGACCCCATCCTCATCCTCGCAGCCATCACCTTCCCCTGCACCATCCTCTACCGCATCGTCACCCCCATCGTGCTCCCCACACGATGTCCGGTCATGCCTCACCCCCACCCTCCTTATCCCCACTGTCAACAAGCCTAAAGACATCATCAATTTGGTGAGCTCGAATCCCAGTTTAGGGTTTCCAAAGTGATTCCTTTTTTATTGATTCTCTATAATTTTCACTTTCTTTTTTTCTTCATTCAATAATTCATCTTAATTGCTCTATTCTTTCACAATGCTTCATCTTCTTTATAGGATGACCGTAATGCCTTTCTCCTTCACTTTATATATTGAACTAGTCGAAGACTCATTTGTTGCAAGGACCGGACGCATAAAAATAATTTTTTAGATACTATTATCTTATTTTTAGATATTATTATCTTATTTTTCAGATATTACTATTTTTATTATTATTTAAATTATTATTAATAATAAATTAATATTTCAAAAATAATATTTTTATTATTATTTTAAAAAAAATATTTTTTAAATAATATTTTATTATTAATTTTTTGAAATTAATTTTTTAAAAATAATATGTTATTATACAAATAATATTTTTGAATTAATAATAACAATATTATTTTTTAAAATAATATTTTTTTAAAAAATAATATTTTATTATTATTTTAAAATTAATATTTTTTTGGCTTTAAATTATTATTAATAATAAAATAATAATATTTTTTTCTTTTTCTTCTTCTCTCTAAATATTTTTTTTTATTTTTTCTTCCTCCTGCTGTCCCCACCCCCACAACATGAGACCTAGGTTATGGCTATCCGCATAGGCCCTGCCACGGCTCCACCCCACCACCATCCATACCGGATGTATGAAAATAATTTTACTGATATTGCTTTATTTTTATTATTATTCAAATTACTATTAATAATAAATTAATATTTTAAAAATAATTTATTTATTATTATTTAAAAAATAATATTTTTAAAATAATATTTTATTATTAATTTTTAAAATAATTTTTTAAAAATAATATGTTATTATTATTAATATATTTTAAAATAATATTTTGAAAAAAATAATATTTTTATTATTATTTTAAAATTAATATTTTTTCTTTTACTTTAAATTATTATAATAATAAAATAATAATATTTTTTTTTTTTTTTTTCCTCCCTCTCTAAATATTTTTTTTAAAATTATACCTTAAGAAAATAATATTTTAAATTATTATTATAATAAAATAATAATATTTTTTCTTTTTTCTCTCCTTCTCCAAATATTTTTTCTTTCTTATCTTTTTTTTCTTTTTCCCCCTTCCTTCCCTTCCTCCCACCCTCCCCCTTCCAATAATATTTTTTTAAAATTAATATCCTAAAAAAATAATATTTTAAATTATTATTAGTAATAAAATAATAATATTTTTTTTCTTCCTCTTCAAATATTTTTTTTTTCTTTTTCCCCTTCTTCCTTCCTCCTGCCATCTCCCCCACCCCCTGCCCCTTCTGCACCCCCGGCTCCAGCGCCACTAACCTATTGAAAAATATATTTCAAAGCAATCGTTAGTCTGTTGATGATTGTGCTCATATTTATAATTATATATAAATTTTTAATAATAAAAATTATTTGATTTTTTATCATAATTTATCCATCTTGTTTAAACTCCTATGTTGTGATAAATTCTTAGGACTATATTTAATTGATAAAGGAGATTTATCATTTAGTCCTTAAAATATATTCACGACCAAATATATATTGTTAATAAGACGATAGCTATATCAAGTATAGGTTGTTGTGTGCCATATGAGTTGGTTATCCTCTTAACCAAGGAGTATGGAGACACTGTATGCATGCAGTGAATATAGATATACATTCGCACTGAACATGACCATTTGCTGAGTACTCTACTGTCAAGAGTAGCCTGTGAAGGGTATGGGTATAAGTATCTCTCAGATCTGAGATCATTACGATGACTTGTAAGCAACTCACTATATTTAGTATCGGACTATCTGAGTTTTTAATTCAGTGTGGAAGGTTACTGGATGCAGTCAAGTACTTATCAAGTTGGTATGTGAGTTAAGATGAATTGATTCCTTAAATTAGTAGGAGATATGCATCAATGCATTTCAATTTAGTAAAATCTTACTAGATAATCTATGTGATGGATTTGAAAGGTTAAATATAATGTGATCGACTATATTAGGGTTGACAGTCAAATCTTAGGTCATTTTGAGCATTAAGGTCAAAGGATGAATTATACGGTAACCATATCCAGTAGTTCTAGAATGTTGCTTTACAATCTTTCGGTCTATCCAGATATCGGATCCCATTGCTAGATATTACATTAATTAATATAAAAAATTATTTTATACTATCGGCTTAGGTTCGAATCTATGAGTCACATACATTAGAAGATTTGATCAGATCTGATGGCTGAAGAGTCAATTGGATTGTGACTCTGGTGAAGAGTCCATGAGACTGGACTCTGGAGGAGAATCCCACTGAAATAGGACTCTACTATTAATAGAGAATTAATTAGTAGTTAGATTGTTAATTAACTCAATTTAATTAAGAAAGAGCTTTGAATCAAGTCTAATTGAGTTAGATTCAATTTGACTTAGTTTGGGTTTGATTTGATCAAGCCTAATTGTAAGAAAAATTTAATCCTGATTTGATCAGGACTTGGGCTAACTAATTTCTAATTGAGTTAGAATTTATTGAGATGATTTTACTTCTAATTAGATTAGATTCATTTCTATCATTGGGTTCAAACTAGATTTGATTTGGTTTAGAATTAATTCAAAATGAAGAGTCCAAGCCAACAGGACTCTTATCTCTTTATCCTTGCACCACCCTTGGTCCCACCTCTTATTCTCAATGCCAAATTGGATTTGCTTGAGATTTTTGATGTGATGGATAAGGCTCAATGAGAGTGGGTGGCAAAGCATGATGAGTCATGATCCTATCTCCCATCTAGTTTAAATGTGATCCGAATTAGAGATAAGGAGATAAGAAGGAAAAGATTTTTAAACTTTGGAAAGAAGGGTGGAGCCTATTGATTTTTTTAAATTTTTTTGAAGATTTTTAGGTGTGTGAGACATCTATCTCCTTCATCATGCCATCAGCCATTCTTAAAAATTTTGGGATGCCAAATTGATGGTTGGCGTGATGGATATTGGCACCCTCCCTTGGACCCAAAACCCTAAGTCCCTGTTATAAAAAGGGCTCCAACAATGGATGCCCCATATGAGTTCCTTTGCTGGTTTTATTTTTTCTCCAGAGCTTTTTCTCTTCTCCTCTTCCTCCTCTAGATCTTCTCTTCTTTTGGAGTGTCAAGAGATCAACAGAAGAAGAAGAGTTCAGCCCTTGAAGATCCTTGCAAGCTAGCACTTCTAAGGAGCCTGATCTGCATCGGTCTTCGTATAGATATTCTATAGAGACCAAACATGTTTGTATGACTGCGAGCAATCTGAAAGAGTATCTATCAAGTGTTGGACTAGAAAAGATCAGTAACTTACAGTTTGGTAATAGTTTCTAAACTTGATTGTTTTTGATAGATCTAACGGTTAGATCTAGATTGCAGCATTAATTAGATGATATAATTTTTTATTTTAGATCTTAAAGTGTATGTTAAATCATATTATAGATCTTGGTATGTTAATTTAGATTAATTTATGCATATAAATTAGATTAAATTATTTAATCTAATAGATCTACTGCGTAAAAATTTTAAAATTACATGCATAGCATGCCTATTTTTCTTCAATTGGTATCAGAACCATGTTCCT
Source organism: Elaeis guineensis (assembly GCF_000442705.2). Taxonomy (NCBI): domain Eukaryota; kingdom Viridiplantae; phylum Streptophyta; class Magnoliopsida; order Arecales; family Arecaceae; genus Elaeis; species Elaeis guineensis. The sequence continues at coordinate 119,181,881 of NC_025996.2, read as the reverse complement.
TATGATATGATTAATATGATTTTAGATCTGATTATATGCTATTAGATCTGATTATTTATTATTTAAATTAGATCTAAATATATTTTATTTTCAATTTGATTTTTATTCAGTTCTGTACATGTTAGATTAGATGATCTGAGTAGTAAAGTACTCGATTGGGTAATCATCAGACCATCTGATTATAGGAGCAAGTAAGATTACATGACCCTCTCCTTCATTCAATGGGATGCTCTTCATGGTGTATAGAGGTGCCACTATGAGGTCCATGAAGAAGAAAGCGAAAAAAAAATTTACTTTCTTGCAAAACCCTAGATCTTGAAACCTTGAATTTGTTGTATGTGATGCAAGTTACAAAGAAAATTAGTTACATCTAATCTGATAATTAAATTATTTTGATTTAAAATTATAAAATTTAGATATGATCTAAAAGATTTTATGATTTAATATAAAAAGTTTACATGAGAAATTATTTCAAAACCTAAACCATGTTGATGCTAAACTTAATTAAGAATTAAGTTTGAATCGATTATATCTAAATTATGATTTAAGATATAATGACATTGCATAAAACATGGGCATGGATTAGCTCAAATCAGGTCCTCTTAATTAGGTTAGACCTAAGGTTAGAATCAAAAGTTAATAGACTATATAGAGAAATTGATTAAATTTAATCAAATATTAAATTAGATTAAATCAGAGTTTCTCTAATATAATAGTTGTAGATGGTCAAGTCTATATCTTTGATTAGACTAAATGGACCTTGATTATGTTTCAGTGGTTGAACCTGAATCATTAGTTGGTCAAATTAAAACTAATTAAATAATTAGTGTCTAAGGTAAGTTTAGTATTTTGATCGTGTTTTTAATTGAGAGCAGCTTACCTGACCATTTTGATAATGTCTAAGGCAAGCTTAGCAGACCCTTCAATCAACTCACTTACCTAGCCAATTTGGTGAATTATATTTTAATTAGATCGCTAATTGATTCGAGTTAACCCATACTATTAAGATTGATAAGTGTGACTGATCTAGTGCCAGTTCGACTAGCATGACCTTAATCTAATTCTATGACTTGATGAAGTCAGTAGGAGGATTATGGTTTACTGGTTGATCTCTTCTTTTTTTTTTATTTATAAATCAAATTTTTAAATTATTAGATCATAAAATGAACTAGTTATGGTGATAACTAGATCATAGCCTCCATTAAGTGAATAGTAATGGATTCATTATTTTGATTGACTTTGCAGGCACCATCCGTTTGATATTTCTTTGAATGATGGAATTATCATTCATCATATGATGACTTGATGTACTATCTAATGAATGGTTGGTTGGTCGAGCCATACTCGACCTGATCATTCATTAGTTAAATCACTGAGTAGGTTCATGTTAATGGTTTGATCTAATCAAACTTTCAGTGGATCCCATCATCTACTGAAATAAAATCTTAGATAAAATTAATTATTAAAAATTTTTGAAAAAATAATTGATGGACAACTATCCATAGATGCATATGGTTGGTCGAGCCATACTCGGTCTGTATGCAATTTATGGATTCTAGTACCTGCTAAGAATTAAGGTAATTCTCGATTGAGGTAGAGGCTACCAATTCATATAAAATAATAGGAGAACCTTTAGACTAAAGTTTATGTCTTTAGACTTGATTAATTCATATACTAATTAGGTTATATTTTTTTTCTTTTCAGAAATGGCTAGCAATTTATCACTCCACTCACTGTTTGATAGTGATGAGCTTATTAACCAACTTCGATAGCCAGTATCAGAAATTGAACATTGATCTTGAGCCAATCTAGCTAAAAAATTTAGGATTAAATCGAGTCAAGCAGATTATGACCCAAATAGCTAAAATAAACGAGCAATTAGTTACTGGTTAAGATGCTTATATGATACCATATTTAATTTCTCTATATATGACACTACTACTTGGGTTTGGATACCGAAAGTCTCGATACATATGCAATTCATTGCAAGGACTTTAAGTTAGTAAAAAATTTGAGAACAACGAGAATTCTTAAATGTGAGGATGGAAGCCAAGTTCAATCCTGATTTAGGAGTGTTGAGCTTGTTTTCAAGTCTAATAGTATCATTTTAAGTGATTATCACTATTGTCCATCTTTCTTGATAAATATAATCTCTGTTGGCCTTTTGGCCAAAGATGATTATAGTTTATCAATAAAGAATGATTATTATGATATCATTATCAATAATATTATAATAATATGAGATAATTAAGAAATGCATCTATATTTTGTCATAGCCTGTGAGTTAATGTACACTCCAAATAAACATCCAAAGTTAGATAATGTCACAGATGCCTATCTTTGGCATTACAAGCTTAGTCACATTAATAAGAGCAGATAAATAGGTTAGCATAAGAGGTATCCTCAATATCAATAATTATGAATCATTGTCGATCTGTGAATCTTATTTTTTGAAAAGATGACTAAGTCATCTTTTACTGAAAAAATGAAAGAGCTAGTAAGTTCTAGATTTAATACATACTGATGTATGTAGATCTATGAACATTAGTGTCAGAGGAGGTATAGCTATTTCATTACATTCACAGACGACCTATCTAGATATGGTATGTCTACTTAATGAAATATAAGTCCAAATCATTTAAAATGTTCAAATGATTCCATAATGAAGTAGAGAAATAAACTGAAAAAAATATTAAAACTCTTTGATCTAATCGAGGGGATGAATACCTTTCTAGTAAATTTTGACATATCTAAAAGAGAATGAAATTCTCTCACAATGGATCCCTCCAGAGACATCACAGTATAATGGTGTTTCAGAAAGAGGAATTGAACCTCATTAGACATGATTCGGTCCATGATGGATTTGTAAGTCTGTCGATCTTCTTTTGGAGATATACACTTGAGATAGCCTGTTTTGTGCTCAATAATATTCTAAGCAAGTCAGTTAGTAAAATACCATATGAGATATGATCAGGACATAGCCAAACCTCACTTATTTTAAAGTCTGGGATTTTCAGCTTATATTAAATGATTACAAACGATAAGCTCAGATCTAGCTTCGATAAGTGTAATTTCATAGGTACCCAAGAAAATAAGAGATATTACTTTTACCTTCCTATTGAACAAATGTATTTGTCAACAATAAGGCATATTTTTTGAAAAAGAGTTTCTTAGTGAAGGAATAAGTACCTCTAAAATGAGCTTGATGAAGTTCGACAGGTAGAAGAACTAACATCAGTGACTGAATCTGAATCGAATTTGATAACATTAAACCTGAAGCCAAATATACAAACATCCTTAAGGCGATCTGATAAAGTACCGCATCAACCGGATAGATACTTAGGTTTCTTGATCCAGGATGGAGATCCTGTTGAGCTCGATGAGAACAATGAGGATCCAATTACCTATATGGATGCGATGTAGAGTCAATTCTGAGAAATAGCTTGAAGCTATAAATTCAAAATAGAGTCCATGAAGATCAACGATATATGGATATTAATTGATCCACCTAAAGGGGTAAAACCCATAGGGTGTAAATAGATCTTCAAAAGGAAAAGGGGTGCAGACAGAAAGGTGAAGACCTATAAGCCCATCTGATTGTCAAAAATATCATCAGTATTATGGTATTGATATGATGAGATATTTTCTCCTATGACAATGCTTAATCCATTCCGATCATACTTAGATAGTAGCATACCTGGACTATGAAGTCTGTCAAATAGATGTGAAGATAGCTTTCCTAAATATAGAGCTGAAGGAAGCCACAGACGAGTCCAAGGTGTGCAAGCTTCAGAGATCCATTTATGGATTGAAGCAAGAATCTCGAATTAGAAATACATTTTGATAAGGTATCAGAATGTATGGCTTCATTAAGAATAGAGAGAAACCTTGCATATATAAGTGGCTAATGGTTCGTAATTATATTTCTTATTTTGTATGTAGACAAATTCTCTTAATCGAAAATAATGTCCTGCATTATAGAAAATAAAAGTGTGGCTGTCATCATAATTCTCCATGAAGGATCTAGAAGAAGCATCCTACATCCTTGGGATGAAGATCTATAGAGATAGATCAAAAGATTGCTTGAATTATCTCAATCACATACATAGACACCAGCTGAAGTAATCAGTATGAAAATTCTAAGAAAGGCTATCTCCTGATAGGCCATAGAATTTTTTTCTCAAAGAGGATTGTCCGACAACTCCTCAAGAGAGAGTGTATGAGTAGAGTTTCATATGCTTCGATAGTGATTCTATAATGTATGCTATGACATGTATAAGATCAAACGTGGCATACTCACTAGAGATAGTGAGTAGATACCAGTCTGATCTAGGAGATAACCACTGGAAGGTCATAAAGATCATTCTTAAGTATTTAAGAAATACTAAGGACTAGTGGCTTGTTTATGATAAAACTGACTTGAAACTAATGGGATTCACCAATTCAGCTTTCAATCAAATCATGATGATAGCAAGAGCATGTCAGGATATATTTTTATCTTGAATGTGTTGAAAAATGTATCCTAAAGCAATCATCTAAGTGGTAGATGATTGAAATTAGTATATGAATTATCTAATAATATAGTTATTTGGCAAGTTCATTATAAAAGTTCTATCATCTTTAAATGAACTCTTAAATTATGATGAAGTCCTTAGAACACAATCAATCGATAAAGGAGATTTATCGGATGGTTCTTAAATTATTCACGATCAAATGATAAGTTATTAACAAGGATGATAACTTATCAAGTGTAGATCGCTGATGCCATATGTGTTGGTTATCCTCATAATCAAGTAGTGTGGAGACACTGGTATGGCATCTAGTGAGATATAGGAGTACATATGCATTGAACGTAACCAATGTAATACTCTACTATCAAGAGTAGTTAGCTAAGGCTAATGGATATAAGTGTTCCTCCAATCTAGATCACCACGATGACTTGTAAGCAACTCACTGTGCTTTGGTGCGAACTACCTGTATTTTTAATATAGATTGAAAGGTTTTGGATATAGTCAAGTACTTGTGAAGTCGTGTGTGAGTCAAGATGGATTAACCACTCCTGATTAACTTCAGGAAGAGAATGTCTCGCTGTGTTTCAATTTAGCGAAACCTAGGCCTAGGTAATCCTCGTGAAAGTCACAAATTTGCAAAATTTTGAGACACAAAAAGATGACTTATATGAGTGTTGATAGCATATTCGAAGTTGTCTTGAGCATTATTGATCAAAAAGATGAATTATACGGTAACCATGGGTCAGGTTCTTAGAATGTTGCTTTGCATACATTCGACCTATCTGGATGTCGGAAACATTGCTAGATGGTTACTTCGACTGGTATAAAATTATTTCTATGCTATTGACTTAGGTTCAAACCTATAGGATCATACACATAAGAAGTTGTAACTAATCAGATGGTTAATCGATGATTGAGAATCGTTCTAAGGTTAAACGATCAATGTGATTGATGTTTGACCTAATGCAAGTATTGCAGGAGGATCGATTAGCAATTAGATTGCTAATTGGCTCAATCTGATTGAGCAATTGGCTGAGATCAAGTCTAATTGAATTTATTTAATTAAAATTAATTTAAATTAATTAGATTAAGTCTAATTGATTTATTGGATAAGCCAATTGCAAGGGAGAATAAGTCCTGTTCGACTAGGACTTTATGCACCTAATTCCTAATTAAGTTAGGATTTAAATCAAAATTGAATATATTTAATCTGATTTAATTGGATTTTTAGTTGACTAGGATCATCATTAATTAGGTTGTAATTAATTTGGTTGGGTTCAAAGAGCTTGACCTAATCTACATAAGAATCCTAGTTAGACTAGGATTCCATATCATCTCTTGCGCCACCTAAGAAATCTCAAGCCCACGCCCACTAATTAATTTTTAGATATTTTCTATGATATTCATGTTCAAGGAATGTTATCTCACACCACTTATGCCAAAGATTTGAATCAGATTTGATTTGATTCAATATGGAAAGTGATTTGGTCCAAATATGGAAAGTGGTTCAGGCTTATTCTTTTTTTGAAAGAGCCCCTCTTCACAAGGACTCTTCTCTCCTCTCTTGTGCCAACTTTCTCAAGCCTATCCTATCATTTTGTCACCCCTTTTGTGATTATTTTCATGCTCTCCATGAAATTTTTGAGGGAGGGGGCGTCCAAGAGTTGGACGCCCCATAAGTTCCTTGTTTAACTAGGACTCTTGACCTTATCTACCTCTTATATTGGTGCCGCCCCATATGAGAAGATATAGGAGTCTAAAATCAGTAGTTTTTTTAGAGAAAAAGTAGAAAGAAAGAGGATGGCATGGGTGATTTTAGGCACCAAGATCCTTGGAGGAGAGTCCTCTATCAAGAGATCAAAAGTTGATGTCTTGTAGAGAAAAAGGTAAGAGGAAAGATTGTCTTCTCTCATTGTTTTTCTTTCATATTATTTTTCTTTATTTTTATATTTTTATGTAATAAAAATCTAAGAGAGAAAGAGGATGGCTGATGGATTCATGCTTCAATGAGTTGGGGTATGGTGATCTAATTTTAGACATGATCTGATCATGTTCTGATGAGAGAAGAAGAAGAAAAGAAGGTCTTTTCTTAAGGTTTCTTTTAGAACCCTTCTTCTCTATAAATCATGAAATTTTTCTATGAGAAAAATCAGATATCATGAGATCTAAAAATTTGAGAAATATCTAAAAAGATGGTCTCCCCATGTCCTAGCATAGAGATGTTCTCAGGATATCAATCGTTGATGTACTGAAAGAGAAGAACTATCTTCTCTTAGGACTTTTTCTTTTATATTATTATTTTTGATTTTAGGAGGTCAAAAGGTTTGACTTCTCCCTCATTCCTCCTCATATTCTTCATCTCATGGAATGTCCAAGAGATTGAAGAATATTTTTTTAGATTAACCATCTGGAGGGATCTGCAAGAAGCTAGCACTTCGAACAGATCTTCATTCGACGAACCTTCGATTTTGTTGCAATCTCGTGTGGATCACCTGTAGAGGTCGGACATGTGTGTGGCTCCAAAGGCAATAAAAAAAATTAACCATGGAGTTCTCGACCCGTACCAAGGTAACAGATCTGATCTCTTCTCTTATCTAGATGTGATCTAGGTTTTAGATCTAAAACTATTTTAGATCTAGGGTATTGATTTGATCAATACCAAAGCTCTTATTTTTTGATTTATAAATATAATATGACATGTTATAGATCGTAATTGTATGATTTAGTAATCTAATTACATGTATTTATATATTAAATTATTTAATTTATATATTCTGCTGCATTATATTTCAAAAATATTTTAAAATTCATGCATGAAACCCTGCACCTTTTTCAACAGTGGTATCAGAGCATCTAGATTCTTTTATAACATGTTCATAATTATATTAAAATAAATTTAAAAAATAAAATAATGATCGCACGGACTGTAGGTTGTTCTGTTGTAAGGTTTATTCCTTACAGTGCAAAGGTTGTCCTGGTACGTTATGATCTAGAAAATTTAAAAGAGTTTAAATAAATCTTATCATAAATATTTTAGATTAGATTTATTTCATTTCATAAAATTTTATATAATGTACATAGATTAAAATCAGCCAAGAACAGGATCTTGCGAAGATTCTGTTTGCTTATCAGGCCAACTCGACCAGCAATCCAGCTTGACTGAAAAAGTTGGCTCAATTATTTTCTGACTGATTTTAATTGTTAGTGTTTGTTAGTGAAATAAGTCGATCCATTTTTGAAATGAGTCGACCTATTTAGTGAAACAACACTAGATTGTATTAAATCTTTCAAAAATTGAAAATAGATTTTGAAATGTCGAACCCCAAACCTCAGCCATGAACTTAATTACAAGAATTAAGTGATTGTTTAGGATCTAGGTTTGTGATTTAAAGATCCTAAGACAATTTCATAAAACATGGGTTAAAAGGTAATGGGTTAGCTTTGATCAGGTCATTAACTGGATTAGACCTAGGGTTAGATTAAATATGGACTAAGTTAAGAAATTGATCAAACCTAATTAAAAGCTAATTAGGATTAGGTCATTTCTATAGATCACTTCAATAGTTGTAGTTGATCAAAGTCCATATATCTAATAAATGGACATTGATTGTGGCTCAGCGGCTGAGCCTGAGTCTTTAGGTAGACCAAATCAAAATTGATAAACCAGTTGATGTCTAAGGTAAACCTGACTGGTGGTTTTTAATTGGGAGCCCGCTTATTTGGCCATTTCTTACAGTGTCTAAGGCAAGCTTTGGCAGACCCTCCCACCGATCATACTTACCTGGCCAATGTGGTTAATTAGGTCTTGATTAGGTTGCTCATTGATTCGTGCTAACCCATATCGCATAGAAAATCAATGAGTCTGATTTCATTCAGTGAGACTGATCTAGGTGCCCATGGATCAAATTTGATCCTAGTCCTTGTTAATGACTTGAGAAGTCAGTGGGAGCAAATTGGTCCATGTCCTTTCTATCCTTAAATCACTAATAATTTTAAATCTTCTAAAATTATTAGGTCCTTAAAATGATAAAGTTATGGAGATAACTGAGTCATAGCCTCCCATTAAGGTATTTGATAATAAGTCCATTAGCTCAATAATTATTGCAGACCCAAAGACCTGGTGCTTGTTGACTAATGAAATTATCATTCATCATATGACGACTTGGAAGTGTCTCTCTAATGGTGGTTAGGTTAGCCAACCAAAGTTGGACTTAATCATTCGTTGGTTAGATACACCATGTATGGTCATGTTAATGATTGGACCTAACTGGATCCTTACAGTGGAGGCCAAAGCCTACTGATTAGGTTTCTGGAGCAAAATTAAATTACTAGAAGTTGTTTGGAGAAACAATTGGTTAATGAACCTACCCGTAGATGCAGATGGGTTGGCTAACCAAAGTCAGGCTTGTCTGTAGTCTATGTGGATTCTAGTACCTACTAGAAAATTAAAGTAATTTTTTGAATTGGAGGTAGAGGCTACCAATTTAAACAAAATAGTGGGAGAACCTGGAGACTAAAGTCCAAGTCTCTAGGCTTAAAATAATTCATATACATTAGGTCATTGTTCTCTTTTCTCAAAATAAGGCTAAACATTAATTGCTCCAATCGCTGTTAGACAGTGATGACTTATGGGACCCAACTTCGTTAATTAGTATCGAAAGTTGAATTTGGTTCAGCAGTACGAATGGGTTCGTATTGGAGCTTCTTAGTCCAGTCAAAATAATTAGTCCAAAATCGATCCAAATCAGGCATGTTGCTTCTACTATCAAAAGTAGGGTCATAGGAAGAAGAATTGTCTTGCTCCTCTTGACCATAATAGGCTGAACAAGAGAAAGGAACAAGAGTTGCTCATCAAGGATGTTATATGATAACACCCTAAAGTTTCTTTATGTAATTCTACTCCCTAAGTATTAGATACCGATGGTCTTATGCAATTTATTGCTAGGACTATAAGTAAGTGGAATGTTTGAAAATGATGAAAATTCTTGAATGTTAGGGATGGAAGTCTTATTCCAATCCTAACTTTAGAAATTGTAGAGCTTATTTTCAAATATTGTCATTTAGAGTAATTGTTACTATTGTCCATTGTTTATGATGAATGTAATTTTTATTGGCCTTTTGGCCAAAGATGATCATCATTCATTAATAAAGGAAGATTATTATGATATTATTATGAATAATGTTATAATAATACATGGATAATAAAAAAATGATATTTAACATTTACACAGCCTATTAAGTGTAATGTACACATCCAAGTTAGATAATGTTATGGATGTCTATCTTTGGCTTAGTCACCTTGACAAAAACAGGATAAACGGATTAGCTTGAGAGGAAAACCTCACATCAATGATTGTGAATCATTGATAGCCTTGAGTCTTGTCTTTTTGGAAAGATGACAAAGTCACCTTTTAATGAAAAAGATGAAGGAGCTGATAAAGTTCTAAGTCTCATACATAGCGATGTATATGGACCTGTGAACTTAAGTGCCAGAGGAAGACATTAATATTTTATTACAGATGACCTATCTGGGCATAGATGCATCTGGCCTGAATCATTTGAAATGTTCAAATGATTCAATAATAAAAGATTGAAACAAACTGGATAAGGTTTATAACTCTTCGATCAGATCGAGGAGGCGAATACTTATCCAGTGAGTTTGTGACATATCTAGGAGAGAATTGGATTCTCTCTCAGTGGATTCCTTTTCAGAACAAAGTGTATCTAAAAGGAGAAGTTGAACTTTGTTAGACATGGTTCAATCCACGATAGGTTTACTTATCTGCCTATTTCAGGATTGTGCTCTTGTGTGATTATCTGTTTTACTCTGAAAATATACTGAGTAAGTCCGTTGTACAGATTCCATATGAGATATGGAATGGGCATAGATCTAGACTCTCTCACCTTTGGATTTGGAGTTGATCGGCCTATGTCAAAGGTTTGCATACAGATAAACTTGGTTCTTAGTCCAATAGGTGTTTAAGGGTTACTAATTCTATCATGCTGAAGAACATAAGATGCTCATCAGCAGTAGGGCATTCTTTTTGGAAAGGAGTTCCTTAGAGAAGGAACTGATGCCTATCAAGTTGAATTTGAAAGTTTGATCGGTAGAAAATGAACCGACATAATCTAGTAAACCTACATAACCAGATTTGATTAGATTAAACTCAGAGCCCATTAAAGTAACACCTTTAAGGAGATCTGGTAGAGTACCGCGTTAGCTAGACAGACACTTCAGTGTCTAGGTCTGGGATGGTGATCTTGTTGATCTCGATGAGATTAACAAGGACCCGATCACCTATAGGGATGCAATGCAGTGGTCTAACTCTAAGAAGTGGCTTGGAGCCATTAAATCTAAATTGAAGTCCATGAAAATCAATAGTGTATAGACACTAGATGAATCACCTGAAGGGATAAAACCCATTAGGTGTGAATGGATTTTTCAAAAGGATCAGAGTAGCGCAGACGGGAAGGTGAAGACTTATAAAGCCTATTTTTGCTATTATGCCAGAGTTGGAACATATGTTTTGAACATATGTCTTTGTTATGAATAAAGAGGAACCCTGCATTTATAAGTGGGCAAAATATTCTGTAGTGTTATTCCTTGTGTTGTCTGTGGATAAAATTCTCTTAATCGAGAATGGCATTCCAGTATTGCAAAGAATAAAGGTTTGGGTGTCATCTAATTTCTCCATGTTCAAGATCAGATATGGTATACTCACTAATGGTAGTGAGCAGATATCAGTCTGATCTAAGTAAGAACCACTGAAAGATTATATGGACAATCCTTAAGTATTTGAAAAATACTAAAGTCCAATGACTCAAATATGGAAATACTGACTTTAAACATGTGGATGTTTCGATTTCAGTCAGATCAAGATGACAACAAGAAAGTGTCGGATCATACCCTAATTGTAGGAGCAATTTGCTAGAAAGGTTTCAAGCAGGATACTTTAGTCTACTCAGTTAGTGATGTAGAGTACATTGTAGCATATAATGTGTCATATAAGCTGTGTAGTTACCGAGCTTTATTAGCAGGTTGGGAGTGGTACCCTCCACTGATGGTCCAGTCCTATCATAGCACTGGAGCCATAAATCTGACTAAAGAACTGAAGGATCAGCATACTCTGTATTGCTATCACTTTTGATTTTAGATCGGGGTGACATCGATCTTTGGAAGATCGATGATAAAGGTGAACTTGATCGACCATTTGTTGAGGCCTCGAAACTAAGAAGTTCTACAAACTCAAGTGGAAGATAGGATATTTGATATCATTCTGATTGACTTTAGTACAAATGAGAGTTATTGAAAAATATATCCTAAAGTCAATCATCTAAGTGGTAGATAATTGAAATTAGTATATAAATTATCTAATAATAATAGTTATTTGGCAAGTTCATCATAAAAGTTCTATCTTTCTTAAATGAACTCCTAAATTATGATGAATCCTTGAAACTATAATTAATCGATAAAGGAGGATTTATCGGATGGTTCTTAAATTGTTCACGATCAAATGATAAGTTATTAACAAGGACGATAACTTATCAAGTGTAGATCGTTGTATGCCATATGCGTTGGTTGTCCTCATAACCAAGTGGTGTGAGACACTGATATGGCATCCAGGTGAGATGTAGGAGTATATCTGTATTGAACGTGATCAATATAACACTCTACTGTCAAGAGTAGTTAGCTAAGCCAATGGGTATAAGTGTCCCTCCGATCTGAGATCACCACGGTGACTTGCAAGCAACTCACTGTGCTTTGGTGCCGGACTGTCTGTATTTTTAATATAGGTTCGAAAGATTTTTGGGTACAGTCAAGTACTTATGAAGTCGGTGTATGAGTCAAGATGGGATTGACCACTCCTGATTAACTTCAGAAGAGAATGTCTCACTGTGTTTCAATTTAGCAAAACCTAGGCCTGGATAATCCTTGTGAGGAGTCACGGGATTTACAAAATTTTGAGACACAATAGAGATACTTATATGAGTATTGATAGCATACTCGAAGTTATCTTGAGCATTATTGTCAAAAGATGAATTATACGGTAACCATGGGTCAGGGTTCTTAGAATGTTGCTTTGCATACATTCGACCTATCTGGACGCGGAACCATTGCTAGATGGTTACTTCTACTGGTATAAATTAGTTTCTATATTATCGACTTAGGTTCGAATCTAAAGGTCACATACATAAGAGGTTGTAACCTAATCAGATGGTTAATCGATGATTGAGAATCGTTCTAAGGTTAAACGATCAATGTGATTGATGTTTGACCTAATGCAAGTGTTGCAGGAGGATCGATTAGCAATTAGATTGCTAATTGGCTCAATCTGATTGAGCAATTAGACTGAGATCAAGTCTAAATAAATTTAATTCAATTAGAATTAGTTTAATTTAATTGGATTAAGTCTAATTGATTTATTGGATAAGCCAATTGCAAGAGAGAATAAGTCCCTGTTCGATTAGGACTTGTATGCACCTAATTCTTAATTTAGGATTTAAATCAAAATTAAATATAATTTAATCTGATTTAATTAAATTTTAATTAGACTAGGATCATCATTAATTAGGTTACAATTAATTTGGATTGAGTTCAAAGTGTTTGACCTAATCTACATAAGAATCCTAGTTAGACTAGGATTCCATATCATCTCTTGCGCCACCTAATAAATCTCAAGCCCACGCCCACTAATTAATTTTTAGATATTTTTGTATGATATTCACATTCAAGGAATATTATCTCATACCATTATTCAGAGATTTGAAATAGATTTGATTTGATTCAATATGGAAAGTGATTTTGTCCAAATATGGAAAGTGGTTTAGTCTTATTCTTTTTTTGAAAGAGCCCCTCTTTACGAGGACTCTTCTCTCCTCTCTTGTGCCAACTTTTCCCAAGCTTATCCTATCATTTTGTCACCCCTTTTGTGGTTATTTTCATGCTCTCCATGAAATTTTTGAGGGAGGGGGCATCCAAGAGTTGGACGCCCCATAAGTTCCTTGTTTAACTAGGACTCTTGACCTTATTTACCTCTTATATTGGTGCCACCCCATATGAGAAGATATAGGAGTCTAAAATTAGTAGTTTTTTAGAGAAAAAGCAAAGGAGAAAGAGGATGGCATGGGTGGTTTGAGGTGCCAAGATCCTTGGAGGAGAGTCTTCTATCAAGAGATCAAAAGTTGATGTCTTGTAGAGAAAAAAGGTAAGAGGAAAGATTATCTTCTCTCATTATTTTTTTTCATATTATTTTCTCTTATTTTTGTATTTTTATATGATAAAATATGAGAGAGAAAGAGGGATGGCATGGTGGATTCATTCTCCAATGAGTTGGGGCACGGTGATCTAATTTTAGACATGATCTGATCATGTTCTGATGAGAGAAGAAGAAGAAAAGAAGGTCTTTTCTTAAGGTTTCTTTTAGAACCCTTCTTCTCCATAAATCATGAGATTTTTTATGAGAAAAATTAGATATCATGAGATCTAGAAATTTGAAAAATATCTAAAGAAGATGGTCTCCCCATGTCCTAGCATAGAGATGTTCTCAGGACATCAATCTTTGATGTACTGAAAGAGAAGAACTATCTTCTCTTAGGATTTTTCTTTTATATTATTATTTCTGATTTTAGGGAGGTCAAAAGTTTGACTTCTCCCTCATTCTCCTCATATTCTTCATCTCATGAAATATCCAAGAGATTCGAAGAATATTTTTTTAGATTAACCATTTGGAGGGATCTGCAAGAAGCTAGCACTTCGAGCGGATCTTCATTCGACGAACCTTCGATTTTGTTGCAGCCTCGTGTGGATCACCTGTAGAGACCGACATGTGTGCGGCTCCAAAGATAATAAAAAAAATCAACCATGGAGTTCTCGACCCATACCAAGGTAAGAGATCTGATCTCTTCTCTTATCTAGATGTGATCTGGTTTTAGATCTAAAACTATTTTAAATCTAGGGTATTGATTTGATCAATACCAAAACTCTTATTTCTAATTTATAAATATAATATGACATTTATAGATCCTAATTGTAGGGTTTAGTAATTTGATTGCATTATTTGTATATTAAATTATTTAATTATATATTTGCTGTGTTATATTTCAAAAATATTTTGAAATTCATACATGAAACCCTGCACCTTTTCCAACAGAATGGTGGAGTAATTTGTAAAAAAATTTAAGCAGCACATCGTGGCTGACTCTATTTGCGAGGTGGAGTATATCATGAATCTGATGCTGCGAAGGAAGCTATATGGTTGCGAAAGTTCATCAGCGAGCTTGGAGTGGCACCCTCCGTCGATGGCCCTATCCTGTTATTCTGCAACAGCACTGGTACCATTGCTCAAGCCAAGAAGTCAAAGTCCCATCAGCGGCCAAGCATATTCTACGTCGCTATCACCTTATCTGGAAGATCATGGATCAAGGTGATATCAACCTTCAGAAGATCGAGGGAAGGAGAACCTAGCTGACCATTTACTAAAGCTCTTAGAATCAAGGAGTTCGATGAACACAAGTTAAGATGGATATACGATACTGTACTGACTGCTTTAGTCTAAGTGGAGTTGTTGAAAATATATTCCAAAGTCAATTATCAGCTATTGATGATTGTGCTACATTTATAATTGTATATAAATTTTTAATAATTAAAGTTATTTGACTTTTTCATCATAATTTATCATCTTATTTGAACTCCTGTGTTGTGATGAAGTCCTTAGGACTATATTTAATCGACAAAGGAGGATTTATCTTTTAGTCCTTAAAATATGTTCACGACTAAATGATATCTATTAATAGGATATAGCTATATCAAGTATCGGTCGTTGTGTGCCATATGAGTTCGTTGTTCTCTTAATCAAGGAGTGTGGAGATATTGGTATGGCATGCAAGTAGAATGTAGGTGTACATTTGCACCGGACGTGACCATTTGCCGAGCACTCTGTGTCAAGAGTAGCTCGTGAAGGATATGGGTATAAGTATCCCTCAGACCTGAGATCATCATGGTGATTTGTAAGCAACTCACTGTACTTTAGTACCGGACCATCTAAGTTTGTAATTCAGTGATGGAAGGTTACTGGGTGCAGTCAAGTACTTATCAAGTCGGTGTGTGAGTCAAGATGGAATTAACCTCTCTAAATTAGTAAGAGATATGCATCAGTGTATTTGAATTTAGTAAAATCTTGATCAGGATAATCTATATGATGGATTTGAAAGGTTGAAATATAATGTGGTCGACTATATTGGGGTTGACAGTCAAATCCTATGTCACCTTGAGTATTAGGGTTAAAGGGATGAATTATACAGTAACCATATGCTAGTAGGTTTTAGAATATTGCTTTGCAATCTTTCGACCTATCCGACATTGAGTCCATTGCTAGATGGTTACATGATTAGTACAGAAAATTATTCCTATACTTTCAGCTTAGGTTTGAACTAAAGAGAAGAAAAACATTTCTTTTCAGATAGCCAAGTTGCATCTAAAATTTTTTTACAAATCTATATGAATAAGATCAAATACTTATCTGGATAGCAGCAGAATAGGAGATTAAATCTTAAAAATCTAAAATTAACCTTCACAGAGGTCTAGAAGTGCAGACCCTCTACTTCGCATGCATACCAGACAATGCAGAAAAGTGAGATGAATTCCAATCAAATCACCTTCGCAATCTAACCAATGAGGAAGGAGAGGTACTGGTGTGATGCTTCACACCAATAAGAGGATGCCCAAGATGATCCCACGGTAAGGAGAAAGGGGCGGCCATAAGGGAGATGCCAAAAGGAAAAAGGGTTCTCTTTTTTACTCCTCTCTCTCTTTTTTCTCTTCTCTCAATCTGATTTGTTTGCTATTTGATTTCTATGCATCCATAAATAGAGACCTCTATTTATAGATAATTCTCATAACCCAATAAGTATAGAACTTCTAATTCAAAATATTTTGAATCAGTCCAATACTCATAAAAGAAGGACTCCTATATGAGATAGAATTGGAACCACACAAGACGCCACAGTGCCCCATTCCCAACCCATATGGGACACCCACAATCAGCATCTTTCTAGGTGTTGGTGGCCCAAAAGAGGGAGAATCTCAATGCAAGTAGGATTCCTCATATCTCATCCAATAAGAATCTGATTCGAATCCAATTCAAGCTGGTTCGAAATAATTTCGAAAGACTGTCAATCTTAAACTCTTTAAGACTTTTGCATCAAGTCTAACTTGAAATTTTTGATCTAATTAAGTTTAATTAATTCAGATCTAATCTAAAATCAATCAGTACTTAAATTCAATCTCTCATATGCTTCATAGATCATAAATCAAAAATTATTCATCTCTGAGATTGAATCTGAACTCATATGTAGTGCTAGCTAGACATAGTCAACTCTTCAATCCCATAACTTAATTTTAATCAAGTTAGCTTATATGTTCAATTAAGTCACGTACTTCTAAATTAGATATATAAATATAGGTCAATTCTTTCATACGGTGTCTAACTTGTGTGCGTGACTCTATAGGTTCAAACACTAAGTCGGTAGTATAGGAATCAATTTTTATACTAAATTAAGATATCATCTAACAATAATTTTTGATATCCAGATAGGTCGAATTATCGTAAAAAATATTTTAGAATCTATGCATATGGTTATCATATAATTTATCATTTTGACCCTGAATGCTTTAGGATAGTCTCAGGTTAACTGTCAACCGAGATTGCTTCATCCACATTATATTTCAACTTTTTAAATCTATCTCATGGATTATCTTGGCCAAATTTTACTAAATTGAAATATAGTGATATATCAGCTTCAATAATCTGGAGGGATCAATTCCATTATGATCCATACACAGACTTTGCAAGTACTTGATTGTACCCAGTAGCCTTCCATCACTGTATTAAAAATTTAGATAGTCTAACATCAAAGTATAGTGAGTTACTTACAAGTCACTATGGTGATCTCAGATCTGAGGGATACTTATATCCATATGCTTTGTGAGAAACTCTTGACAGCAGAATGCTCAGTAGGTGAGTACTTGTTCAGTGACGATGTACTCCTACATCTTGTTAGATATATATCCTAGAAGCTAATATGACTGACACATTATAATAAAGTAGGATATAATTTTATACTTAATATATTGATTTGATCAATAAAAGGATAAGTTTATTTTTTATTCAAGTGTGATGTGTCTTTGAATCATCCATGGAATTAATATTTCGATACATATTCTCAAAGTATTGAGAATTAAAGATATGTATTTAATTTCTAAATACTTTCAGTCATAGTATCATCATGAGGATGGTGATCAATTCGGATAAACCGACGCACAGATCACTTTTTTCAGGATAGATGAGTCTCTGATCTACATGTAGAGATACTGAGCGAAGAGTGCAGGTAGTTATTAGAGAACAACTAGTACTGAGCATGATCATATGAGAGATCACTTAGATTTCTACTCGATTGTCAGTGATTATCTCGATGCTGTAGTTATGTGAATGATCTTTTGATCTGTGATGGTATGATTGCTCACGATGAGGCTGCTGAAGTTTGACTGATATATAAACATGATCTCAATGAGCCTTTGTAGTGAATGTTGTGAAGTTGGTCTACTATAGGCGTAAGGATGCATCAAGATGAAATCTATTGACCTTGATAGAAAAGAGTAGTCCTATAGAATTTGAGAGGCTAAGTCGAGAGTCTGTGGCCACAGCAGTGTGATTGATGGAAAAGATTTTCATAAAGATCACAATTGAATTTGAGCTGATCGAATCTATCATATGACTAATGATGAGGTTTGATGATTTATCCATGACCTACCATCTAGTCGGGACTCACGATAAAGGAACTGAATCATATGTGAACTACACCTTAAATTTTTTTTGATTCTACTGGATTGCCACTACATACTGTTAGGTATCACTGGTAGATTGTGAGAGCTTTTAGAATTGCTCAGGATCGACAATCCTTGATGAGTTAGAGTGAAATTATTTTGATTTATTGAAAAAAGTTTCAATGATATAATGATAGAGATTATTGTATATCTCACTACCAGATAGAATTGAACCTATGGGATCACACAACAAAGAGATTAGACCTGCTATAAGCAATTGGGCTTATGAAGTCTCAATTGGATTTAAAAAAATCTTATTGGGTTCTGGGTAACCTTGCTAGCACATGATTGGATACAATTTTTTTTTATATTTAAATTTTTTATTTGATAAGATTAATTAAATTAATTATCTATAATAATTTAAATAAATTAATTTATTGGACTCTAATTATTGGGTGCCTAAGATTTTAGATCAAATAAATTAAGGGTTCAAGTCCTTAATTAATTTTCTTGATAGTTTTCATTGGGCGCCACTTGATTTGATCAAGTTGGACGTGTCCACCTATTAGAGGGTGTGTGGAACCATTATGGGGCATCCTATGGGTGTAAAGTGGGGTATATTTTTGTGGGTGTAAAGGCTCCAATAGTTGGTGCCTAATGGATTTCCTAAAGGGAGTCAAATAACTAAAGAAATAAGGATTCCTAATGCAATAAGAGTTATATTAAGTGATTGTTTAATTTTGAATAGGATTCAAATCTTATGCCTATTTAAAGGGGCCTTCTCTAAAGTCTCTAGGCATTTCAACTAGCAGCCCCACATCCCCTTTTGGAGAGCCCACACCCCCTTTTCTCTTCTCCCTCTCTTCTTCCTCGGAGTTCCAAAGTCCACAATATTGGACATCCTTCATCCTTCATGCCCAAAGAGGTTTGGGTGTTCCTCTTTTGTTGATTTCTACTCCCTAGTTACTTCATAATCTAGGAAAGGAAAAGTAAAAGAAGAAGAAAAGAAAAAGATCAAAGAGTTGATCGTGATTTAGGCTTCGTTCAGATTCACAGACTGATTTTTCTTAAAAAAAAAATTAATATAAAAGAGAACTATTCTAAACTACTCCTGAGTAGATACTCATAGAGGTCAGACACCTACATGGCTAAGAGAAAGCCTCTTCTCTTCTAGATCTAGATTTGAAGAAAAAAATTACGAAACAGGTATGTGATTCGATCACATATTCAATCTCAGCATATGTTCAATTTCAGCCTATGAAGTAGATCCTAGTGGTTTATATTTTATGCATACATAATATAGATTAAAAGATATTTTAATTTTCTATTCCGCTATGATGTTCAAAAAAGAAAAAATTTGAAACATACATGCCTGCCCCTCTATTGAAATTCCAACAGTGGTATCAGAGCCATAGATTACATATGCATGAAATTGACATATATGTTTTGAAAAGAGTTTCAAAATTTGATTTTTTCTTAATACATGAGATGTATAGATGAGTACTTTAAATTTGATATTTATTTTAGATTTAATTTTAAAATATATAGTTGATATATGAAAGCATGCATATATCTGAATTTTTTTCTAAAACGATTTCTAGTTCATAATTTTGTGATATGTAGATGCATGTATAAATTTAAAATTTTATTTGACCTAATTCATGATTCATATATGAGATATATGGTTACATATTTAGGTCAAAAAATTATTTTTAATATAATTCATGATTTGTATATAAGACATATAATATCATGTTACAATCTGAATATTATTTAGATCTAAATTTTACACACATATATGAGATATATGTTTGTATACTAAATCTAAAAATTAGTTTCATGATTTAAACATATCTTTCATACAAAGAATTTAGATCTAAAATTTAGTTTTGGAATCTAAAATTTGTGTTTATGCATGAGGGTTTTGGTTATGAAAAAATAAAAAATTAGATCATGTAATTAGATTGCATCTAGAATTTTTGATTTGAACATATTGGGTTTAATTTGATTAAATAATTTATCAAATTGAGTCAAGTATTAATTAGAACTAGATCAATTAAGTTATATGATCATATAATTATAGTTGATCAAATCGATTAAATCTCATATGTAGAATCGATTAATCTAAGGACCTAATTCAGCTCGATGGCTTGAGCCTGATTCACTTGAGCTAATCTGTTTGGATCAATTGATCTATTAGTGTCTAAGGCAAGTAATTGAGAGGCGGTTATTTAATTGGTTTCGTTAGCTGACCTGGTCAATTTATTGATGTCTAAGAAAAGCAACGGGGGACCCCTATCGATCTCCACTTATCTGATCAATTTAGAAGATTGAGTCTTGAATAAGGTTGCTTGACATTTTGGTTTGGCCCATGCCAAATAGATTGGTTATATGATGACTGATTAAATGAGACCTAAACCTAAACCTCTCCATAAATATTAAATCCATAGATCTTTCACCGTTGTGGATGTGCGGGCATGCTACTGGTGTTGATTGTTCTCAACCAATTACAGTGGTTTAGTTGCACTAGGAGCACGCAACTACTCTATTAGCAAAGAGTTGCTCCAGGGTAAGGATGGGGTTGGGCCCAATAACTGTTAGGTGAGGACTTAATGACGGCCTTGTACATGCTTGTGAATGATGGGTCGAGCTTAACTAAGAAGTATGGTCAATAACTATTAGGTGAACCCACATGACTTAGAGACCAAGTCGTTGCAACATACTTAGAGAAGCATCTGGGTAAAGAGTTGTCCACGCAATGGTGTGCATGTTACCAATAATTGTTAGGTGTGGTACATGGCATCGATGGGACCATAGCATCCACTAGAAATATATTTGTCATGTTAGAATTTTCGTTTCCCACCTGGAGAGTGGAGGGATCTAAAAAATTTATGGGAGTCATTGTTTGCATCTTAAAGTCCTAGAAATAAATATAATTTTAAAAGTATAAAAGTCTAACTTGAATCTCTACTCTCGTAGTTAAACAATGTCAACCTCAAATCCTCTAGCTCGCATCTTTGAATCCAATTGTTTGACTGAAACAAACTATAAAGACTGGTTAAGAAACCTCAGGATTGTCTTTACTTCTGAAAAATTAGGTCATGTACTCGATCAGAAACCCCTAATGTTACCAAACCATCCTACTATCGAGCAAAGAATTGTTTAAGAAAAGTGGATGGATGAAGATAATCAGGTCAAGTGCTATGTACTGGTATCCATGTCAAATGAGTTGCAGAGCCAGCATGAGCATATGCCCACTGCTAGGGCTATGATCACTCACCTACAAGAGTTGTATGGTGAGTAGAGTCGTACAGCACATTTTGAAGTGTCTAAGAGACTCTTCAATTTGAAGATGTGCGAAGGATAGTCAGTCTATGAACACTGTATGACAGTAATCAAGGATAATAAGGAGCTTGGGAAGCTTGAGCTTAATATGCAAAAAGAATTGCAGATGGATTTGATCCTTTAATCTCTTACGAATTCATATAATCAATTTATTATAAATTTTTATATGAACAAACTCGATTGCACTATATGCAAATTAGTTAACATGTTGGTCACTACGGAAGGAACCTTGAAGAGTTCAAGGGGCACTGTTCTCGCGTGGAGCGAACTTCTTCCAAGAGAAAGTCTAGTTGGAAGAAGAAGATAAAATCTACTAAGAAGTAGAAGAAAAAGAGCAAGCCAAAGAAGGACATTTCAAAGAAGGCAGAAGTAAAGGAAAAGTGTTTCCACTGTGATGCTGAAGGTCACTGGAGGAGAAATTATCCACTCTACCTGGAGAACCTAAAGACTAAGAAGGGTGATAAACCTTCAGAAGGTATGCTCGTAATTGAATCTAACTTTATGGTTTCTTCTATTTTTAGTTGGATATTGGACTCTGGTTTAAATGCTCATATATGTACCTCAATACAGGGTCTAATAGAAAGTAGAAGGTTGAGGAAATGTGACATGATCATTCGAATTGGCAATAGAACAAAAGTTGCTGCAGAAGCTGTTGGCACTTATCTTCTTCGATTACCATCAGGTTTTAGATTAGATTTAAAAGACTGTTATTTTATTCCTGTAGCTAGTCAAAATTTGATTTCTATGTCTGTGCTAGCACAGGAAGGTTTTGAATTTAAATTCAATAAAGATTTTTATTTCATTTATTTACGAAATAAATTGGTTGCACGAGTTCTTTTAATTGACAGTCTATATCACTTTCATGTTGATGCGAATATGAATTTGAACGAGCAAATAGTGAGTGCTATAGCTAAAAAAAATCCAGAGATGAAATTAACCAGAAGTACTTGTGGCATCATAGACTAGGTCATATTGGAGAGGATAGGATAAACAAACTGAAAAAAGATGGGATCCTTAGCTCTCTTCATCCAGAGTCGTATCCAACTTATGAATCTTGCCTTCGAGAAAAAATAGCCAAGTTATTCTTTATAGGATATGAGGAAAGGACTACTGAGTTACTTGTCCTAGTACACACTGATGTGTGTGGGCCATTTGATGTATAGACCAGGGATGGTTATAGCTACTTCATTATCTTTATCGATGATCTATCTAGATATGAGTATATGTATCTGATGAAACACAAATATGAAGCCTTTGAAAAGTTCAAGGAATAAAGAAATGAAGTAGAAAAACAAACAGACAAACCCATTAAGGTTCTTCGATTTGATCGAGGAGGTGAATACCTTGATCGAAAATTTTTAGAATATCTCAAAGACAACAGCATAGTCTCTAAATAGACTCCTTTCAGAACATCTCAACTTAATGGGGTATCCAAAAGGAGGAATAGGACTCTATTAGATATGATCAGGTCTATGATGAGCTTCACTGATCTACCCTTATATCTTTGAGGATGTACCTTATTAACTGTCATTCACCTGTTGAATAGGATTCCATCAAAATTCATTCCTATCACACCTTATAGATATGATACGGTAAGAAGTCAAGTCTAGATTATCTTAAGACTTGAAGATGTCCGGCCTATGTCAAGAGACAAATGGCTGATAAATTGGAGGATAGATTTGTAATAGCTCATTTTATAGGGTATCCAAAGAATTAATGAGATACTACTACTTTTCATAATATCACAATGTGATTATGAGTCAAAATGCCATATTCCTAGAAAAATAGTTTATCTAGGATGGTGGCATGGGAGGTTAGTTGAGCTCGAAGAAAAGGTCTCTGAAGAGCAAAGAGCTATAGATCTTCAGGAACCCATTATTCATGAGCCAGTAGTTGACATTCTTCTACCACCTCATAGATCTAGCAAAATCTCTGACCTTCTGAAAGGTACATGGGTATGCTTATGGAGGAACTAAAAAAAATATTCTTTGTGGGAGATAAGGGTCATGGTGATGATCCTAATACCTTCGACGAGGTGATGTCTGACATCGATTTCGAGAAATGGTTAGATGTAATAAAGTCAAAAATTGACTCAATGCATTCAAACTAAGTATGAACCTTAGTGGATCCATTCGAGGGTATAGTACCCATTGGGTGTAAATAGATCTACAAAAAAAAATGATGCTAATGGTAAAGTAGAGACTTATAAAGCTAGGCTTGTGGCAAAAGGTTATAGCCAGCACGAGGGCATTGACTATCAAAAAAATTTTTCGTCCGTAGCCATGCTGAAATCCATCCATACTTTGCTTGCTATTGCAACTTATTATGATTATAAAATCTGACAGATGGATGTGAAAACTATCTTCCTGAATGAATATCTTGAGGAAGATATCTATATAGAGCAGCCTTTGAATTTTATATTTGGTGATGGTGATCACAAAGTCTGCAAGCTGCAAAGATCTATATACAGATTAAAGCAAGCTTTTCAAAGTTGGAATCATCATTTTGATGATGCGATCAAATCATTTGATTTCATCAAAAATGAAGAGGAACCTTGTGTACATAAAAGAGTCAGTGGGAGCACAATAATATTTCTCATATTGTACGTGGATGATATTCTCCTCATTGAGAATGATATTCCTAGGCTGATCATGGTCAAAAGATAGTTGTCCAAAGAATTCTCCATGAAAGACCTAGGAGAAGCATCCTATATTCTTGGAATAAAGGTCTATAAAGATAGATCTAAAAGATACTAGGCCTATCACAAAAGCTGTACATAGAGAAAGTGCTGAAGAGGTTTAGCATGAAAAACTCTAAAAGAGAATTTTTAACTCTTAAGCATGGTATTTATCTTTTCAAGACGATATGTCCGACCATATCTGAGAAAGTTCAGCGCATGAGTAGGATCCTCATGTCTCAACCATAAAAAGCCTCATGTATGCCATGCTGTGTACTCGACCTGATATTGCCCTTGCTGTAAGTGTCATAAGCAGGTATCAGTCGAATCCAGACGAGAAGTACTGGATAGCTGTGAAGAACATTCTTAAATACTTAAGAAGAATTAAGGATTTATTCTTGATCTTTAGAGGAGGTTCTGAATTACGAGTTGAGGGATATACTGATTCAGACTTCATGTCTGATTCTGACGATAGAAAGTCTACTTCAGAATATGTGTTCGTATGCAATGGTGGTGCAGTCAGCTGGAAGAGTTTCAAGTAATCCATCATAGCGGGTTCGACCATAGAGGCTGAATATGTCGCTGCTTCAGATGCTGCAAAAAAAAACTTCTGGTTCAAGAAATTTGTTGTGGAACTTAGGGTTATGACATCATATGCCATACCATTTTTCTGCGATAATAATAGAGTCATAGCACTTGCTAAGGAGCTGAGGTCTCATCAGAAATCAAAGCACATTAAACGGCGATATCATATCATACACGACTATCTCGAAAAAAATATATATCGAGATGCGAAGAGTAGACTCTGTGGATAATATGGCAGATCCACTGACAAAGCAATTGAGCCAGCCAAAAATGGAGGTCCATCTTGAGAGGATGGAACTTAGATTAGTGGCCAATTGGCTTTACTCCAAGTAGGATGTTGTTAGATATATATCCTAGAAGTCAATATAGCTGATATATTATAATAAAGTTAGAACATAATTTTATACTTAATACATTGATTTGATCAATAAAAAGATATGTTTATTTTTCATTCAAGTGTGATGTATCCTTAAATCATCTATGGAATTAATATTTCGATACATATTCTCAAAATATTGAGAATTAAAGATATGTATTTAATTTTTAAATGCTCTTGATCATAGTATCATCATGAGGATGGTGATTGATCCGGATAGATCGATGCATAGATCACTTCCTTTAGGGTAGATGAGTCTCTGGTCTACAGTGTAGAGATACGGAGCAACGAGTGCAGGTAGTTGTTAGAGAACAACTAGTATGGAGCGTGACCATACGAGAGATCACTTGAATTTTTGCTCGATCGTCAGTGATTGTCTCGATACTGTAGTTGTGTAAATGATCTTTTGACCTATGATGGTACGACTACTCACAGTGAGACTGCTGAAATTTGACTGATACATAAACATGGTCTCAATGAGCTCTTGTAGTAGATGTTGGCGATAGTTGATCCACTGTAGGAGTAGGGTATGTATCAAGATGGAATCTATTGATCTTGACAAAAAAGAGTAGTCCTATGAAATTTGAGAAGCTAAGTCCGACAGTCTATGGCCACAATAGGGTGATTGATGGAAAAGAGTTTTCATAAAAATCACAGCTGGACTTGAGCTGATCGATTCTATCATATGACTGATGATGAGGTTTGATAATTTATTCATAACCTGCCATCTAGTTGGGACTCACGATAAAGAGATTGAATCACACGTGAACTATATCTTGAGATTTTTTTTTGGTTCTACTAAGTTGTCACTACATACTGTTAGATGTCACTGGTGGATTGTGAGAGTTCACTAGAATTACTTAGGATCGATAATTCTTGATGAGTTAGAGTGAAATTATTTCGACCCATTGAAAAGAGTTTCAATGATACAATGATAGAGATCATTGCATATCTCACTATTAGATAGAATTGAACCTATGGGGTCACACAACAAAGGAATTGATCTGGAATAAGCAATTGGGCTTATGAAATCTCAATTAGGTTTAGAGAAACTCTATTGGGTTCAGGATAACTTTGCTAGCATATAATTGGACTCAATTTTTTCTTTACATTTGAATTTCTTATTTGATAAGATTAATTTAAATTAATTATCTGCTAATAATCTAAATGAATTAGATTCATTGGGCTCCAATTATTGGGTGCCTAAGGTTTTGGATCAAATGAATTAAGAGTTCAAGTCCTTAATTAATTTCCTTGATAGTTTTCATTGGGCACCACTTGATTTGATCAAGTTGGGCGTGTCCACCTATTAGAGGGCATGTGGAACCATTATGGAATGTCCCATGGATGCAAAGTGGCATGTGTTTTTGTGGGTACAAAGGCTCCAATAGTTGGCACTTAATGGATTTCCTAAAGGGAGTCAAATAATTAAAGGAATAAAGATTCCTAATACAAGTAGGAGTTGTATTAAGTGGTTGTTTAGTTTTGAATAGGATTCAAACCTTATACTTATTTAAAGGGGCCTTCTCTAAGGTCTCTAGGCACTTCAACCAGCAGCCCCACACCCCCTCTTAGAGAGACCATACCCCCTTTTCTCTTCTCCCTCTCTTCTCCCTTGGAGTTCTAATGTCCACCATATTGGATGTCCTTCATCCTTTACGCCCAAAGGGGTTTGGGCATTCCTCTTGTTTATTGGTTTCGACTCCCTAGTTGCTTCATAATATAGGAAAGAAAAAGCAAGAGAAGAAGAGAAAAAAAAAGATCAAGGAAAGGATCAAAGAGTTGATCGTGATTCAGGCTTCATTCAGATTCGCAAGCTATTTATTTTAGAAAAAAAATCAATATAAAAGATAGTTTTTCAGGCTAATCCTAAGTGGATACTCATAGAGGTCAGGTACTTACACGGCTAAGAGAAAGTCTCTTCTCTTTTAGATCCAGATTTTAAAAAAAAATTACGAAATATGTACATGATTCGATCACATTTCAATTTCAGCATATGTTCAATTTCAGCATATGAAGTAGATCCTAGTGGTTTATATTTTATGCATGCATGATGTAGATTAAAAGATATTTTAATCTTTTATTCCACTATGATATTTAGAAAAAAAAAATTTAAAACATACATGCATGCCCCTACACATTGAAATTCCAACACATCTCACCTGTATGCCGTACCTGTGTCACCACACTCCTTAGTTAAGAGGACAACCAACCTTATGATGCACAACGACCTCTACTTAATAAACATCATCATCTTATAATAACATATCATTAGGTCACGAACATATTTCAGAACTATATGATAAATCATCTCTTTATCGTTCACTAACATAGTTTTAAGGACTTCATCACAACATAAGAGTTCTACAAGGTAGATGTAACTGTGATGAAAAATATCAGAATAATTTTTATTCAATAATCACTAAGTCATAAACAAAGAAGAACTCAATCATCATACAATTGATTTTAAGATATAATTCCCAACAACTCCCACTTGGACTAAAGCCAATCGGGGCAGTATCTTATACCCATCTTCCATTTGATGTCATCGAACTCTTTGATCCTGAGAGCTTTAGTGAAGGGGTCAGCTAGATTTTTTATTCTATCGATCTTTTGAAGCTCGACATCATCTTGATTCACGATCTCTCATACTAGGTGATAGCGGTGCAGAATATATTGCAACATCTGATGTAGTATTGTATTCTATTTTGCATACAAAATCGGCAACAGTATGTTGCTTGAAACTCTTCCAGCAAACAGCTTCTCCATTCAAGATAAATATGTAGCCCGACATGCTTCTGTAGTCATCATAATTTGACTAAAAGTTAAAATCAGTATATCCCACAAGTTTCAGATCAGTGTCTCCATGGATAAGCTATTGATCTTTAGTATTTTTCAAATATTTAAGAATCAATTTCACAATCTTTCAATACTTCTCACCTGGATCAGACTGATATCTACTCACTACTCCTAGTGAATAGGTCACATCCGACCTCGCATATGTCATAGCGTACATGATAGATCCTATTATCGAAATATATGGTATTCTACTCATATGCTCTCTCTCCTCAGGAGTTTTCAAACAATCTTTCTTGAAGAGAGTAATTCCATGGCCTATTGGAAGATAGTCTTTTTTGAAATTATCCATATTAAACCTCTTCAATATGGTATCGATTTACGTAGATTGGGACAATCTAAGAAATATTCTAGATCTATCCCTATAGATCTTTATCCCTAGGATGTAGGATGCTTCTTCCAAGTCCTTCATGGAGAACTGTGATGATAACCATAGCTTCACACTCTGCAAAGTCGGGATGCTATTTTCAAGTAACAGTATGTCATCCACATACAGTACAAAGAAGATGACTACAGAATCGGTAGCCCACTTGTAGATGCAAAGTTCTTCTTCATTCCTAACGAAGTCATATATTTTGATTACCTTATCAAAATGTATGTTCTAACTCCTAAACACCTGCTTAAGTCCATAAATAGACCTATTCAGCTTGCACACTTTTGACTCATCTGTGGATGTGAATTCTTCCAGCTATATCATATACACTTCTTCTTCCAGCTCTCTATTAAGAAAAGTAGTTTTGACATTCATTTGTCAGATCTTATAATCTAAGTGTGCAGCGATAGTAAGTATAATCTGGTTGGAATTGAGCATTGCCATAGGAGAGAATGTCTCATCATAGTCAATACCATAATGTTGATGGTAACTCTTGGCAATAAGACGTGCTTTATAGGTCTCTACCTTCTCATCCGTTCTTCTTTTTCTTTTGAAAATCTATTTACACCATATGGGTTTTATCCCTTCAGGTGGATCAACTAGTGTACAAACATCATTAATCTCCATGGACTCCATCTTAGACTTTATGGCTTCAAGCTATTTCTAAGAGTCGGATCTTTGCATGGCCTCCATATAGATGATTGGATCCTCATCGTTCTCATCAAGTTTGATGGGGTCACCATTCTGGACTAAAAAATTTTAGTATCTGTCTAATTGACGTGGTACTCTACCGGATCTCCTTAATGGCATCTCTACTGGCTCTGGATTTGATTCTCTAATTAAATCTAATTCTGTGTATGTCAGTCCTTCACTTCTTGAACTTCATCAAGTTCAATTTTACAAGCATTAGCTCCTTCATTAAGAAACTTTTTTCTAAAAAGACTGTCCTGCTGCTGACAAATATTTTTTGCTCTGCAGTGAGGTAAAAGTATTACCTTTTAGTTTCCTTAGGGTATCTTACAAATAAGTATTTATCGAATTTAGGTCCAAGTTTATATGTCTTTAAATGCTTGACATAAGCTGGATACCCCAAAACCTAAGGTGTGAGAGCATCGATTTATGCCCAGTCCAATCTCATATAGAGTTTTATCAACAACTTACTCGATATCTTATTCAAAATGTAGCAGACAGTGTCTAGAGCATATCCCCAAAAGAAGATTGGTAGACTCGCAAAGCCCATTGTGGATCGGACCATATCTAACTAGATTCGATTCTTCCTTTTAGATACCCCATTATGTTGTGGTGTTCTAGAAGGGATCCATTGTGAGAGAATCTCATTCTCTTCTAGATATGTCAGAAAGTCACTGGTGAGGTATTTATATCCTCGATCTGAGCGAAGGATCTTAATACTCTTTCTAATTTATTTTTCTACTTCAGCACGAAATCGTTTGAACACTTCAAATGATTGTGACTTATGCTTCATAAGATAGATATACCCATACCTCGATAGATCATCTGTAAACATAATGAAGTAGTAATATCCTTCTCTGACACTTATGTTCATAGGTCCGCATATATCAGTATGTATTAGATCTAAGATATCATTGGCTCTTTCACCTTTTTCCTTAAAAGGTAACTTAGTCATTTATCAAGTAGACAGGATTCGCAAGTAGACAATGATTTACAATCATCTATCTCAAGAATACGTTCCTTGATCAACCTGTCAATCCTACTATTATTCACATGACCAAGCCTACAATGTCGAAGGTAGAATTCACTGACATTATCCAACTTAGGATATTTACTAGATGTGTACATTATACTAATAGGCCGTGATATTATGTATATGTCATATTTTAATTGTCCAAGCATAATTACAGTATCATTTATAATGATATCATAAAATCATCCTTTATTATAAATTTGAAATCAAGTTTGGCCAAAAGGCCTATAGAGATAACATTCAACAGAAAGGAGGGACAATAATGACAATTATCTAACATGAACTGTTAAATGTGTACCTAGAAGCCAATCTTGGCTGACACATACCTTTCTCTAGGACATATTTTGTACTTGATGGGTAATTTTTATAATCAATCATGTCATATGTGTCTATGATTTATCTTAGAAATTAACAAAGATGATTTTGTATATTCTCAAGATGTTGAGAATTTGAGACATACATCATTAGTGGTTAATTTTTAAATACTCCCGATCGAAGGATCATCACGGAGGATAGTGATCAATCCATTCAAGATCCGTGCACGGATCACCTCCCTTTAGGATAGATGAGTCTCAAGTCTGAAATGTAGAGACACTGAGATGAGAGTACAGATGGTTGTTAGAGAATACTTGCACTGAGCATGACCAATATGAGAAACCACTTGTATGTCTACTCACTCATCAGTGATTTTCTTGATGCTGTAGTGATGTGACTGGTCCTTTGACCTACGGTGTGTTGGCTATTCGCAGTGAGGCTATTTAGTTTGACTGCATGTTTCTTTGGTCTCTAGCCATTCGGATCCTTTCTGTGTATGTTGGTTATTGTATGTTCAAGTTCACTGTTTGGAGTAGGATACACCTAGATGGAATCTATCGATCTTGATAGAAAAGGAGAAATCTTATGTGATTCACAAGACTAAGTTAAAAAATCTCTGGTCAGAGTAAAAGTGAATACTGAGAAAGAGTTTCATGAATTCACAAATGAACTCGAGTCGAGCCAATCTAGCATATGACTGACGATGGGATTTAACGGGTTCTCCATGACCTCCGTCTAGTTGGAACTCACGATAGAGGATTGTATCACACGATAACTGCACCTAGAGGTTTATCTTTTCTATTCTATTGGGTTTCTACTACATGCTGCTAGGTGTCACTGATAGATCGTGAGAACTCACTAGGATCATTTTTCGATCAACGATCTTATTAAGGTGAGTTGGAATCGTTCTAACCCATCGAAAAGAATTTCGATGATACTGTGATGGAGATCATTGTATATCTCATTACTAGATCGAATAAACCTAGGGGTCACACACAAAAAGAGTATGACCTGATCAATGGCTTAGATCATATTCAAATTATCAATCAGATTGATAGTTTGAATTTTAGAAACTGCTAATTTGTAAGCGTTACAATTTTGACAGCTGCTAATTGTTAGCGTAGGGACCTAATTATAAATATTATAATTTTATTAAACTGATTAAATTATGAATTAATTTTAATTAATTTAAATTAGATTTAATTTAACTATATTTAATTTAATTTAATATTAATTAGGTTCAATTATCTAAATCAAATTTAGATTTCAAGCTTGATTGGATCAGGCTTGACAGCCTTTCAAATTCGACTCGATTTGGACTCGATTTAAATCCGATTGAGACCTAATTTGAATCAAATAAACCATGACTCATAGAGCTTAAGTTCTCTGAGACTCTCTCTAGATTTCATACAAGAAAGGAAGGGTGCATGTTGAGATGCATCCTTTTTTTTTCTTGCACGTGTGAAGAGTGGAGGGGCGCCAATAGTTGGTGCCCCATCCTTTTGGGACTCTCTCTCTTTAAGACAAAGTTCCAAATATGATTTAAATAAATGTCTTATCAAGAGAACTTTCTAATCTAATTAGACAAGGGATGTGGGATATTTTTGTGCGACGAAAACATAAGAAGAGGTGGGCATGCACTAAAAGATTTGCATGAGATATCTCACGTGATTTCTCTTTAGTGCACAACTTCTTTCCTTCCTTTTTCCATGCCATAGTTCCCTTATTTAGATAAGATCTGATCTTATCCCTTTTGGGTTATGATGGATTTCTTTGTGTGCGACAAAATTAAGAGAAAAAGTTTTATGGCATGTGCTAAGGTTATGAGGCCTTCTTTCTTACCGCATAACTTCATTCCTAATGCCTCCTTTATTTCTCCCTTCATCCATCGCCAATGCCCAGATCTGATATTGATCAGATGTAAGAGAGAAAAGAGGGAGAAGAAGAGAAAAAGAAAGGTTCTTCTTTCCTTCTCAATGATCTGATTCAGATCCCGATAGATCTGCATAAAAGAGTTCGCGCAGCGATCTTCTTCTTCGAGATCTAGAAAAAGAGACGTAGATCCAAGACTGAGGAGCGAGATCTGCAAGATGCTAGTATATCGATGATCTCGATGCTCTAATCAGACATCTTCATGTAGATGTCCGTAGAGGCCGAGCATGTGTGTGGCTATGATCGAAACCTAGGACATCCGTAGAATCCGAAGGTATGAAGATCTGATCTCTGATTTGATTTTACTAACATTTATTTTTTTCAGATTTCAGATCAAGATAGCATGTTCGTGTCAAGATTCTAACTATGATTTTAGATCAGGTCTGATATGTGTTTAAATTAAAAATATTTTAATTTATTTATTTTTACTACATAAATTTTTAAAAAAAATTTAAACTGTACGTACGAAACTATAGAGCTTTCTAAAAATGATATCAGAGCCAGGTTCTCATACGAACATGAAAATTTCTCAGATCTAAAATTTAATTTGTATAAATTAGATCTGAAGGTTAGTAAAATGATCAATATCATTCTGAAATAAGATTACTCTGATATAATCCTGTTATGCTAAACGGTTATCCTAGAATGATGAAGAACATCAATTAATGTTAGATCTAATTTTTCTATATATTGTAATGTATTATAAGATTGTTTGGATCTTAAATTATTTTAAATCTAAAATAAATCATGAATTATGTAGATCTAAATATATTAATTAGGGTTTAATTTGGATCTGGTATGATTGCTGAAAATTTTCTATATGCATAGATTCAAAATTATTGTTCATATGTTTGACATATAAAAAATAATTAGATCTAATTTTTAATTGATTACATATGTGATATGTTAGATTAATCTCTTAGTAGCTTAGTAATCGAATTGAGATAATCACCATGGCTATCCGGTCATAAAAGATGAAGGGATTAAAGTCTCTCTCTTGTCTATTCGATGGTTTTTCTTATGACGTGTAGGGCACCGACTGTGATATTTCTCATGTAATGAACAGCGAACGAAAAATTATATGTACTGATATTTTAGATTTAAATTAGATTATGCATATATTTTTATGTATTTTAGATCGTTAAATATTATATATGATATATTGTTTTGATACACGATCTAAAACTTAATTTCTACAAAATCTAGATCCAAAATCTTAAGTTCTGTTTGCATGAAATCTTGAAATTGTGACTGGCATGCCTGTGGAGTCGACTCAATTCTCAATTGGGTTGACTCGAGTGCTTGATGAGTTGACTTATTTTGTTAGAGTTAACTCAAGACCCTGGCAGGTTGACTCATTTGCTTATGAGCCGACTCAATTATGCAGACTACGTCTATAGGTTTCTATTTGTCTTAGTGTTGTGTCGACTTACTATGACAAGTCAATTCTTGTACCAGGATGAGTCGACTCAATTTTGCAGACAATCAAATTATATGAGATATAATAAAAATTATTTAGATCAAAAATTATTTTGAGATCTAAACTTAAATCCATGTACATAATGCACTTAAGTGAGAATTAAGATGCAAAATTATAAGATCTAAAATTATGAATTTAAGATCTAAAATTTAATGCATAAAATATGGCTTTGAGTATGGGTTGAACAAATTAGGTTTAGAGATTAAACTATAACTAGGATCATTGATTAGATCAGGTTAGAATCCTTTTCGATTTTGAGCAGCTGATCAAACTTAATCAAGAGTTGGTTGGGATTAGGTCAAAGGGGCTCAAATTGAATTTAGTTGTAGTTGGTCAAATTGATTCACATGTGATGTGAATTGATTAAGTCAAGATGAATTTGGCTCAGTGGTTCGAGCCCGGATCTATAGGTTAACCTAATTGATTCTAATCAACCAATTTGGTATCTAAGACAAGTCTTAGATGGTGGTTCTTTAATTGTTTCATTGTCTAACATGACCAATTCATTGATGTTAAGAAAAGCAACGGGAGGACCCCCACTCATCTTCACTTATCTTGCCATCTTGGAGGTCATGTATTGTATTAGGTTATTTGTTGACCCAAGTTCACCCATGTCGACTAGATTGGTCAGATATAAAATGTACTGATCCAAATAAGATTAGTCATTACATTAGATGTATGTGACTAATTAGAAGAGACCTGAACCTAAATATCCTCACAAATATTAAGTCTGCTGGTCTCCACCATTGTAGAGATGTGGGTGCCTTTTCTGGTATTGATCATTCTCGACTAGTTACAGTGGTTCGATTGTATCAGAAAGGTACAACCATTCTATTGACATTAGATGCCCTGAGTAAAGATGGATTTGGTCCAATAACTATTAGATAGGGACCCAATGATGGGTTTGCACTCGCTGGTGAATGGTGGGTCAGACTTAACTAAGAAATGTCCAATAACTGTTAGATGAGACCACAGGACTTAGAGACCAAGTCGCTGCAACATGTTTGGAGAGCATTTGATAAAAATTATCCATGCATTGATATACGTGTCATCAATAACTATTAAGTGAGGTACTGTACATCGATGGGATTGCAGCACCCATTAGAACCACTTATCATTTAAGATTTTGTTTCTTCACCTGAGAAGTGTGAGAGACTCAAAAAATTAGTGAGAGCTTTTTTTTATTTGTTTTTAAAGTTCTAGCATAAACTGTTATAAGTACAATCATCTAATTAAATCTTTACTCTTATGATCAATTTTTCAGCTTCCAACCCTCTAGCTTGAATCTTAGATATTAACCACTTAACCGAAATCAACTACATATTCTGGTTAAAAAATTTAAGAATAGTTCTTAGCTTTTAGAAATTAAGCTATGTTCTTGATCAGGTTAATCCAATGTCATCAGCTTTTCAATTCATAGTCAACGAGCTATACTTGACAAATGATTGGATATTGATAATTAGGTTAGGTGCTATAAATTAGACTCCATAGTTGATGAAATCCAATGTATGCATAAGGATATGTAGACTGCCAATGACATGTTGATTTATCTACAATAGTTGTGAGATGATTAGAGTCGCACAGTACATGAAATACGTGATGGCAGTTTATCCATGATCGATGATCAAAGATATTGAAAAGCTTAAAAGGCTCGATATGACCATATATAAGAAATTACTAATGGATCTGATCTTGCAATCTCGGATTCATACGGATAGTTTATAAAACTATTATATAATATTATAGCACCTTAACTGAATTGGTCAATATATTGGTAACCAAAGGATCTTGAAAAGTTTAAAGTACATACTTGGAGAACCTAAAGAAATATTTATATACTTCTGGAAGATATGTCAAATTGCTCAAATTTGATCTTATGGTTTTCTCTTTTTATTAGACTCTAGTGCATATTACGCACTTTAATATAGGGTCTAAGGAAGGAAGAGGACTGAAAGAAGGTGAAGTGACTCTTTTGAGTTGGCAATGGTGCAAAAGTTGCACTGTGGCCGTGGACACCTAACCTCAGTGAATACCGTTTGGAATTTAGTTCTTTATCATTTGTATGGTGATGCATTTGTGAACTTATTTGAGTAAATAGTGAATGCCATTGGATCTGAGAGATCCAGAACCAAATAACCTGAAGTATATAGATGGTTCTTTTGGCTAGATCATATATGAAAAGAAATGATTTGTCGATTGAAAAAATGGATCTTTGAGCTCATTGACTGTTAAATCATATCTATTCTGTAAATCATCTCTTTGAGGATTAATAATCAAGCTATCCTTTTGGGTCAAAGGATAAGGATCACTGAGATACTTATCTTAGTACACATATGATATGCATAGCCATTTGATGAGCCAGACTAGGAGGTTATCACTACTTCATCATCTTTATCAATGAGCAGTCATGGTATAGGTACATATATATGAGATACAAATTGAAAAATTTGAAAGGTTGAAGAATTAGATGTGAAGTAGAAAAGTAAATCAAAAAATTCTAAAGGTACTTCGATTAGATCGAGGATGCAATACCAAATAAAAAATTTATCGATTATCTAAAGAGAATGGCATAGTTTATGATAGAATTCTCCTTTACACCTCAGCTCAATGATGTATATATGAGGAGCAATGGTGCTATATGAGATATGGTCTGGTCCATCATGAATATCACTAATTTAATTATTATTTTTTAGGAATAAATTTAATTTTTGAAATTTAAATTAGGTTTCCTCTAAAGTTGATTTCACCACACTATATGAGATATGATATGGTGACAAGTTAAGGATAGGTCTGTAAGAGATCATTTATGGGTATCCAAAAAAGATTTGGGATGTCACTTTTTCTTCTCAGTGGTTTACAATGTGATTGTGAGCAATCATACTATTTTCTTAGAAACAGTAGGAGGATGAACTCAAAGAGAGAGTCTCTAAAGAACAATGAGTCACAGGACCTATACAACCTATTTAAAATGAGCCAGTATATATAGTACCTCCTCTACCTCATAAATCTAGTAGGATATCCCATCCTTTAAAAGGTACTAGGTATTCTTACAAAGGATTCAGAGAAAATATTTTTGAGGAAGATTGAGAACATAGAGATGATCTCGAAACCTACAACGAGTAATATTGTACATCGATCTCGAGAAATGGATGTATGGATAGCCCTACTAAATGGATATCTTTGAAAGGTATTTATTTACAATGGCCTTTAGATTTACTTCCAGTGATAGAGATCACACTGCAAAAATCTATCTATAGATTTAAGCTAAAATCTCAAAGATGAAATTATTGTGATCAAATTATTTGATTTCATCAAAAATAAGGAGGAATCATATAGTTACATAAAGATTAGTGGGAGGGTCCCATACTGACATTAGTTATGATGTGATTATATATAGAATTTTTTTATCAAAAATCTAGGTCAAACATCCTATACTTTGAAAATAAAGATCTATAGAGATAGATCCTAAAAGGATGTTTGCTTTTCACTGACATATACAAGAAGAGGAGCTGAAAGAGTTCAACATGAAACCTTAAAGAGGGATCCGTTATCTTTTTGGGCATAGGTGTATGCCATGCTATGTACTCAACTTGGTATATCTTACTGTGAAAGTCACGAGTAGATATTAGTCGAATCCAGACTGGGAGCATTGGACTGCTGTGAAAATATCCTAAGTACATGAGTAGCACTAAGGGATTATTCTTTATCTTCGAAGAAGGGTTAGAACTAAGAGTGGAAGGATACACTGATGCTGATGGTAGGATATCTACATTAGCATGTGTTCTTGAGTTATATTAGTTCGGTATATTGGAAGGATTCCAGATGATCGACCAATAGAAGCTGAATATGCTATAGATGTGTAGGATGCATTCTGGTTCTTATGATAGTTGCAGAACTGGATGTCATACTATTGGATGTTTTGAAAATATACTGCAAAGATAACGGTCTATAGCCCTTGCTAAGGAGCCAAGGTCTCACCAGAAGTCTATGCACATAGAACATGGATATACGCGATTACCTCAAGTAGAAATACATGGAGGTACAGAGAGTAAACTCCACATAAGATATGGTGGGCTCGAGTCACTTGGCCAGCTAAACACCAAAGCATGTCTTCAGAAGATGGGGCTTAGGTATATGGCAGACTGGCTTTAGTGTAAGTGGAAGTTTTGTTAGATATGTATCTTAGAAGCTAATTTTGGCTGACACATACCTTTCTCTAAGATATGTTTTATACTTGATAGACAGTCTTTATAATCAATCATGTCATATGTGTCCATGATTTATCCTAAAAATTAACAAAGATGATTTTGTATATTCTTAAGATGTTGAGAACTTAAGACATATATCATTAGTAGTTAATTTCTAAATGCTACCAATCAAAGGATCATCATGGAGGACAGTGATCAATCCATTTAAGATCGGTGCATGAATCACCTCTCTTTAGGGTAGATGAATCTCGAGTCTGTTGTATAGAGATACTGAGGTGAGAGTGCAGGTGGTTGTTAGAGAATAACTTGCACTGAGCATGACCAACATGAAAAATTACTTGATGTCTACTCACTCATCAGTGATTTTCTCGATATTGCAGTGATGTGACTGGTCCTTTGACCTGCAATATGTTGGCTATTCATAGCGAGGCTACTTAGTTTGACTGCACATTTTTTTTGTCTCTAGCCATTCGGATCTTTGCTGTGTTTGTTGGCTATTGTAGGTTTGGGTTTGCTGTTTGGAGTAGGATGCACCTAGATGGAATCTATCGATCTTGATAAAAAAGGAGAAGTCCTATATGATTCATAAGACTGAGTTTAGAAAATCTCTGGTTAGAGTAAGAGTGAATACTAGAAAAAATTTTAAGTCCTATATGATTCATAAGACTGAGTTTAGAAAATCTCTGGTTAGAGTAAGAGTGAATACTAGAAAAAATTTTTATGAGATTCATAAATGAATTTGAGTCGAGCCAATCTAGTATATGACTGATGATGTGATTTGACGGATTCTCCATGACCTCCATCTAGTCGGAACTCATGATAGAGGGATTTATCACATAATAACTACACCTAAGACTTCATCTTTTCTATTCTGCTGGGTTATCACTACATGCTACTAGGCATCACTGATAGATCGTAAGAACTCATTAGGATTATTTTTGGATCAACAATCCTTACTGAGATGAGTTAAAATCATTCTAGTCCATCGAAAAGAGTTTCGATGATACTGTGATGGAGATCATGGTATATCTCACTACTAGACAGAATAGAATCTGAGGGATCACACACAAAAGGAGCATGGCTGATCAATGGCTTGGATTATATTCGAATTATCAATCGGATTGATAGTTTGAATTTTAAAAACTACTAATTTGTAAGCGTTACAGTTTTGGCAGCTGCTAATTGTCAGCATAGGGACCTAATTATAAATATTATAATTTTATTGAGCCTAATTAAATTATAGATTAAGTTTTAATTAATTTAAATCAGATTTAATTTAATTTAATTTAATTTAATATTAATTGGGTTCAATTATTTAAATCAAATTTGGATTTCAAGCTTGATTAGATCAGGCTTGACAGCCTTTCGATTTCAACTCGATTCAAACTTGATTTGAACCCGATTGAGACCCAATTTGAACCAGATGAATCATAACTCATAGAGCTTAGATTTTTTGAGAGTCTCTCTCCAAACTTCATGCCAAAAAGGGGAGGGTGCATGTTGAGATGCATCCCTTTTTTTTTTTCTTGCACACGTGAAGAGTAGTGGGGTGCCAATAGTTGGCACCCCATCCTTCTGGGACTCTCTCTCTTTAAGACAACTATCCAAATATGATTTTAATAAATAACTTATCAAGAAGACTTTCTAATCTAATTAGAAAAGGGGCATGGGATATTTTTGTGTGACAAAAACATAGGAAGAGGTGGACGTGCGCTAAAAGATTTGTGTGAAAGATCTCACACGATTTCTCTTTGGCGCACAACTTCTTTTCTTCCTTTTTCTGTGCCATAGTTCTCTTATTTAGATAAGATCTGATCTTATCCCTTTTAGGGCATGAGGGATTTCTTTGTGTGCGACAAAATTAAGAGAAAAAATTTTGTGGCGTGTGCTAAGGTTATGAGGCCTTCTTTCTTACTGCATAACTTCCTTCCCAACTTCTCCTTTCTTTCTCCCTTTCATCTATCCCGAATGCCATATTTGATATTGATCAAATGTAAGAGAGAAAAGAGAGAGAAGAAGAGAAGAAGAAAGATTCTTCTTCCCTTCTTTGTGATATGGTTTAGATCCCGACGGATCTACGCGAAAGAGTTCATGCAGTGATCTTCTTCTTCGAGATCTAGAAGAAGAGATATAGATCCAAGACTGAGGAGTGAGATTTGTAAGGTGCTAGCACACGATGATCTTGATACTCTGATCAAATGTCTCCATATGGATACCAGTAGAGGTCAAGTATGTGCGCGGCTATGATCGGAACCCAAGACATCCATAAGATCTGAAGGTATGAAGATCTGATCTCCGATTTGATTTTGCTAACGTTCATTTTTTTTCAGATTTTAGATCAAGGTAGCATATTCATATCAAGATCCTAGCTATAATTTTTAAATCAGATCTAATACATGTTTAAATTAAAAATATTTTAATTTATTTATTTTTGCTACATAAACTTTTGAAAAAAATTTTAAACTATACGTACGAAATCATAGAGCTTTCTAACAGATATTACTGGACTCGAAGACAAACTACAAAATTTTCAAGGCCAGAACTAGAACAAGACTTCTATCTCCAATATTAAGAAACTACTCATCCTCTCGAAACTTCCTACTTATCTGTAGTCCCTACAACGAATTGGATATATTAATCGAATTTTCGATATCCAATACTCAGGTAGTAGTATGACAAACAGAAAAATTACAAGAAGTTATCATATAAGTACCTTGTGAAGCAATATTTCCTTCTTTCTCTTGTCTTAGGCTTGTTTGGGTCAACGGTGGCTATGTAAGCAGGACAATTCCTGTTCCAATGATCCAGCTTCTTACAGAATAAGTATTTTGCCTGGCTCTTGTTAACTTTTAACGATTTGTTCTGCTTAAGATCGACGACATAAAATTTCTGTATCTTTTTCTTCTTTTCTCTCCTAGAGGATCGACGACTTGCTGATGAGTCTCCTACTAAATTCACCAGCTCCTTCTGTAGCTGATGATCCTTCTCAAAAATCTACAGTAATTTTAGTAAACAATGGTAGTTCACTATAGACTCCGTCATTTTATAATGACTGAGAAAGAATAGGTAGGATTTGGATAGCGAATTGAGAATAGCATCCTTGACTAACTGTTCATGCAACAGAAAGTCAAGTTTGCTAAGGCATTCAATCTACTCAATCATGTACAGTATATGATCGGTGATTGAAATCTTCTCTCACATACGGACATTGAATACTGTGCATGAGATTTTGTATCTCTCCATATCCTCAGGGGTGCCGAAGGACTCATTCAATATTTGAATGATCTCCTTAGGCTGTGCATCTTCGAACTTATGGCTAAGCTCATCGTTTATAGCTGCCGTCATCATACAATGCACAGTCATTCAATCATTGAGCCACTTCATGTAAGTATCTTTCACGGTACGAGAAGCATTGGCAGTAGGTTCTTCAGGAGCCTCATCCATAAGGACATACAGAATCCTCTTATGCTCCAAGACGATCTTCAACTTTCGATACTAGCTATCGAAATTGGGTCTGATGAGCTTGTCGCTGTCCAAAAGCATACGGAGGGATAATGTGTTGGCCATAACTAAAAGAAAAAGCAAAAACCTATTAGTATATGAATTACTTTTTAATCCTAAAGACATGGATTTTAGTCTAAAGATTCTGTCACTATTTTAATGAATTGGTAGCCTCTACCTCTAACTTAAAAAATTACATTAATTTCTTAGCGGGTACTAGAATCCACACAGACTATATTCGGATCCGATTGTGACTTGACTAACTCTAATGCATCCATGGATAGATTCATAATCAATTATTTCTCCAAACAACTTCTAGCAATTAGATTTTACCCCAGACATCTCTTCAGCAGGCGTGTAGCACCTCAACTGAAAATCTCAATAGATCCAACTATTAACATGACAACACCAAGTGCATCCAACAAACGGATGTCCAGGCTCGAGTGTGGCTCGACCAACCTAAGCATTGATCTGAAAGTACATCATGATGGTCATATGATGGATGATAATTTTAATATATAATAGACACCAGACATGTGGCACCTCTAATGTCTATTTGAAATATTAGACTCATTATCACGTACCTTAATAGGAGGTGATAAACAAGTTATCCCATAATTGTATCGTTTTATAGACCTAATAATTTAGAGGATTTGATTTTATTGATATGAGAATAAGAGAAGAAGATGACCTGCAAGTTGTAAATCCTCCCACTGACTTCACCAAGTCATGTAGAAGATTAGACACAAGCTGGTCTGAAGACACCTAAATCAGTCACACTAATTAACCTTGATGTCATGGGTCAGCTTGAATCAAATAGTGACCTAATCAAAATATAATCTACTATGTCGACCAGGTAAGTGAGATCAGTAGGAGGGATGTGCCATTAACTCATCGTAGACACATCTAGGTGAGTAGCTCTCAATTAAAAATTACTTGATCGAATCTGCCAAACTTACCTTAGACACCAACTGGCTAATTAGTTTCGATTTGATCTACCAGAAGATTCAGGCTCAACTATAGAGCCATGATCATATCCATTTATTAGGGTTAAATACATAGACTTGATCAAACTTCAACTATTGAGATTGATTTAGAGAAACTCTAACCTAATCTAATTCAACACTTGATTAGATTTAACCAATTTCTCTACTTGGTCTAAATATTTTTCTAACCCTAGGTCTAACCCATTAGAAGGATCTGATTTATGCTAATCCTTTGTCCATTGATTTATGTGGTGTCTTAATGATTTTCAATTTTCAAATCTAGATCATTCAAACTTAATTCATAATTAAATATGTGAAACGTATATTTCAGTTTGTAAAACTAGTCTGCCAGGATTTTAGGTGAAGCATATTATATAATTTATGAAAATAAATTTTTATAATATATTTAATAATTAAATATGCATAGGTATGATCCAAATTTCATACATACATCTTATGCATCATGATAACTTTTAGATCAATACCGATTACATCTTATGTAACATGCTATTCTGATTTAAAATAATTTTATATCTGAATTTATCTTATTATAATGAATCATAAATTATTTTAAATCTAATCTAAATATATTTATGATCAAAATAATTCATAAGAATCTGTTCGCTTTTCTTCTTCATAAAATCGGATCACAATGATACCCCTACACATCATAAGAGAATCCGTCGAATAAGTAAAAGAGAGATTAATCTCTTTGATCTCTTATGATCGGATGGTCTGGTGATTCCATCAATCAAAGTACTAGGCTATTAAGATTTAAAATTTAATTTCATATGTAATTACATTAATATATAATTTTTGATAAAATAATTTATGTTATGAATATGTCTTTGATCTTATCAAT
Source organism: Elaeis guineensis (assembly GCF_000442705.2). Taxonomy (NCBI): domain Eukaryota; kingdom Viridiplantae; phylum Streptophyta; class Magnoliopsida; order Arecales; family Arecaceae; genus Elaeis; species Elaeis guineensis. The sequence continues at coordinate 119,138,329 of NC_025996.2, read as the reverse complement.
CATATTCTTCATCTAATCTAATTAGATTTGATGCATCATATACATCATATCAGATCTGAAGCACATCTTATACTGATTATAACATATCAATTTCAGATTTAATATCATATAAAAAATTAATTAGATGTAAATATGAGTGTATAAGGATTAAATTTCTGGTTAAATCTATTTTGGTGTAGTACTGAATTTCACTAGAGTTCAGATCTAAATATCTATCAAAATAGATCCAATTTAGATCTAAAATAAGTCTCACTTCTTAATAAAAATAATAATATTAAAATTTTATTAAAATAAATTTAAAATAAATTTTAATTCACATTATTATTCTATCAAAAATTCAGCAACAGCAAAATTCTGTTATAACAAACTTATAACAATCTTAATCAACCATAGTTTAGGATCATCTAATCGAATCAAAATCAAATTAATAATTTTATTTAAATAAATTTAAATTAGATTTAATATATAGTATAAAATTTTAATTATATATACTATATAAATAATCTAAAAAAATTCAGTTATGCATGCATGTATCAAAAGCCAGCTCTGATACTAATTGAAGAGAAGGAAAACTATTTCTCTTCGGATAGCCCAGGTTGCATCTAAAAATTTTCTACAAATCTATATGAATAAAGATCAAATCTTTATCTGGATAGTAGTAGAATAGAAGATCAAATCTCAAAAATCTAGAATCAACCTTCACAGAGGTTTGGAAGTGCAGATCCTCTATTTCGTATGTACGTCAGACAACACAGGAAAGCGAGATGAACTCTGATCAAATCACCTTCGCAACCCAACCAAATAAGAGAGGAGAGGTGCTGGTGTGACACCTCACACCAGCAAGGAAGATGCCCAAGATGGGTCCTACGGCAAGGAGAAAGGGGCGGCCACAAGGGAGATGCCAAGGGAGAAAGAAGGGCTTCTCTCTTCTCACGTCTCTCTCTCTCTTTTTCTCTCTTCTGTCAATCTGATTTGTTTGCTATTTGATTTTTATACATCTATAAGTAGAGCCCCTCTCTATTTATAGATAATTTTTATGATCTAATAAGTATAGAACTTCTAATTCAAACAAACTTTGAATCAGTCTAATACTCATGAAAGAAGAACTCCTACATGATATAGAATTGGAACCACACAAAGTGCCCACAATGCACCTATTCCCACACCCATATGGGATGCCCACAACCAGCACCTTTCTAGGTGTTGGTCGGTCCAAGGGAGGGGGGAATCCTAGTGCAAGTAAGATTCCTCATATCTCATCCAATAAGGATCCGATTCGAATCCAATTCGAAGCTGGTTCGAAATAATTTTGAAAGACTGTCAATCCTAAACTCTTTAAGACTTTTGTACCAAGTCTAACTTAAAATTTTTGGACCCAATTAAGTTTAATTAATTTAGATCTGATCTAAAATTAATTAGCACTTAAATCTAATCTCTCATATGCTTTATAGATCATAGATTATAAACTGTTTATCTTTGGGATTGAACCTGAACCTCATGTGTAGTGCTAGCTAGACATAGTCAACTCTTCAATCCTGTTTGATCCATAACTTAATTCTCAATCAAGTTAGTTTATATGTTCAATCAAGTCAAGTACTTCTAAATTGGACATAAAAACATAGGTCAATTCTTTCCTATGGTGTCTGACTTGTGTGCATGACTCCATAAGTTTAAATACTAAGCCGGTAGCATAGAAACCAATTCCTGTACTAATCGAGATACCATCTAGCAATGATTTTCGACATCCAGATAGGTTGAATTATTGCAAAAAAATATTTCAGAATCTATGCATATGGTATCGCATAATTCATCCTTTTATCCTGAATGCTCTTGGATGGTCTCTGGTTAACTGTCAACTGAGATTACTTCATCCACATTATATTTCAACCTTTTAAATCAATCTCATAGATTATCTTGATCAAGATTTTACTAAATTAAAATATAGCGATACATCAGCTCCAATAATTTGGAGGGATCAATTCCATCCTGATTCATACACAAACTTTGCAAGTACTTGACTGTACCCAGTAGCTTTCCATCACTTCATTAGAAATTCAGATAGTCTAACACCAAAGCATAGTAAGCTATTTAAAAGTCACTATGGTGATTTTAGTTCTGAGGGACACTTATAACCATACACTTCGTGAGCAGCTCTTGATAGTAGAATGCTCAGCAGGTGAGTTACTTATTCCATGACGATGTACTCCTACATCTCACTTGTATGCCATACCAGTGTCACCATATTCTTTGGTTAAGAGAACAACCAATCTATATGGTGCTCAACGACCTTCACTCGATAAACATCATCATCCTGTAATAACGTATCATTTGATTGCAAATATTTTTAAGAACTATATGATAAATTCTCTTTTTATTATTCACTAACATAGTTCTAAGGACTTCATCACAATGCAAGAGTTATACAAAGAAAATGTAACTTTGTGATGAAAAATATCAGAATAACTTTTATTCAATAATCAATAACTCATATACAAAGAGGAACTCAATCATCACACGATTAGTTTTAGGATATAATTCTCAATATAAACCTATGAGGTCATATACATTAGAAGATTCGGTCAGATTTGATGGCTGAAGAGTCCAATTGGATTGTGACTTTCGTGAAGAGTCTCACTAGGACTGAGATTGTGGAAGAGAGTTCCATTGGACTGGGACTCTATTATTAATGGAGAATTAATTAGCAATTAGATTACTAATTGACTCAATTTGATTGAGCAAAGAGCTTTAGATCAAGTCTAATTGAATTAGATTCAGTTTGACTTAGTTTGAATTTGATTTGATCAAGCTTAATTGCAAAAAAAATTTAATTCTAATTTGATCAGAACTTGAGCTCAGCTAATTCCTAAGTTGAGTTAACCAGTCTGTTTGATGAGTTATCAATGAACTGATTTAGAAATTTATTGAGATGATTAATCTCCTAATTAGATTAGATTCATTTCTATCATTGGGTTCGAATTAGATTTGATTTAGTTTAGAATTAATTCGAAAATGAAGAGTCCAAACCAACAGGGACTCTATCTCTTTATCCTTGCGCCACCCTTGGTCCCACCTCTTATTCTCAATGCCAAATTGGATTTGGCTTAAGATTTTTGGTGTGATGGGATAAGGCTCAATGAGAGTGGGCGGCAAAGCATGATGAGTCATGATCCTATCTTCTGCCTAGTTTGAATGCGATTCGAATTAGAGATAAGGAGATAAGAAGGAAAAAGATTTTTCAAGTTTGGAAAGAAGGGTGGCACCTATTTATTTTTTTCTAAATTTCTTTGAAGAGTTTTTGAGCATGTGAGACACCTGATCTCCTTCATCATGCTATCAGCCAATCTTGAAAATTTTGGGATGCCAAATTGGTGGTTGGCGTGGTGGATATTGGCGCCCTCCCTTTGACCCAAAACCCTAAGTCCTTATTATAAAAAGGGGGCTCTAATAGTGGACACCCCATATGAGTTCCTTTGCTGGTTTTATTTTTTCTCCAGAGCTTTTTCTCTTCTCCTCTTCCTCCTCCAAATCTTTTCTTCCTTTGGAGTGTCCAAGAGATCAAAAGAAAAAGAAGAGTTCAGCTCTTGAAGATCCTTACAAGCTAGCACTTCCAAAGAGCCTGATCTGCACTGATCTTCATGTGGACATTCTGTAGAGACCAGCATCTTCATACGGCTGTGAGCAGCTTGAAGGAGCATCTATCCAAGTATTGGACCAGAAAAGATCAGCAACTTATAGTTCGGTTATGGTTCTTGAACTTACTTGATTATTTTTGATAGATCTAACGGTTAGATGTAGATTACAGCATTGATTAGATCGATGTAGTTTTTTATTTTTAGATCTTAAAGTGCATGTTAAATCATATTATAGGTCTTGACATGGTAGTATAGATTATATCTTATGCATGTAAATTAGGTTAACTTGTTTAATCTAATAGATTTACTGTGTAAAAATTTTAAAATTGCATGCATAGCACTGCCTACTTTTTCTTCATAACCCCCGTTCCTTCCCTCTGTGGCCCCATCCCGTCACCATCCCCTCCTGTTTCCTCCCTCGGCCCCAGTGAACCCGAGCCCCTGTGGCTCTGCAAGAACACCGATGACCGCCCCTCCCCTCCCCCGGCTCCGGCACCACCAACCCTGCCCCACCTCACCACTGTCTGCGCCGCATCCGGCTCTATGCGATCACTAAACTCCCTCCCCTACCCCGCGGCTCTGACGCCACCAACCCTCTCCCCTCCCCTTCGCGGCCCTGTCCCATCGCTGTCCCCTCCTATTCCCTAAAAAGCCTAGATCCTCGGCCACCGCCTCTCTTTCGGCCAATTTCCTTTTCTTCGATACTTTGGATTTTCGCTTTCGATGGGTCGAGCGGCCATCCTTGCCGCCATTCAAGAGGAAGGGATCGGAGACCGGCTGGAGAGAGAGGCTGTCGTCATCATCGGAGCTGTCGCTGGCGAGAAGGTCGAAGGACACATCCCGTCCATCGGATCTGATGGACATAGGTAGAGGAATCTGGTGGAATTCGATTGAAAGGAGAAGAGCTCGAGAAGCTTCGAAGAAAAAAAAATTAGGAGGGAGGAAGGTGATGGTGCCTCAGGGAGATCGGAAGGGCGGGCTGATGTCAGTGATGATGGGGAGGAAGGTGATGGTGGAGAATGGCGGGAGGTGGCGGCGAGGAGAGCGGGGAAGAGATGGGAAAAAAAAAGTCAGAAGGGGTTGGGAAGCTCCGTAAGAAAAAAAAAATATGTACGGAGAAATTGGAGTTTGATACATGATGTGTTGGAAGAGTTTTGGCTACTCCTATATATATATATATATATATATATATATATATATATATATATAATGTGACTGGAATCAAAGAATCAACTTAAGCTTTCTTTCCTAATATAGCGTAGTAATTTAAGCTTCAATTAAGGTTAATTAAACCTTAAAATCAAGAGCTTTCTTTTTCAACGGTCGGAGTTCTCTGGTCTGCTGTTCCAGTGCAACAGGTTAAAAAAGAAAAGGGTAAGGTGGTCCAGGGAGGGACAGCCGGCAGGCGAAGAATTTTCAATAGATTGCAACGTGTGATTCGTGGAAGATGTGACACGTGCAATGTTCGTAGTTGAGTTACCTTATCCGCGTGACCACGTGACTCTGAGCTAAGACCGGGTTCCGGTTTGTTTGGACCAATACGGTCCAAATGGGTTGACTTAGATCTTTGTGGTCTGGTCTAGGTCGGTTCTTTTATATTTAGCGACTAAAAACAGGGAAAAAAATATGGAAAGTTGTCAAGCTGACATTGATGTTGTGCTTAGAATTGCTTAAGTATGTTACCAAATCCTGAAATCTTGAACTATGGTAATAGCTACATTGACATCTTGGATCTTTGACAAGATGAAAATTTTCGGGTTTAAAAATTTAGGTTTAAGGTAGTTCATCACTGCATGTACATTCTATGGGCTGCGGAGATATCTATGGAAGAGTTATTGAGTATGTTTGTGGCAATAAAATTATATCTCAGTAGTCTGTGCTATTAGGGGGTGTTTGGTTGCTGGTGATCTACTAGCCAGCCAAACATATGTCCACAAAAAGCAAGCGTTGGTTTTATTCTGTCAATGCCTCCAACAGCCACTTAACCTCGTTAATTTAATTTATGCAGGAAATGAAGGTAACCATCACATCTCTCTTTTCTCTGTCTTTACTTTCACTTTTTCCACAACTTTTCCCACTAGCCCTTGGAATGCCAATAAAACAGTGGATAACTTTGATTGGTGGTTAGCTGATTATAGGTGTTTACCAAATGATTAGATCTATCTACAACCCTAGTTAGCTATTCAGCATCCAAACATCGCCTTAGATAAATTAAATGTTATGCATAATTGATATAATGGTATTAGATAATGGACACAATAATCTTTATTTTATATTTTTATTATCTCCATCTCCTATTGATGTTAATGAAATTAAATTAATATATTTGAATGTGGAGGACTTTGTGAGATCCTAATGTCACTGTTTGATATCTAATAACAAAGTTTGCATATTTTAGTACCATTCAGTTTAAAAATTAGTTTCTAAATTTTTAGCTTAGAAATATTGCATTGTAAGCGTTGGGTTGATCAAGTCTCAACTGATGAGTACCATTTGCCTATGCCATGATGACTTTAGCTGAACCATGGATCTTGCATTTCGGACTTTGGAATAAAAAAAGTTGGATTTTTTTTCTGCATCATGTTCCTATGAACTTTAAACCGTTGAATTTTTGCATTGAGCAATATGATTTTTTCCTTGCATATTAATTTTGAACATCATCCAATATAAATTTCATTTGTAGGATAGGGAGGATGCCGAGTGATGCTCGTCGTTACAGCACCATAGATAAAATTAAACCGACCCTACTATTGGTTAGAATAGCAGTGAGTCGGGTGCCAACTTCCCCAGAAATTGTAGGCTAACTTACTCCAATTTTAATTAAACACAGAATTTTAGATTAAACTTTAAGACAGAAATTTTAGCAAGTAAATTAAAGAAAATTCAGCAAGTAAAACTTCAAATCTAGCAAATTAGAATAAAAGAAAGCAAGTACTAATTAATTAGAGGTTTAAGAATCAGTTAAAGGCATTTTAGTTGTCGAATCTATCTTTAATATGGTTGTGGTAATTCTTTTTAATGCAAGAATTTAAATTTTAAGAATTTAGTTATGACTATAATTTATTTTCTTAGAACATGAATCGTATCTTTCGATTACGACCTATCTTTATAGAATCGTAAGTTATTCAATATTTAATTTTTAAAATTCAAAACATGACTTTCAATGATTTCTCTCTCACATAAACTATTAAGTTGAGTACAGATCGTATCTCTCAATCACAATCTGTCCCAATAATTATAATCTATTTAGATAATAATCAATAGCAAGCATGTTAATACAAAAATCTCAATAAAATTTTATTAAAACTGAACAAGAGAACGTGTTATTCATTACATAAAAAAAAAAATTAGAAAAGATAAAAAAAATTACAACCCATGCTAAAAGATTTCTTCTACTTCCACAAAACTCAATCATTTAGCCGCACATGCTTGAGGATTGCTTCAACTTGAATCTTAGCATGGAGATGGAGGTTTTGTGAAGGAAGGTAAGATGGAAGGCATGAATAGATTTTGGATGGCAAGAGAGAGGAAGAAAGGATGATGTGGAGGTGGAAAAAAAACTAGGACTAGAATTTTAGAATAGAGAAAGAGAGGGTGGTGTGTATAGGGTTTAGGTGTGGAGTATGGGAGGTTATAAATGACTGATTTGTGTGGAGGTGAAAAATGGTGGTAGCCGAATGAAAGGATAAAATATTTGATGTCTTTTTCTCATGGCATTCTTTTTAAAAAGTACTCATACCACGCATTTAACATCGCATTCACTTCACATCATCAACGATCCATTGCATTTGCCTCCGCATTCCAGCTTCTCGCGCTTGTTTCCACATTTGAACTGCTTGCTGTGTTCATACCTCAGGCCCGTACACCAGCTGTTCGTGTACACAACCGTGTGCATGTTTCATCCCAACCGTGTTCATTTTCTTTCGCGCTCGACTTCCTATGTCCCATGTACAAGCCGCATCAAAATACTGCAGGGCCCACAATGCATGCCAGCCCTCTCAAAACCGTTGCATCCATTCATTCGCCGCTCCCAGCTCAAGACGACGGGCCGCACTCAATTTACGCTCGCTCGCCCACTTTGATGTGCAATAGAAGCCCGCCAAAATGCCCAATTTGAACCATGCTTGTTTTCTTTATGCAATTAATGCACAGCATAAAGCCATGGGTCTCTTCCTCATATTTAAATGATCATAAAATTGGACCATACGATAGATTTTTGTACACCACATGAAAACCTTTGTGAGCCTACCATGATCCATATAGAAAATAATTTATTTTTTTATATTCATTAGATCTTTGTCATGCATACATATATCTTTGCATGTCGTGCATCCGATAAACTTAAATTTGGACTCGAGCTTCATCTATATGTATTGGAAGACCGTTGCATATTATTTTACAATTAAATCTTTATAATTAATTATTCTTAAAAAAGAGTATAAAAAGAATCAAATACTAAATAATAAAAATTAAATATAAAAATTTTAATACTTTTTATATCGCATTTAATGAACTGATCATATCTCCCAACTTAAACTTTGCTCATCCTCGAGTAAAATAGATAAATCAGTAGTGGGTACCGACTCGGTCTTGAATTAAAAGTTAGTTTATGTATTCTTAAAGGCAGCTGATACTCGACCAGACTATTGAAGAGGTACATCATCGAATTATTAATTCAACCCAGTTAGTGGTTGAGTGTTAGCCATAAAAAATTTTAGAGATCTTATTTTACCAACTCCTCACTTTATTTTTTAGGTCTTCTAACTAGATGTGAGCTGGGTTTATTGTCTTCTTGCAATTTAGTCTCCCTTATTATCTACTACTATTTTTTTTCTTTTTCTCTTTTTTTTTTAAAACCTTTGTAACCGATTTCTTGCATCTTCATCTTTTGACGTGAACCACAACGCTTACTTAGGCAAAGAAGCTCGATTACTCAATGAAATGCTGCTAAACCCCTTTTTTTTTAGCAAATTTAAGGAAAACTTTTGCATACCTCAATCTTTCTACCTAAACCCCATGAAGCATATTCTTCATTGAGATTAGTAAGAAGAGGGTTCTGGAATTACTTTTAAAATTTGGTCTGGACTAAATCCTATCATTCATGGGATTTTTTTAATAATTATTCCTCAGCATCTCTAAAATTATCTAGACCATTAATCATTGATTAGGATGTCTAATTAACTTTTTAATCAAAATAAAGTTTGGGTACATAAAGCTAATTATTTCTAATTATACTTGAGGACTCACTAAAGTTAAAGTTAGTTATTCTCCCCCAACTTAATTTCTATTATCAAAAGAAAAGCTTAATGAAAAATTTAACATAGAAGGAAACCACCTGATGTGTCCTTGCTGTAGGTCTTTCTTCAATTGGTTGATGTTGATGATCTTCTCTCCTCAGTTTATTAAATTTCTACAAAATAAAAATAATTGAGAAAAAATAGAAACATTGGGTTGCCTCCTAATTAGTGCAAAATTTAACATCTTCAGCCAAACTACAGAATTTTAATCATGGAGGTTCGTACATGATCATCACCTCCCCAGTTTCTTTTATGCCCAGCTCCAAGAATAATTTTAATTGTTATCCATTAACTTTAAAAGTGGCACCATTACTTGAGTTTTCAATTTCTACGGCACCGTACATGAAGACTTTCTTGATTATATAAGGCCCAGTCCATCTAGATCTTAATTTTCCTGGAAATAGGTGTAGCCTAGAATTATATACAAGAATTTTTTATCCAGATGTAAAAAATCTTCTACTAATTGCTTGATCATGAAAAGTTTTAGTTCTTTCTTTATAAATTTTAGTATTTTCATAGGCTCCATTCTTAATTTTCTCAAATTCATTTATTTATAATTTCCACTGGCCTCCGACCGCATCCAAGTCTATATTTAATTTTTGTATGGCCCACATTATTCTATGTTCTAGTTCTACTGGCAAGTGACATACCTTACCAAATACGAGTCTATAAGGAGATATTCTTAAGTTGGTCTTGAAAGCTATATGATATGTCCATAGTGCATCTATCAATTTCAAAGATCAGTCTTTTCTGTTGGTGCTTATAGCTTTTTTTAGGATGAGTTTGATTTATCGATTAGAAATCTCAACTTGCCCACTCATCTGCGAGTGATAAGGTGTGGCCAGTTTGTGGATAATATCATATTTCTTCATCAGTGATGCAAAGGGTTGGTTGCAAAAATGGGTTCTGCGATCACTAATGATGGCTTTAGGGACACCATGTTTTCTTTAAGAAATTTTACAACAATCCTACTATCATTGATCTTGCATGGCACAGCCTCTACTCACTTGGAGACATAATCTATGGCTATCAAGATGTACTCATTCTCAAAAGACTTTGAAAATGGTCCCATAAAGTCTATTCCCCATAAGCCAAAAATTTCTACAATTAAAATTGGATTCATAGGCTTCATATCTTTCTTGGTGATCCATCCTATTTGTTGGCACCTAAGACAACTTTTACAGTATTCATAGAAATCTCTGAATAGGTTAGGCCAATAGAATCCACATTGGAGCACTTTAGCTACAGTCATTTTAGCTCCAAAATGATCACCACAGGCTTGGTTATGGCAAAAGGATAAAATATTTCTAACTTCATGATTTGGGATACATCTTCTTATGATTTGGTTAGGACATTGTTTAAATAAATATGGATCATCCCAAATAAAGTACTTCACTTAGGGAAAAATTTTATTCTTGTCCTGAGTGGTCCAGTGCATGGGAATTTGGCCGGTGGCTAGAAAATTTACTATATCTGCATACCATGGTTCTGAGGTTATTAACATCAGTTGTTCATCAAGAAAGGAATTGCTAATAGGTGTTTCTCCAGTTGGTGCATCGGTTAAATGAGGTAGGTGAATAGCCACTACATTTTCAGTACCCTTTTTATCCCTAATCTCAAGGTCAAATTCTTGTAATAGCAGGATCCATCTAATTAAGCATGCCTTAGCATCCTTTTTTGAGAGAAGATGCCTAATTGCTAAGTAATCTATGTAGATGATTACATGAGACCCCACTAGATAGGACCTAAATTTTTTTAGTGCAAATACCACAGCTAAATTTTTTTTTTTAGTAGTTGAGTAATTAAGCTACGCTTCATTTAAGGTCCTACTTGCATAATAGATTACTCGTGATAGATTATCGATCTTTTAACCTAGGACAACTCCTATGGCATGATCGGATGCATCACACATAAGCTCAAAAGGTTAAGTCCAAATAGGAGGATGAACAATCAGGGCAGTAGTTAATTCTTTCTTTAAATTTTTAAAAGACTTGAGACATTCAGGAGTGAAGTCAAATTTGACATTTTTGGTTAATAAGTTCATTAATGGTCGAGTTACTTTGCTAAAATTCTTGATAAATCTTTTATAAAAACCAGCATGTCCAAAGAAAAAGTAAATTTCTTTTACTGATTTTTGTGGTGGAAGGTTTTCAATTAAATCTACCTTGGCTTTATCCACTTCGATGCCCCTTTTTGAAATTACATGACCAAGGACTATGCCTTCCTTAACCATAAATTGACATTTTTCTCAATTCAAAACAAGGTGCTTCTCCTTACATCTTTCTAAAACTAATCTAAGATGATGTAGACAATCAGTGAAGGTGGATCCAAAGATGAAAAAATTATCTATGAAAATTTCTAGGAATCATTCAATCATATCTAAAAAAATGCTAGCCATGCATCTTTGGAAAGTAGCTGGTGCATTACATAACCCAAAGGACATACGTCTGTAGGCAAAGATTCCAAATAGATAGGTAAACGTAGTTTTTTCTTAATCCTCAGGGGCTATAGGAATCTGATTGTAGCCAAAGTATCCATGTGGAAAACAGTAAAAGTCATGCCCTGCTAATCGTTCTAACATTTGATCTATGAAGGGTAGAGAAAAATGGTCCTTTTGGGTGGCCGTATTTAATTTTTTATAATCGATGCAGACCCTCTATCCAGTTTGTATTCTAGTTGGGATCAATTCATTATTATTATTTTGAATTACAGTGACTCTTGACATTTTGGATACCACTTGTACTGTGCTTATCCATGAACTATCTGAGATTGAATATATTATTCCATTGTCAAAGAGTTTTATTATTTCTTTTTTCACAACTTCTTTTATGGCTGGGTTGAGTCTCCTTTGGGGATCTCTAATTGGCTTAGCTTCCTCTAATAAATGAATTCTATATTGAACAATTAAGGGGCTAATCCCCTTTATATCAGCCATGGTCCATCCTAATGCTTCTTTATTTTGTTTAAGAATAGTTAATAATTCTCCCTCTTATATGGGGTCTAGGTCCGCTGAAATGATTACTGGTAGGATTTTTGATGGGCTTAGGTATGTAGATGTGCAGATGTAAACTATTTGTGCTAGTTCAAATGAATAGCTTTAACAGAGGTCAGTACTATATCAGATACTTCTGCATTTCTTAAATTGATGCATGTATTACTTATATTAAATCACTAAAACAAAGTTCATGCCAGTTCCTGTTTTAAGTATTTTTGTGTATCTTATAATTAGACCAGTACATCTTTGCCTATTTGAGATGCACATTTGGTTCTATCACATGAATATGGCTGTCCAGTAAAGTCTGGCCATTTGACCGACTGATGCCTTGTTGATTTTTGCTGAAGAATAAGTTTATTGTCTTTGTTATTTGTTACAAATAGGTCACCGGGGTTTCATATTGGAGACATTAAGCTTTTTTAAGCTTTATCAGAAGATATGCTGATGATAATCTTATAGTTGGTAAATATATATGAATCTAAATAATTAATGATAGTATCTTGATATATTGATTAATCTGTGAAAAACGATTGAGGTTGTTAATTTTCCAGTAAACGCTAGACTAGAAACTCCTTATGAGTTCCAAATAAACAAATATGCTGTTCATGATGCCTAAATCTAAATGCTTTCTGTTTTGGAGACTTGCAGTGCCTGGAGTCGCATATCTTCTCGTTCATGTGTTTTCTTGCACTTCTGTTTTCAGTAAGGTTTTCTCTCACTTGATTGCGATATTTTACACTGCAGATGTACAGCCTTTGTTAACAGCGTGGTAGAAAGATGACACTTTTTGTACGAATTTTGCCAGATTACATATTTCCTTGGTCTTAGCATACATGAATACTTATCGGCGAAAATTGAGACCGGAGAATTATCAAACTAAGTAAACAGAAAAGGGGAAAAACTAAATCCAGCAACTTGAGTATGCATGAGGAAGTTCTCTCTTGAACTTACAAGTGCCAATCAGACCTGTATACTCCTTGCTATTGTTTATATCCGTAAAATTTTATATATTAATTGCAGCTGATCGAGTTTATAATCATGCTTTCTTTTTGTCAGTAATGCCTGTTGTGGTGTAGAGAGGATTTTTTTAGTCCCACATCAATTATGAGTCAAGAAGAAATATGGTTTATATGGATTGGAACCTTCTCTTCCAATGTGAGATGTCTTTTAAAGGCCAAAACCGTGAGGTTCTAAATAATCAAGACCCATTGAAACCTAAAGGCCCACTGAAGTCTAAAGATGATCATGAGTCAAAACGGACAATATCTCACGTATGTGGAGGTGGAGACATAAGCCAACCATCTGAGCCTTTCGACCTCTTGACGCATGACTACAACAATGCCATACCTGTTTGTTGCTCAATTATCATTTGTGACTACGTCTGAATTTGTTGAATGTTAATGGGGTTTACCAACGGTTGATGATCATCCTTTTTCTAAACTGTTAGGATTTGACGCCTCGAGATTCAGCCCACATTGAGCCCACAGCAAGGTTCGCGGCGAAAAACGGAGTCCAACGAGACTAAGATCACCTGAAACGGAGCTCGGATGGAGGAGATATAAGCTTTTGAAGTTGGCACGAGAATCAAGGCGGCGGAAGACCGCCGGCGACCGGCGGCGGGCGGCAGCGGCGCGGCCGCAGGCGGCGGCGCGTGGGACGTGGGACCCAGGCCCGCGTGGGATGCGCGACCCAGGCCCGCGCGGGGGGGCCCGCGGCCCAGTGGGGCACGCAGCCCAACCGGGCGTGCGACCCAGGCGGGCGCGCGGCCCAGGCGCGCGCAGGCCCGCGCGCAGGTGCGGCCCAGGCCCGCGCGCGCGGGTTGGCCCAGGCCAGCAGCCTGCTGGCCCCTTGCCCCGGTCCACCGTGGACCGGGTGGTCCACGGCGCGGCCTGTGGACCGCGTGGGCGTTTCCCACACGTTTCTCGCGGTCCACGGCACTATTCTGTGGACCGGAGTGCGATCCAACGGCCCAGAGGGCTCCCGGTCTTGATCCAACGGTCCGAGGAGTTTTTTGGCTTTGTTTAGGACTCCTAATCCCTCTCTAATCAAGTTTAAACCTACGTTTAAGCCTTTAAAAAGGCCTGTGACGAAACAGAGGGTTGAGTGGTTCGTTTTCTCACCGTACGAAGGCCGTACGAACCAGAGGAGAGAGAGAGGCTTGAGGCTGCTGTGAGAGAAGGAGCAGGAGGCTCCTGGACAGCGGTCGCCAGGCTCTTCAGGGGTTCGGGGGGTCTCCAAGAGAGAGAGAGCTTTTGTGAGGAGAACTTCAGGTGAGAGAGAATTGGGTGTACAAGAGTTGAGGGTGAGGTCTCCTCTTTTAAAATTTCTTTTTCATAGTGAAGTTTGCATGCCCCGTGGAGGTGAGCCCTTTTGTGGCTGATCCACGTATTTTGATTGTTTTTCTTTTATTTTGTTTCTTCTTTCTTCCTACTGCATCGCGTGGTATTGAAAGGATCTTGGGAGGTGGTGCCCTGGCCAGACATCCCCCCAACAAGTGGTATCAGAGCAAAGCGGTACAAGGACGCAGATTGCAGTGGTGGTGAGCAAGACTGAAGATGGAGAAAACAGGAACAATCAAGATGGAGATCAACAAATTTGATGGTAAGAGCAATTTCTCCTTATGGCAGGCAAGGGTGAAGGACGTGCTCATCCAACAGGGGTTGATCGATGCTCTCTTGTGCGATGAGAAGCCGACCACCATGGAGGTGCGGGATTGGAAACGGCTACAAATGCAGGTGGTGAGTACCATCCGCATGTACCTAGCGGATGAGGTGGTGATCCATGTGCTGAGCGAGACTTCTCTGACGGTGCTGTGGTCGAAGCTCGAGGAGTTGTACATGGCAAAGTCTCTCACCAACACTCTTTTCCTCTGGAGGCAGTTTTACCAACTGCAGATGACTGAGGGACAGAGTGTGCAGGAGCATCTGAGCCACTTTCAGAAGATCCTCACCGACCTTCTCAGCGTTGGCGAGAACGTTGAGGAGAAGACCAGGGCGCTGGTTTTGCTAGCGTTACTTCCTTCTTCGTACGAGTCCTTGGTGACTGCTCTTCTAGTGGGGAAGAGCACTATCAAGATGGACGAGGTCACCGCGGTGATACTCCAGAACGAGGTTCTCAGGAGGGAGAACCCAACTTCGAGCTCAGGTGTCGATAGCTCAGCTTTGGTGGCTTCTGGAGGTGTAGGAGGCGGTAGACGGAGCGACAGGAGATCGCAACAAGGGCGGTCTAAGTCCAGGAGGGACTTGAGCAAAACCAGGTGTTAACGGTGTGAGGAGTTGGGACATCTAGCCAGAGATTGTCCTAAACTGAAAAATCGAACGGTGGCTGCTGTAGCGACGGCCGGCAGTGATTTAGATGGAGATGTCTTTGAGATATCTGATGAGGTATCTGCTTCTTCCCAGCAGTGGATATTAGATTCTGCATGCCCCTATCATGTATGTTGCAGAGAGGAGCAGCTTGACTCCCTGAAGAACAGTGAGGGCACTGTATATCTGCCGGATGGATCGAGCTGTGCGATCAGAGGCATTGGGACGGTCAGCTGGAGGACACATGACGGTGTAGTGAGGAGATTGGAGGAGGTCCGATACATACCCGATTTCAGAAGAAATCTTATCTCACTTAGCAGACTGGATTCGAGAGGCTATAGGACGGTAGCTGGTGGAGGAATTCTGAGGGTGCTACGCGGCAATAAGATTGTACTGGAGGGGAAGAAGGGGAACAGAGGATATTATTACCTGGCAGGGAGCCCAGTGCGAGGTGGAGCATCGGGAGCCAGGTGGAGCCCAGAGCGAGGTGGAGCTTCAGGAGGTGGATCGGGCACGAGACAGGAGACTCGGGAGGACGAGAGGCGACGTCGCAAGGTAAGATTCCTATTGCCGCAGGATGATGCCCCGAGCAGGTCTCAGGTCAGGAGGAGCACAGCATACGACGGAGATGGGATCGAGCAGCCTGGCTCGACTCCTATGTTTGCCCATCCATGATCAGCAGGCGATTGCCCCAGGACATGGGGGCGAGGAGATCCAGAAGCTCTCGAAGTTTGGAGGAGGCCGAATATCGAGTCGAGGTGGAGATTGTTAGGATTTGATGCCTCGAGATTCAGCCCACATTGAGCTCACAGCGAGGTTCGCGGCGAAAAACGGAGTCCAACGAGACTAAGATCACCTGAAACGGAGCTCGGATGGAGGAGATATGAGCTTTTGAAGTTGGCACGAGAATCGAGGCGGCGGAGGACCGCCGGCGACCGACGGCAGCGGCGCGCGGGACGTGGGACCCAGGCCCGCGTGGGACGCACGACCCAGGCCCGCGCAGGGGGGCCCGCGGCCCAGCTGGGCGTGCGGCCCAGGCGGGCGCGCGGCCCAGCCGGGCGTGCGGCCCAGGCGGGCGCGCGGCCCAGCCGGGCGTGCGGCCCAGGCGGGCGCGCGGCCCAGCCGGGCGCGCGGCCCAGGCGGGCGCGCGGCCCAGCCGGGCGCGCGGCCCAGCCGGGCGTGCGGCCCAGGCGGGCGCGCGGCCCAGCCGGGCGAGCGGCCCAGGCGCGCGCAGGCCCGCGCGTAGGTGCGGCCCAGGCCCGCGCGCGCGGGCCGGCCCAGGCCAGCGGCCTGCTGGCCCCTTGCCCCGGTCCACCATGGACTGGGCGGTCTACGGTGCGGCCTGTGGACCGCGTGGGCATTTCCCACGCATTTCTCGCGGTCCACGGCACTACTCCATGGACCGGAGCGCGATCCAACGGCCCAGAGGGCTCCCGGTCTTGATCCGACGGTCCGAGGGATTTTTTGGCTTTGTTTAGGACTCATAATCCCTCTCTAATCAAGTTTAAACCTACGTTTAAGCCTTTAAAAAGGCCTGTGACGAAACAGAGGGTTGAGTGGTTTGTTTTCTCACCGTACGAAGGCCGTACGAACCAGAGGAGAGAGAGAGGCTTGAGGCTGCTGTGAGAGAAGGAGCAGGAGGCTCCTGGACAGCGGTCGCCAGGCTCTTCAGGGGTTCAGGGGGGTCTCCAAGAGAGAGAGAGCTTTTGTGAGGTGAACTTCAGGTGAGAGAGAATTGGGTGTACAAGGGTTGAGGGTGAGGTCTCCTCTTGTAAAATTTTTTTTTCATAGTGAAGTTTGCATGCCCCGTGGAGACGAGCCCTTTTGTGGCTGATCCACGTATTTTGATTGTTTTTCTTTTATTTTGTTTCTTCTTTCTTCTTGCTGCATCGTGTGGTACTGAAAGGATCTTGGGAGGTGGTGCCCTGGCCAGACATCCCCCCAACATAAACCATTGGCCTCATATGGACTAGCTATATATAAAGCATGCATTGTTTGCAGCATGTTAGTTACATTGAAAATGATTGTAATATCGTGGTGAACAAATTGATAATGTACAATGGCACTCTCTTTTTGGGCTTTGTTTCTTTTCTTTCCTGGGTGTGGTTATAATGGATGTGTTTGATTGTCATGTGGATTCCTTCTTTAGATGTCATGTAATATTATCATCTTTGCAATGAGTTTGAATCAACCTTGCAGCTGGAATGCAGTTGGTGCACTTTTGACTTCTTGATCATATTAATAGCTCAATAGAAAATTTCTTGTCTAAAACTAGAAATGATGGTTTCAGTAGCTTCATATTTTTCTCTATGTATTTTTCGAAATGTCACTCAAGTTAAATACTGACCTACAATCCTTGAATCATGCTGTGATATTGAAGTCATGGACTTTTGACTCTCCACTCTCGTATGTTGTGTTTCTTTTTCTTATCTAATTTTAATTTTGATTTTGAGCTGATGCCTTTTTGACGGCATGCTATCTTATGTGATACTTGTCATATTTAATAAGCAAATGTATCCTCATATGATGCCTCGTGGAGAAGTGTTTTATCCAACTTTTAACCAAACGTTCCCAAGGTTGAGATTTTGAGGGGTCTGAAAGTGGAACTTCAGCTGGATTTCTAAAATTTGTCCATGTGTTTCTTTTACCTATATGTAGTGTTTGTTAATTTTCCATCGAATGTGCAAAAAACTTGTTCCTGCACTCGAACATATAGAACCAAGGCTGAGTTAACTCCATTACCCATTGGTAAAGGTGATGGAACATCGCACCCGAAGAGGAATTGAGTAGCAGAAAGAGATCCATAACTCAAGATACATTTGCAACCATTCTCCAGACTTTCCCACTCAGGTCGTTTGGTATGCAGATTCAAGTTGTTCACTGCTTGCCCAGCATGGAAGCAGTAAAATTTGGATTCGGGTATGGCAAGTAAATTTAATTTTTTTTTTCAAACCAAATACTTGTGTTATATTTCTGAACCTCTGTGGTTTGCAATCTGGTAAATCCAAAAGAGACGAGCTATGCTGGTGAGTCCATTAAGATAAATGTTCCTGTGGAAATTCTGAAATTTTCTTTTGTGAGAAATGAGCTAACATAAGTTGCTACTCTTATAGGATCTGATCTGAGAACGGTGGGATGCAAAACAGCCCCCACTATTTATTCATAGCTTGCATCATGCATGATATTAAAAGCCTGAAATACATGAGAGTTGCCAAGCTTGAAGAGTCTAGTGGCTGATGAGGGATCAACTGCATTGGAGATATTTATGCTTCAGAAAAACGCTGGCATTATGTTTTTTAGCTGCCACAATACAGCCAGTAGCAGCTGACACCAAGCTCTTCTTATTGCTCATTTCACCCTCTTTTTCCTCCAGCAGGTCCAGCCGGAAAACAGCGAAACCGGTCTGCCTTTGAAGTCCTCAGCTTGCCCTAGGTATTCTTTGCAGAAGGGCAAGGGAGAAGAATGTGATTAGTGGATTCAGAACTAGCTTTACACAAACACGTACCGGATCCAACGCCATTCCTTCTTCCCCCATCTATCTTTAGTTTGGCCAACTCAGATTACGCTAACCAGAGGCTCTGTGAGATTGGTGGGTCTTTTTTCCTTTTTCTCTTTTAGGCGGGGGCGCGGGCATCAGATTTGTTGGTGTTCGGAGAATTGGAGTGTGGGACAATAGGCAGTGTGTTAGTGATGTTGCTAAGTCATGAGTGAGCCCAATTTACTTCTTCATTTCATAAGCCAAATTTACTTCTTTATCTCCTCTTCCCATCCTGTACTAAGTTATTCTCACATTAGGGTTTCTATAAATGTCTAATAGTTTGAATTAAGGATACAATTAAGCTAAGTTAAATCAAGTAACTAAATATTTGAGCTTAACTTAATTTAAAATATTTGAATTCGAAATTTGACTTAAAATCGATCAAAGTTTAATATCTCGATTTCAAATGAGACTTAATGAAGAAAAGATGATACTCGAAATTGAATTGACTTGAATATCAAGCTTAAATTCAAATTTTAACCTGCTCATAATATATATATTCTACTAATATATGTTATAAATAAAAATTATATATATATATATATATATATATATATATATATATATATATATATATATATATATATATATATTCGAATGGATTCGTAAGCTTTCAAATCCGTAAGCTTTCAAATCGAAATCGAGCATTGTGCTATTTAAGCTCAATTTAAAACTATTCAAATTATTCAAGTCCAATTAAAGCACGATGTAGACAAATCGAGCTTAAGTAGCTTGACTCGTATTCGACTTTAAATTTTCTATAAACTATGGCTATGTTTGATATTGTATTATATATATTAATAAATATAATCTAATTTCTCATTCCACTTTGACCTAACCCAATTCACTAAGAAAAAGCAAACTGCCAATTATGAATTCAAACCATAATTAAAAAAAGATAAGGAGAGGAGACCCAAATTGGGTATAAAACGTGAGCCTAAAGGGTTAAAAAAATGGCTGAAAACAAGCAAAATTTAAAGTCATCTGTTCTGTTCTTATCTTCTCTTCTACTAGATGGACCAACAAACTGTGGCTCAAGTATGAAACCATTATAATAACTTCGCACTCAGAGGCCTTCCATTATGTCTATCACTTGGATGCTGAAATATTATTATTATTATTATTATTATTATTATTATTATTATTATTATTATTATTATTATTATTATTATTATTATTATTATTATTTGTGATAGATGCTGATAAATTAGTAGCAATTGAGCAACAATTGTAAGTGCATTATTTGATCTTCATGGTTTGCATAATACATGCACATACATATATACATATATACATACACATGCATACATACACAATTAAGCAACAACCGTAACTACATATTTGATCGTTTGCAGACGCACACATGCATGCATACATATATACACATATATGCATCCATACATACACATTATGCATATGTACATGTATACAGCAAGGTTTCTATAATGCCGGTTACCCCAAAAAATAAAACACCCTGTCATAATTAAAGAATATTTTATAGCAATGATCATAATGGCCATTTTTGACCAAATATAACTGGTGTGGGAATTTAAGATAGCAGCTGTTATTTAACCAAAAAATAATGAAAAAGAAATGATGATATCATCTGCTGAAATCAAAACTTACCAAAGTAAAGAATATTTTACTAATCAGGATGATAATGTAATTTGATGCTATTAATTAAACAAAAATGCTAAATTCCCACCATGATTCTGGTTATACAACAGATACTACCGCAGTTAAACATCCATTCACTGGACGCTCAGAAGCTATTATAGCAAATGTCGCAGATTGCAACAAAATCTTAATGCACAGTGATCCTAATCCAAATAACATCTTTATCTTGTTGTAATTCTTCTTATTATCCACTTGTGCAAGTTGCTCATAATCCAGCACAGTAGATCAAATACAGCACAAGGAAAGGGAAGATTGATGTCTTTTACGCACCTTCAAGGAAGACAGAGCAGCCACGTCACAAGGGGAGGGGAGTGGTAGCAGCAGGGGTGGAGGAGGCATGCACAGGAATTTGCCTTCAGGAGAAGCATTGAGATGAGAACCATCTTTCCCTTCTCTCTTTCTTGGCCTCACCTCTGCATGTCCCCTCCACTGCTACTGCTCCCTCCCAATCCTCCTCCCACCCCGCTTCTGTGTTTGTTTCTTTATAGGCAAGAGAGCAGTACCGACATTCTGGTACTGCATGTACTGCTCTTTCCCGACATTCTGGCTCTCAAAGCGTCGAGGCCATTGGAACAAAACAGGATTAGATGAGTTAGTCTTATCCAGAGGCTGTAGCTTTAAAATGTGGGGCCGCGATTGTCAGAATATAGTTTGTTAGTTTTTAACGAGAGACTTACTTGCTGATAGCCATCATGATGAACAATAAGGATCTGATTTTATAAATTGATGCGTATGTACTTGATTGGACTCTCAAGTATTCGGGTAAAGGTGGTGAGGGGTCTACATGACTAGCACAATTTTCCCGTGCACAGCCATCCATCTCTTGTTCGGCATTTCACTCTGTGGATGTGGCATCATTGCAAAATTACCGAAAAAATTAGCATCATTGCATGAAATTAGACGAGGGAAAAGCTCAAACAAGATCACTTCAGAAGGTATAGAAATTACAGTAGGCTAAATTAGGTGGACAATGTCCAATGCAATCTCATGTATAAGGCCCATGATTAAATATAACAAATTTAGGAGGTTTAGGAGTTAAGAATCTCTCCACCCTTAGCCAAACTCTTCTACTCAAATGATGGTGGAGATACTTCAACAATCAGCATAAGCTATGGTGTTTGCTAATTAAAATCATCTACCATACTAGAAGGTTGCCTATAGAACCATCGAAGCATTTAATATGAATTCCCTTACCTAACCGGAGGAACTTATTAAATTTGTTTGGCCTTTTCAAACAGTGCTTTCGTTTAAGGGTCGGCAATAGATGTCAAATTCTCTTTTGGCACGATAATTGTTTAGTGGAGAGCGAATTAAAATTCTCCTTTCCTAATCTATTCTACTTTATGAGACATCAAAATTGTACAGTGAGAGAATTTTTTTTTCAATGAGATTCAGACTCCCAATGAGCCCGCAAGCAATGATGGAGCTTCAGAACCTAACTTTACTTCTCTGTACTTCCTCGCTATTCTGGTCTTGATGAATGGAACTAAAAATGGAATGCAAACAGCATCTGTAAAGTTAAATACCGCTATGATTTCTTCATGCACGGAGGAGTGATCTCTCGCATTGGTAAAATCATATTGGAGCTCTGTATCTCAGGGAAGGCTAAACTTTTTTCATGGCTCTATCATCATGATAAAATCTTGACCTTTGAAAATCTGATCAACAAAGATAACAACATTGCCAGAAGATGTCCTTTATGTGATGAACATGAGGAACCGTTGGATCACCTTCTGATATGGTGCGAATATTTTAAAATTTTTTAATTTATTATTCTATCAAAATTCAATGCTCCAGAGCTATCAATCTCATTGGAGTTTGAGATTCTTGAAGGCACTCACAACCCATGAACAATCAGTACCTGACATTCAAATATTTAATCATGGCTGGTATGCGGTGCCTTTAAAAATAACATAACTACTGGATCTTTCACTTCAAAGTCATCATGCCTCCCACGATGGTAAGAAAAATAATTTCCACCTTTCAAAGCTGGATTTCTATCATCTCTCACCCAAACATCCAATGGCAAAGCAGTTCTCCAGCGTAAGGTAGGAGGCTTGAGGTACATCCTAAAGGCCGCCTTCCTACGCAAGGTGTTTTCCAATGCCTCAGTTTGGTCACTTGCGACCTCTTTGAATTCCCGCTCTATTGTCTGATTAGACATCCTCCTACATTGTTGTGTTTTCTTGTCTATAATTGATTGAAAAACAGAACTCAGTGAGCACTTTTCTTTACTCTATGTAAAACCTCTCTGTATAATAAAATATTTTTCGAAAAAAATTTCTTGCTTCCATCCGGATTTTCAAAAAAAATATATACATATAAAACTTAAGCTGGAAACCAAGCCACAGTCAAATCACACCACACACACACAAACCTATATATATATATATATAGAGAGAGAGAGACTCCAATAGCGAGTACTGGGGGATCAAATCACAAACTCCTCCCAAATCCTACAGGATTTTGCTAAAAATTATATTAGAGTCTAGGATGGGACAGATATGCAAAAAAACCTATGCAGTTGCCATCTCTATAAGCGTTTAGCTTAATACTCATTTGTATCAAATGTTATGCATATATATCTTCATGCACCAGCCTTTATAATTCAAATCTCTGTGCATCAATGAATAGCATATAGATTCTATGCATAGTCTTGTGCATGAGGATACACCCAAGACTTGTCATGCTATGTTAAGACTCTTCTTGTGCATGCCTGCTGGTTTAGAACTAGGGATTTTGCTTATATACATATATACGAGGAAACAAAATCGAAAAATTATTTGTATTATTTGCTTCATAAAGGATCTCCTAGAGTTTTTTTTTTTTGAGGAAAATGGGGGAAGTAAGACACTTCCACCATAGGGAACTATATTAATAATAATAACTTAGGTATTACAAGGAAAATATAGCCCAGGGCACAGACACCCGAGACAAGGGAGATAACAAAAATCCAGAGCCAGAACAGACGAACACCTGAACTTGAAAATAGAGACCTGAATCTAAAAACGGAAACCGTACAAATTGGACACCTGAACCTGAAAACCGATAGAGATATAGGCCATTGTGGGAAAGTTCAGACAGAGTGGTAACTACAGAGACACAACCTTGTCCTTGACAGAGTCTGTTAGGATCCAGTTTGCGAACTTCTCCTGAAAATCCGACTGTGAGTCGGTAGGAGATCAAAAGGCTGGCGTGCTGACCCGACAATCCACTTCTGGCTGGAATTTCTTTAGAGCATGACCTGAGAAAGTGGTGGAGAGTGCCTCCATGAATCCCATATGTAGAACGGAAACTTGGATAATGAACGCTTGCAACATATGCAGAGTCAGTCGCAACTTAGGAATCTTCCGAATCTCTCGAATGCTATCTCTCACAGCTCCCCATCCATTGTCCCTCGAAGTATGTTGTCATCCTTCTGCCCTTTGGTGAGGGATGTTAGTAAGCTGAGAGAGCAATATTTTGATGTTAGGATGTGATGCAATCGAAAGCCAATCGGAAAATGTATATATAGCTATCTTTGCCACAGCCTGGGGCATGATGGCGAACAAACGAAAAATTTTGGAATTCCATTCTTTCCAGAGACACCAAGCCGAGGCTAGGAACAAGCACTCCAGTGCTAGGAACCTAGTTTTTATCTGGGGGGAGAGCCTCCAAGAGTCCCAGATATCAGTGAAAGATGATGGTAAGTCAGGGATGTCAACCGATGAAAAGATAATTTGCCAGTAAGCTTTAGAGAAAGGGCATTGCAGCATAACGTGATTTAGAGATTCCTCATTTTTATTATAGAGGGGGCAGTTAGCTGCAACATTAACTCCTCTTTTGAGCAGATTTTTCCTAGTCAAAACTTTATCATGGTAACTTAGTCAGAAAAAGAATTTTGCCTTCTCTAGAATTGAAAGCCTCCAAAAGGTTTTACCTAATCTTGAAACCACACCGCCATGCATCAGAAAATTGTAGCAGGAGCATATTCAGAAGATAGCATTAGAACCCCACTTTCAATACCAGAAATCCAGCTCAGAGTTAAGGGAAAATTCCTGCATGATAGATGAGAGATGCTGGAACTCGATATAAGCTTGGGAGCTCATAGGATGCTTGAAGGAGTGGAAATTGGTCTGCTGAAGGAAATCATTTATGGAAGAGGTTTGCTTCATGGCAAAAAAGAAGAGATTAGAGAGCAATGATCTGAGTTCGCAGTCACCAATCCAGTGATCATACCAAAAGAGAGTAACGCGACTGTTACCCACAACCAGATGAAACCATTGTTTAAATAAATCCAACAGTTTAAGCACGTTCCTTCAGAATGGTGATGCCAGATTTAACAGGTGATGAGATGATCGGAGAAGGGGTCATCATAAATAGTAAGCTTGCTTAATTAATTGACTCAAGGGCTTAAGAGGGTATCTAATGAATCTCCACCACCATTTCAGAAGTAGAACCTGATTGAGAGGAGAGATTTTTAACCCTGAGACCACCGAACTTTCTTGATCGACAGTTGAGAAGGTGCTTGGCACTGCTGTCAGATTGCTGAGTGCACCAAATGAACCTTCTGCATAGCTGATTAATGTTTTGGGTGATCGCTGTGGGAAGTTTTAGTACTGACATCCAATAAACAAGGATTGCATTTAGAACTGAATTTACCAGAGTAAGATGACCTGCCAACAACAAGGTTTTCTGCTTATATCCACTCAACTTGGATATTTTATCGATAAGGAAGGTGAAAGGAAAGAAAGTCTATTTCTAGCCGATAACCAAGATTGCATCTAAAAATTTTTTATATATCAAACTAAATAAAGATCAAATCTTTATCTGAATTACGGCGGAATAGGAATCAAATCTTCAGAATCTAGATTCAAACCTTCGCATAGGCCTGGATCTGCATGTTGGAATTTCAATGTCGAGGCATGCATATATGTTTCAAAATTTTTTTTTTCTAAATATCGTAGTAGAATAGAAGATTAAAATATCTTTTAATCTACATCATGCATGCATAAAACATAAAGCACTAGGATCTACTTTATATGCTGAAATTGAATATATACTGAAATTGAACATATGCTGAAATTGAATATGTGATTGAATCACATCCTTGTTTCACAATTTTTTTCTTCAAATCTGGATCTAAAAAAGAAGAGACTTTCTCTTAGCCGCGTAAGTATCCGACCTTTATTGGTATCCACTTAGGATCAGTCTGGATCAGTTTTTTTAATATTGATTTTCTTCTCTAAGAATAATCAGCCTGCGAATCTGAACGAAGTCTAGATCGCGATCAACTCTTTGATCCTTTCCTTGATCTTCTTTTTCTCTTGCTTTTTCTTCCCTAGATTATGAAGCAACTAGGGAGTAGAAACTAGCAAACAAGAAGAACGCCCAAACCCCTTTGGGCATGAAGGATGAAGGATGCCTAATATGGTGGATGTTGGAACTCCAAGGGAGAAGAGAAAAAGGGGTGTGGGGTCTCCAATAGGGGGTGTGGAGCTACTGGTTGAAGTTTCTAAAGACTTTAGAGAAGGCTCTTTTAAATAGGCATAAGATTTGAATCCTATTCAAAATCAAACAACCACTTAATACAACTCCTACTTGCATTAGGAATCCTTATTCCTTTAGTTATTTGACTCTCTTTAGAAAATCCATTAGGCACCAACTATTGGAGCCATTTCACCCACAAAAATACACCCTACTTTGCACCCATGAGACACCCATAATGGTTTCACATGCCCTCTAATAGGTGGACATGTCCAACTTGATCAAATCAAGTGGCGTCCAATCA
Organism: Elaeis guineensis; assembly: GCF_000442705.2. Classification (NCBI taxonomy): domain Eukaryota; kingdom Viridiplantae; phylum Streptophyta; class Magnoliopsida; order Arecales; family Arecaceae; genus Elaeis; species Elaeis guineensis. The sequence continues at coordinate 119,112,115 of NC_025996.2, read as the reverse complement.
AAACTATCAAGAAAATTAATTAAGGACTTAAACTCTTAATTCATTTGATCGTAAACCTTAGACATCCAATTATTGAAGCCCAATGAATCTAATTCATTAGATTATTAGCAGGTAATTAATTGAATTAATCTTATTAAATAAAAAATTCAAACGTAAAGAGAAAATTAGATCCAACCATGTGCTAGCAAGATTATCCTAAACTCAATAGGATTTTTCTAAACCCAATTGAGACTTTATAAGCCCAATTAATTATTTCAGATCTAATTCCTTTATTGTGTGACTCCATAGGTTCAATTCTATCTGGTAGTGAGATATACAACGATCTTTATCATAGTATTATTGAAATTTTTTTCAATGGACTGAAATAATTTCACTCTAACTCATCAAGGATTATCGATCCTAAACAATCCTAGTAAACTCTCACACTCTATCAGTGACACCTAGCAGTATGTAGTAGCAATCCAATAGAACCGAAAAAGAACCTCAAGGTGTAGTTCACGTGTGATTCAGTCCCTCTATCGTGAGTCCCGACTAGATGGCAGGTCATAGATAAATCATCAAATCTCATCATCAGTAATATGATAGATTCGATAAGCTCAAGTCTAATTGTAATCGTCATGAAAATTCTTTTCCATCAATCACACTACTGTGGCCACAGACTCTCAGACTTAGCCTCTTAAATCTCATAGGACTACTCATTTCTATCAAGATCGATAGATTCTATCTTGATGCGTATCCTACTCCTACAGTAAACCAACTATCACCAACATCCACTACAAGAGCTCATTAAGATCATGTTAATGTGTCAGTAAAACTTTAGCAGTCTCACTGCGAGCAATCGTACCATCGCAAATCAAAAGATCATTCACACAACTACAGCATCAAGATAATTATTGATGATCGAGTAGAAATCCAAGTGATCTTTCATATGGTTACGCTCAGTACTAGTTGTTCTCTAACAACTATCCACACTTGTCACTTAGT